>NC_090865.1:6818011-7118011 GCF_024217435.2 Syngnathus scovelli
GCCAGAATAGCAACAACATGGCCGCCAACCCACCAGTCTTCCAGCCATTTGACTTGACGTCCAAACGGGAGGTCCAGAAAAAAAACGGCTTCTATTTTTTGCTCTGATCAATCCGGTGGCGGACGAATGAAAGCAAAAGGGCAGCGGTGCGAGCACTGGTGCCGGCGAAGTCGAATGACAGTGTCAATTTTGGATGACGTTCACGCGTTCTGTTCTTCATGTGTTCATCTTTGAGTGAGTGCTGCATTGTTTTCTTTTCTGAACTCTCGCCGACTTGGATTCACCTTTGAGCGAGCGTGGTACCAATGAGGAATGTGTGATGTCATGACAAAGTACGCCGGAAGTATGCCTGACCTTCCGCCTTTTCTCCGGGCCGATCGCTAGGAGACGATATGGACCAAGGCCGTTGGTGGCATGACGGCGAAGCCGTCGCCACGGTAAGCCGAGTACCGCCCCATCGATGTTTGCTGCGGCCCAGCGAGCGCAAATTCATCCCGCCCGGTCTCACCCTTCAGCAACAGGTGTCATGGCAACCATCCACAGACGGCGAGCGTCTCATTGGCCGTATTTTGCTGAACAAGACCACCAAGGACGGATCCATTCACGCAGACGCCGGCGCGCTGCTCGGGCTCAAGGCTTGTTCTTCACTTGATCGCCGTGTCCTCGCATCCATCCGTTCAAACCCGTTCGGCTAAGATTCTCTGATCTTTGCAGGTGGTTGGCGGTAAAGTGACGGATTCCGGTCACCTGGGCGCGTTCATCACTAAAGTGAAACAAGGGAGTCTGGCGGATATTGTGGGACAACTGCGACCAGGTGATGCGGCCTTACAGCATGCCAAGATTGTTATTGGGGGCTCCCGTTACGGGTTTCCGGTAACGGGGCATGCTCCTTTAGGTGATCAGGTGCTGGAGTGGAATGGTCACCTTCTACAAGGAGCTACCTTCGACGAAGTTTACAACATCATCCTGGAGTCCCAATCGGAGCCGCGAGTGGAGCTGTTGGTATCGCGACCAATCAGGTGAGCTCACGTGGTCCGGAGTAGGAACGAGTAACCGCTGAACTGACGACTGTCCCCTGATTGTGATGTCCAGCAGAGCGGCAGACTCCGTCCATCGCCAGTCCGTCTCCGGTGAGTTGTTGAGCGACTGTGAAGTTTGATCAAGAGGTTCTAAGATTATCTTTTCGAAACAGGTTCCTTTGAGTCTCCCATAAGTCCAAACGCCATGCAAGCACAGGTCTCGATGCAAGATGCCACGCCGTGTTCCTATCAACCGAAACGAGATTTGCCATTGTTGTTTCAGACGGCGAGCAAGCGTGTTTTGCTTCCCAGACTTCAAGTGAGTGAGACATCTATAGCACGGGCTCTCGAATGCAAACATATCCTTCACTACCAAGAGTTTGAAGTGCTTCGGACTTAATTTAAGACACAGGATTTTGGGAAAAACAAACGTTCGCTCCCCCTCGTTCACTTGAACGTTGACGTTTTATGAATACTCGGCTTCTTCTGGCTTTTTCTTGCAGGTGAAGCTGTGGTACGATAAACTTGGCCATCAGTTAATGGTCACCGTCCTGGGAGCTAAAGAACTTCCCGTCCGGGTCGACGGGCGGCCTCGGAACCTTTACGTTGAAATCTACTTACTTCCCGACAGAAGGTGAGAAGGTCAAAGGAGTAATTCCAAGGTGGTGGATGCGACTTGGTTTCCTCACCAGTGCTCAGAGTAAGCGGAGGACAAAGACGGTGAAGAAACTGGCAGAACCTCGGTGGAATCAGACTTTGGCGTACTCTCCGGTCCACGAACGGGACTTGCGAGAGCGTGCGCTGGAGTTGACCGTGTGGGATCAGGCTGGAGTCGCTGAGGAAGGGAGTCAGTTCCTTGGAGAGGTGAGCACCTTTGTGACGCTTCCCCAATGACTGGAGGAGCACATGTGCAGCCCTTGTCGGTGTTGTGCTTGTCCAGGTTGTGATCGGGCTGGAGAAAAGCACCGTATTGGATGATCAGCCTCACTGGTTCAAACTTCACAGGAGTAGTTTTGCCTCCCTGCCACGAGTCAGCACTTCTCCCTACCTCCAGAGGAGACGACTGTCGCCCGGGAGGTTGCATAGTGAGTACGTCGAGAGCAAAACAGCGAACCAGTGAAGGAAGTCCATGAAAGGTTTGTCCCACTTTTTTTTCTACAGGTTTTCATAGGTTCAGCGATGGAGACTTTTCCGATTATGACTACGAGGACGGCGTATTAGGTAAACTTCAATTCCCCGCCCGCATCGGCGACACATCCCCGTGCATCTCGTGGCATTTTACTTCTTCATCCACAGACACCCGGCAGGGCAGCCGGCACCTCTACACCGAACGCGGGCCACCGCCGCCGCTGTCCTGTCCCGCCTTGCGCTGCGACTCAAACCCGGTCAGGTGCTCATCTCCAATCCACAGGTAACCTTCCGCTGCCTCCAGCTCATGCCCGATTTGTCTCTTTAATTCACCGCTTGGCCTGCAGCGCAGCCCCTCTTTATCCGCTGTATCGCAACGACGCCGTGCATCTACTCCGATGCTCCAAGATCACTCGAGCTCATTCGGACGTCGGACGCCGCGGGAGCCTGGATAAGTAAGGGATGAGTGGAAACTGTTGTTCGGCGGCTGGGTTAACGTCGTCCGTGTGTGCAGGGGGTCATTGAGGAGGAGGCGGTCCGGAGCCATCTCTCTTGATTTTCCCGACTGGTACGGCAAACTCCCCACAAAATGCTCACGTGCTGTACAAACAAGTAGCTTCTGATGTCTGTGTGTAGTCACTCTGGAGGATTGTGCAACAGTTCCTGGCCCAATTATAAGGCAAACGGGAGCGCTGAGGACTTAAGGTGAGCCTGGAGAGGTTTTGGGGGGTGGCGTTGAGGTTCAAACAACCTGAGCTCTCCTTCTGCTATTCAGCCAGAACTTTATCCCAGACTTACATTGGGAAGGAGAACTCTTTGACGAGGAGCTGCTGAGGTAAATAAGTCATTCCTGACAAAGCCGTTGACGGGGATGACGACGAATGGTTTGTGAACGTGGCCGTTGCTCTTCCGACAGGGTCGATGGGTCGCTCCAGATGAGTCCTTGCGGAAGCCCCGATTGCGGCCGCCGAGGACGCCAGTTGCCCGCTGTCCCGCCCAAACGTGCGCCGGACACACGTAAGACCAACAGATGGACATCACATTGCTTTCTCCTTCTTCTGTTTGTCCAGTCTTTGTTTTTCTCTCATCCTGCAATCCATCAGTTTTGACCACAGCTGCTAAAGGAGCAGCAACTGGAGCTGGTGCTTGGCCCACTCCTCGCTCCCCCGTCCACTTGCACAGACAAGCTCCTCCCAGTGACAGCCATCAATGCCCACCGCTCATTCGAATACAAGCTCCACCTCCTAGCGGACCGCCACAATCGCATCACCCGACTTGCGCCGTTGAGGCATCATCCTCCGCTACTGCGCCACAAAAGCCAGCTCCTCCTCCGACCCCTGTCGAATCCCATCAACCTAGTCTTGCAGGCTCGTCAACGCCTCAACAAGCCCCGTACCCGCTGAGCACAACTTCTGCCCCCTCCACTTGCCAGCAAGCCTCTCCCCCTCCTGTCACGACGACTCAGCAAGATGATCCCCCACACTTGACAACAACTCAAGACCCTCGCCCGGCGCCCACCACGTGTCACCAAGCTCCTCCAGCTCCCCCAGCAGCGAGCTGCTCTCCAGCTCCCCCAGCAGCGAGCTGCTCTCCAGCTCCGCCCCCTCAGACGCCAGGTGCGTGCGCAATGATTGATGATGTATCAGAGCCAGAGAGACGCTCTGCCACGCCCGGAAGCAGCAGGAAAGGTCAGTGATTGGTCAAAACGGCACCATGTGACCTTGCCGATTAAACCCACCATCTAACATTGTAACTTTTGGCCCAGAGGTCACATGGGAGGACCAGAGGACGAAAGCAGCAAATGGTACATGAGCATCTTTAGCATTTAGAGTGTGATGTCATAGCAGCTCACCTGAGTGGCGTTTCCGTGTTCTCCCTCCTGGCGACTGCAGGGGAGATGAAGGATCCAGACAAGGTGAGCCCACATCGCAAATGGCACGACTGACGCAGGACCTGATTGACCTTTGGCGTCGTCGGTGCGTAGACACGGGACAGCCTGTCGTTGAAGTCCTCTCTCAGCAACTTGAGCGACTTGTCGACCGAGTCCGCCATCCTCGACAACCTTCAAAGCATTAGGTGACCACGCTGTCGTGATGACTGTAGCAGCCGCCGTGTCCAGGGGACCCATTCAAACTCTCCTCTTATTGGTGGATGCAGCCAGGTGGACGGTTCGGAGGGTCCGGAGGGTCTGGACGTTCCTTCTGAGGACTACGGGATGGGATCGGCAGAAAAACCTACCCTGCAGACCAACGAATCCATGGAGGAAGGAGAGGAGGAGCCAGAGTCAACCAAGTAAGTGACAGCACAGCGTCTCCTTTAGTCTTTCGAGATCCTGACCTATCATTTCAAATGAAAAGTTCATGCTCGAATGCAGAGGTGGGTTTGTCGGTAAATTCACATTCACCAGCGGACAGGTCATCGACATTATCAGTTTGTCGTTATTCCAAATCGACACAAACTGTCATCGTGATTCTGTCATTGTTATTTTTGTGCACCGTCAAAGTCAGATAAGAAAAATCCAATTCGATTAAGATGGTAAATGGAGTGCATAAATGTATGTCAATGTCATACGTTCAGCCTTTAACTGAGTTTGTACCGGCAACCTCTCGTTTTGACATGTCGTCCAACCTCCGACAGGTCGGCCGCTGCACCAGCCGCTAAGCCCGCCAATGCGGGCGGCGACATTTGTTCCCTGAGCCGTAACGACGATGATGATGATGACAAGAAGCGGCGATCTAGTTTGGGTGCTCGGGTGATGGGCATGGTGGGACTGGGAAAGAAGAGCCAAAGCGCCTCGCAACTCAATCCGGAGGGTGAGTCCCGTTCGACCTCCCACTGGGGTGCACCATGTCGGGAAACAAAACATGCGAGATGCCATATGGATATTAAGGTATTTATATTATTGCAATCATTAACGTGAACAGGTGCATAAAGAATTTTTATGATCTAACTTAATAATTTCCTTTTTTTATGCTACAAAATAAACAAACTCAATATATTCGTATCTGATTTATTGTAATTCCACGAGGTAATGTTCCACTGTTGGACAGGGATGCAGACTAAAGTGTCAAATAATAGTATCCAATTGCAACTGAAACTTATCACATGCGATATGCCCATATGGCGAAATCCATTCTTTTCCCACGATATTGTGCAGCCCCGAGAACCAGAAATGGAATCAAGCAAAAGTCAGACTTTTGAAGCCTAAGCACACTTTTCTCTTCAGAGGAAGAGAAGAAGAAGAAAGCGGTGAGGCTTCCCGTTCAAAGAAGCGTGGAAACCGGACTGGCTGTGGAGTTTAAGGCTCGCTTCACCCGCCAGCCCAGCCGTGATCCAGACGCGGAGGACCCCAAGCCCGGCGCGTACGAGTCATTCTGGTTACAGCATCGTGTACAGATTACTCTCATCTTGTCATTTGCCTTTCAGGTTGATCTTTCCGGGAGTCAAGCTGGCCTCAGACAAACAGTTCACTGGCTTCCTCGATGGCTTGGGTCCTGCCCAGCTGGCTGGCAGGCAGACGTTGGCCACGCCTCCCATGGGTACTGACCAATCATCATAAAACAAATTGGGTTCATGTCGAATGGATGCCATTGTGCCGCTCAGGAGACATCCAGATCGGCATGGTCTACAGGAAGGAGCGCCTTGATGTGGAGGTGATCCGGGCCAGGGGGCTTGTGGGTAAACAAGGAAACAAAAACACGCCAGGTAAGTTCTCCGGAGAACACACAGGTTCCTCTGAGAAAGTTCTTGGCATTTTCCCAAGTTTTAGGGAAAGTTTCGTATTAGAGCGCAAATTATGAGCAAGCGCAGTTGAGCCCACGATAAGGTTCTCGCAAGCTCCGTGGCGTGGCTGCAATCGTGACAAGCTGCTCTGCGGCTCAGCTGCGTATGTGAAGGTCTACCTGATGGACAACGGCAAATGTCTGTTGAAACGAAGAACTCGTCTGGCCCGAAAAACCCTGGATCCTCTTTATCAACAACAGCTGCAGTTTGAAGAGAATCCAGAAGGCAAAGTTCTGCAGGTAAGGCAGAGACGTGGGCTGCAACGTTTGTCGCGGGACTGACCTGTGCGCCACGCCGTTACCCAAATGCTCAGATCATTGTGTGGGGTGATTATGGCAAGATGGACCATAAATCCTTCATGGGCGCTGCTCAAGTTCTACTGGATGACTTGGACCTGTCCATCATGGTGATTGGCTGGTTTAAACTGTTCCCCGCCACTTCCCTGGTGGACCCCGCTTTGGCGCCGCTGACGAATAAGGAGACAGAGAGCAGCAGCGCGCCGTAAAGCAAACCAAAAAAGGGGACGTGTGTAAAGCGCCTCGTCGGCTGCAGCCTGGATTAGCGCGAGCTAAAGGCTAGCAAATCATAAAACGGCCATAGCAAGGACATGCAACACTGCTTTCAGTTTATCTTCCATAAAGCTTGTGAATATTTTCAAGTCTGGCGGCTCTTTTCTTTTCAACCTAATCTTTCACAATGAACACATGTATCCAAAAAAGGCGGCATTTCAAAATTTAATAAGTCAGTTTGAAAAACCAAAGGGAAAAAACGTCAAGTAATCATGCAGGTCAGAGAACACCACAATTAGAAGAACGCTAACAATAAATAGCCAAGGTACCAAAACCGAGAAGACAAAAAAAATACCCATGACATCGAGGACCTTTTTCTATGGAAATAATATCTGCAAAAGTTGACACCGCTTCACAATTTGGGGAGATGAGAGCAATTTTTCCCACACCAACGCATTGATTTGATTCAGCATCAAGATGCAAAGGTGTGGTTCTTGCTCTGAATGTCCTTGGAGAATGAAGGACAGAATGAATGACAGGTCACCTGATCGGGGGTGGGTGGGTGGTGGTGGTGGTGGGGGGCAATCAACACAAGGCCCGGGACACAGCAGGTCGGCAATGTCATTCTCAGTCACCGGTGCTGGCGATGTGAGCACGGCGAGGTTAGTGACAGAGCGTGGAGCCGCCGCCACTCTCATAATGGTCCCTTTAGCCGGTTTAGGCAGCAGGTTAGCCTTCAAGCCCGTTAGCATAGCTGAAGCAGCTCGTCGTCGCTGCTCTCCATCTTGCCTCCCACCTCAAGACATGTGTCCGGGATCTGAGCGGTGTGAACTTTCCCGCAGTAGTCGCAGGGTCCGTCCCGCGGACCGCTCACGTCCTGATGTCGCGCCTTCTGAGCTGCCGTGGAAGAGGAGCGCGACGGACGCGAAGGCTGCGGGTCCAGGAGCGGCTGGCGGACGTCGCCAAACGACGACGAGTCCGACTCTGGGATCAAAAGCTCCACGTCATCTTCGTCTGCGCTCTGCTGCTGCTCAGTTGACTCCGCCCCCCTTCCTGTATCGAGCTGGCGTAGCGGACTGTGATTGCCCCAGGTCTGGTTCTGCGGGACGCGACTTGAAGTCATAATGTTCCTGGCCAGGCGGTGCAGATTTTTGGTCAGACGGTGCAGGGTGGAGGCGGGTGGGGCTCGGAGCCGGGACGGGTCACCGTGACTTTCCACGTCTGAATCGGCTGTTTCCAGAGCGACCGTGGCCTGGCCGGGAGCATTTTGGACTCGGCAAAGCCCGGCTGGCGGGTTGGCGGGGGTCACAGAGGCAGTCGACGAAACGGTGGCCCCCACTGAAGTGGCGGGCGCGCTCTTGTGGGGTAGAGGGGCGACAGGACCGCCCGCCGCCCCGACACCGCGCTCCCTCACCCTCTCGCTTTCTGTGTCCGTGTCGTCTGAATCCGGGGACGGCGGGTCCGATGCGGAACTCGCGGTAGCGCCGCTGTCCTCGACGTCGGCAGAGACCAGAGCCAGAGACCCTGACTGGCGAGACCGGGAGAAGTTGAAGAGGCTGCGCCACAGGCCTCGGCGGCAGCGGCTGCTGGCGGAAGGGAGCCGAAGCGAGGTGAAGCCCAGCTGAGAGCGCACGGCCAGACGCAGGTTCTCCAGAACTGATGCCTGAGGACGAAGAGCCAGCAAAAGCAAAGTCAGTCACGATTGCGTGACAACACGGTATCCCCGACCACGAAGGCAACGTCTGACGCCACGTGAACAAACGTCCTGCCTGGGAGTCACATTTGTTCTGTGGGTGTTTACCTGACTCCCAGAGCAAACGGGGAAATCCTCCACAGGCGGAATCAAACCCTGAGCAATCAGCTGACCGTAGGAGGGCGGGGCTTCCCTCCTCAGTAGTTCTGCCTCCACTCTGGACAACTGCGTCTCAAAGGACCTGCAGGGTGAGCGTGGCGATGGCTAAGTGCGTGCGTGAAAAACTTGCTGCAAAAGACGTCGTCCATGGAGCTCACCTGCGTTCAGAAACGCGCAGCGAGTAGAGTTTGCACGTGCAGCCCAGCGCAATAACCAGCAGCAGACCGCAGACCAGGCTGCCGATCACGGCAGCCGCGATCACCCTGGTTGGAACCACCACGGGACAACTTTCCTCATCGCTGCCGTCGCCGCAGTCATCCTGGGCGTCGCACACCCACGACTCAAACACGCAACGGTTGTTCTATGCACACATGACAGCGCAACTTTGCAGGTTTGCGCGGCACACGCAGACGCTTGCGCACGCCGGGTAGAATACCTTGCAGTGGAAGTTTCCAGGCTGACAGAATAAGCAATTCTTTTCATCAGACCCGTTGGGGCAGCGGTTCTGGTAGTTGCAACGGTCAGATCTCGGGTAACAGGCTCCGTTCCGGGAGCAGGGGAACTCGTCCTCCTGACAGGCGGAGCAGTTAAGCTCGTCGCGGCCGTTGGGGCAGTGCCAATATCCGTCGCAGCGCTGTGGCGCCGTGTAGCATCCCCAGTTGCCCCCGCAGGGAACCTCCCAGGGCAAGCAGAAGCCGTCCACCTGCGAAACCCAAATAGAGGCGTAGAGCCGCGGTCGAGCAGCAGCAGCCGAGCTGGCTCGGATCGCACCCAGTCAGGACAACCTGGTAGGTGACATTGAAGCCCCTGGCGGCGTTGATCTTGTCGGCGTAGAAATGGACACGCAGCTGCCCGGAAGACGACACCACGGCCACCGGCGCCCTCGAGTCGAAGGCCGTCAGAACCCTGAGAAGGCGCCGAGGGTTCTCCTCCAAACCGTCGTACACCTTGACGTAGTCGCCATAACCGGTGCCGTCCAGCTTAAAGTCTGTAAAGCGCAGGATGACCTGCCGTAGGGAGAAACGAAGGGTAGCCTTCAGAGCGGCTCTAGCGGCGAGCAGAAGGGAGGTCCGCTCGCTTTTGTCCCGCCGTACCTTCCTGTGGTCTCCAGTGTCAATCAGCCAGGTACAGTTGCTCCCTGGAGGGTAGAAGTCAGGATAGTTGGGAGAGCTAAAGGAGCCATAGAAGTTGCGTAACCATTCCCCACAGGTGGGCACTTGGCAGTCGATCTCATCGCCCAGGTCCTGAAAGAGGCGGCAGAGGTTAGAGGGGAGTCAAAGTCAAGTCGAGACCAACCCCACCTGGCAGTCGATGCTGCCGTCGCAACGGAGGCTGTGAGGCAAGCAGGTGTAGATTCGCGTGTAGCGGGACAAGCACGGGAACTGGTCCAGGCTGCACGGCTGGAAGGAGAACGGCGAGTCCACGCACAGATCCTCGTCCGAATTGTCGCCACACTCATCCATAGAGTTACAACGCCACCAGTCGGGGATGCATTTCCCATTCGAGCAGTGGAACTGGTCCACGTCGCAGCTGGAAACATCCGGCTTACCTGTCGCCAAAGCAGGCCAAAAAAAAAAAAAAAAAGTTTTGTTTTGCTATGGGATGACGCACACACACCAGAGGGCATCGTGCATAGTGACGCTCTCATGTCAATTCAACAACAGCATCAGCATGAACAACAGATATGATCCCAAAACGCTAACACCTACATGTAAAAAATGCACTGTACGATGAAGTAGAGACGCAAGATAGACAGATAGCTATAAATAAATAAATTAAACACAGTAATAGTCTTTCTACTTTTATGAAACACTCCCAAGCTCACCTGTGACGTAGGACAGCCGGAAGCCTTTTCCCGAAAGAGCGTCGTCAGAGCGGAAATGGATCCAGACGTGGTCCTGCGAGGAGATGTACGGAGGTGGCAGAGAGGAGCCACATACGCGCAGACCGTCTAGGTTCTTGTAGCTGCTGATGGACATCCAGTCCGACGAGCAGCGATGTGATCCCTGCAGGTCGAAGTCCTGGAAGCTGCAGAGGAGGGACCAAAAAGGTGCAGTGAGGCACAGTGAGGAGCGAAGCGGCTGCCGAGGTACCGTACCTGATGGTGACCCTGTCACCGGGTCGGCCTCTGATGTTCCAGCTACAGTTGAGGCGGGCCGGGTACTGGAATGGCCAACCGGGACTGGCGATGACCCCGCTGGATGCTCGGAGGAGCTCCGACGACTCGCCGCACGCTGAAAAGGCCACAGAGTCATGACCGGCCAGATCCCACGCACGCCCCCACCGTGTTTGGTGCTCACCATTGGAAATGCCCGACACCAGAACGTTATCGTTCCTCTGAGAAGCGGCGTGGCATCCTGCACAAACAGACAACTTTGACGCCATCGTGCAGGCAAAATGAGTTCATTTAGCAATCGTTGCCAGGGCGACACGGGCTGATGTTAACCGCATCCAACATGAACAATGCAAAGGGCACATTCAGATTTCAAAACAAGGACGGCGCGTTGAGTTGACGTCAACTAACCTGTTAAGAAGAGCAAGAAGACACCCCAGACGATGGCGTCCATGACGACGAATCCAAGGTCACGAATGTGCAGTTAGCTTAGCAGGAATCGACAGAGATGCTGGCTAAGCTAAGCTCAAGAATTCACAAAGAGACTAGGATCGCGGGCGGGCTGCCTCTCGCTATTGCAAGCCCGGCAAAGCAGGATGCTCCATCATTGCTCTCAAACGACGTCCTCGGAGATCAAAAGCCTGCACAGTACCGATTGTTTTGTCTACAAATGCAAAATATGGCGTTGTGCGGCCTGGGACGAATGAGCAAGCGGGCGGGCGGGCGAGAAGCTCATGCTACACCCGCCTGCCGGGATGCCGGCGAGATTGGAACACAAAGCTAGCTCACCGAGGCCGATTAGCACCGCATGCTAACCCAGCTAAGCGACCAACCGGCCGCGCTCGTCCTCGTCAGCGCCTACGCGGAGGCCCAACGGGACCGGACCAGTTTACCGGAACGCGACGAGCATCCGTTGCTACCATCTCGAGGCGTTCGACGACGAAAGAAACCCGCAGATGCAACTTTGTTTTTCTTTTTTCTTCGCGTCTCGAGCAGCAGCTGCTGTTTGTTTGTTTGACGACAACCAGGCCACGCCTTCTTCGTGACGTTACAACATGGTGACGGCAGGAAAACGAAATCCTAAAAAATAGGGGGTCGCTGATGGTGAAGGGGTACTCTCGCCTGTTTTGTGTTCCGACACCGTGTGTGCGTGTGTGTGCGTGCGTGTGTAAAAAAGAAAACCTAAAACATATGGTTTAAAAACAATTGCAAGCTATCACGTTAAAACGTGAAAAAAGTAAAGTAGGTCACTGGTGCAATCCTTTTCATCTCATAAAGCAAAACTACTTGCACTATAGTATAATAATGCTAATGTTAAATAAATTATTTAAAAAAGGATGGGGAGGTGCAACATCGTCATCATCCTCTGCCAATCACCTGAACCAGATCAGGAATTGTCTTGTTTTGCCAAATGCATTATTAGATTCAATCATGAAATTGATCATGTGTTTTTCTGGTGTGACAGCAGCGCACCTCTGTATATTTACTACTCTGCTCACATTTTTTGTTGTTGTTCAGATGAGATTCAACCAGACTGCTGTTTATTGCGCTTATTGAGAAACAATCACTCATTCAGAGTCCCGCGTGAAAAATGTCAAAAACGTGTTTTACTGTGGTAAATATGTTAAACACATTTCGCAATGGCATCACACGCACACGCACGCACACACTCACACACTATGACAACGATGCCAATGGCAAGCCTTTAACGTAGTGCCGCAGAAAGTGGTCCAAAGTAAAAATGTCGCCCCATCCACGGGTGGGATCCATGCAGATAAAGTCTTCCAGGTTCATGTGAGAGTCTGCATAAGAAAAAGATTACAACAGAGGTCATGGAGGGTGTTAGCTCAATGCCCGTCTTCTACACATGAACTTTGACCTGCAGTGGAGATTGGGGGGTATGGCGGCGGGGGCATCTTCCAGGACCCATCAGCGTTCTTCATGTGCGACCGGTCCGAGGCAAAGTTCAACAGGAAGCAGTCAGCGGGGACCACACGCAACTTCCTGCATGACATTAAGTGAGGTCAAGGATCGTTCCTTCTTCCTTCCCACCTCGACTTTCCAAGGCTCATTTGAGCGGCTCGGGCAACGGCGGCGGCTACCTGTGGTACTCGGGCCGAAGGCTCCCGTCAGTACGCAGGGCACGGGCGGCGTAAAGCTTCAGATCGCAGGGAAATGGCAGGACGGAGTCCAGGTCGTAAACGGTGGCCTCGAACCCGGCCCGGACGTGAAGTAGAACCACGTGATAATCCTACACAGACGTCACGCTTGACTCACGTGGAACGATTGCGTCGAGCTAGCGTATCGCCCGGCGCCGTCCTACCCAAATGACGGGCTGCTCTCCGCACGCCGACTTCTGTTTCCACAACGGGACCTGGCGGCAAAAGCGGCAGGTTTTAGGAAAATCCATCATCCAGAACGTGTTCACGTCCCGCTTTTGGGAGCGTGTCGGCCGCCTGCATAAGACGACTGCGATCTCACCGTTCTGTTGTCGTTGGAGATGAACACCACAAAAAGTTCTTGGAGAGGCGCACTTCTCTCCCGACGGACCAACTCGCAAAGTTTCCACACGTTTTCTTCACTGCAAAGGCCCAACAGTAATGATAGAAAAGGAAAGGAAATATTGATTGATGGGTAAAAGAACATGTCTGGTAGTCAACGGGCGCTACGTTTGCAAGTAGAAGAGGGAGGTGAGCTCAAATGTTGGGGTTATTTGTGTTGCAAGAACGTGGGTGCGAGTATAAAATATTTTTGAAAGTTGATATACTCCATCAGTAGCTTACATTTAAGAGCGTTGCTGCCTCCTAGTGCGAAGGCGTTATTAAGAAATTCATCCTCTGATTTATTTAACTCTGATCTTGTTTTGTGCTTATATTTTTTTGGTCAGTATATATAGTTAATTTAACTCATTCGTCCAGAGAGTTTCAACTTTATTTTTGATTTAGTCGTCCAGATATAATCAAAATAAAAACTACACGAACATTGAGCTGAAATTTGGTAATTCAACATTTAGCCACCGTTTATACAACTTGATTATTTTTGTATTGAATATTTAATTTAATATTTTAGTCTCGAGTCAAGCTAAAATATAGACCGATTGTCGAATTTTGGTCTAAACTTAGACTAGCCATCTGTCTATGGCTCAGTGGGAAGGTTCATAAATGGTGATCGATCGCACTCGATCAAATGTGGACGAGCAATACACAGAAAGTAAACATTTGACTCCCTGGTCTTGATGAAATGTCGGACAATAACGCGACTGACTCTTTTTACCAGTAACAGCTGCTGTAAGCACACTCGTCCTGCCCCGGCGTGATTCTGTCTTCTGTCATTTTCCACCAACACAAAAGGTGACGTAAAGCTTCTTCTTTCTTTGTAGTTTACGGCAGGGTGCAGGGTGCACCATCTTCAAGGTACATTACCGCCACCTAGTGTATTGAAGTGTGAACCAGCGTACCTACCATCCCATCATTAGTTTTCTTCCTGCCAAACCTGTCGCAATACGCTATCTAAAAAGCATCTTTTAATGTCATCTCTGCCCCCAAGTTTTTCCTTGTCGTTGGTCTCAATGACATCAAGCTTCCGCTTCAAGTCGACACCAGAACTGATCCCCTTTCAAAATAAAATGACCGGTGTCACTTACTTCAGGCTTGCATTGCGGTAAATGTGATTATCCCATTTCAAATGTAACTCGAAAGCTTCTCTTGGAGGCCCATGTGGTAACTTTCAAGTTGTTCTCTAGTGGAAAAAAGCTACTTTTTTCCTTCCACATAAAGCTTTAGGTGTAATTTCACGGTCTCGCAGTGAACGGATGGTTTTGAAAACAGATAAAACTTCAGCAGAACCCCCAAAATTTTTTATTAAAAAAAGCAATGCAGGTGGGCGGGGTCACTAAGTGAAGAGGCGGATGGTGTTGTCCGCTCCTGATGAAAAGACCCAAGGCTGCGTGGGGTGAAAGGTCACATCAAGGACACCCAGTTCGTGAATGACCACGTGACCTTTTAAAACCTTGACTGGAACAATGAGCGGGTTCTGCAGCAAGTCACTGAAAAAAAGGGGCAGTGTTAGTGTGGGCACGTGCGTGAAACTTGTCAACGTGTGTGTGCGCAGTTACTTGTAGACCATCCCGTGGCAGACGATGACGGAGCCGTCGTCGGACGCTGAGGCGAAGAGCGGGTAAACTCTGTGATAGGCAACGGCCCTCACTGCTTTCTTGTGGTGCCTGGTAGGAAACAGTGCAACGGTGAAAGTCAGCCCAGACAGGACCTGCGGCTCAGCGTGTCACCTACCGGAGCATCTTGTAAGGCTTGGTGGAGAGGTCCAGGTCAAACCAGCCCAGTCGGCAGTCGTAACTTCCGCAGATCACGTGGTCGCCTGAGCGCCGGACACACGGATGTTAGGTATGCACGCTTGCGTGCATCAGTTCGGCGAGTGCTTGAAGTGACTCACCTCCGGGGTGGACGGCCATGCTGGAAATCCATTTGGAGTTGGCCTGCAGCTTCTTGCTCATCTCCTGCTTGACCAGGTTGTAGATGCGCACGTTGCGCTGCGTGGCCACGAAGAAGTAGGGCCGGATGGGGTGGAAGGATACGCACTGCACCAGGCCTTTGTTGCGTCGGAAGGGGTTTTGACTGCGTCTGGTGCTGAGCTGATGGATGAAGACCTGCTGATGGCTGGAGTGATCCGGCATGACCGAGGCCAGGTAGTCCCCTTTGGCGTGCCACGCCAGTTGCTTGACGGCCTAGGGACAACGATGCTCTGTGAGACAGCAATAACGCAAATCCTCGCCGCATTTGCCTCAATCGAGCGCCGCACTTTGGGATGTTGGATTTTCAAGCGCAGGCCTTGGTGGTGCTCCTCGCCTTCCACGTCGCTCCAAGTCACAGGCCCCACTGCGGGCTCCGCCTCCAGGTGAGCGACGAGCAGACGTTCAGAGGACGAGACCACCTGTCGCTCGGCGAGCGCGGGCGATAAGATCACCACCAGCGAGTCCCTGTGGAGAGAAGGACGGAGATGGTCTTCCAAGAGCCAGATGGGGCGGGGCAAGCCATTCTGCCAGGCGGCGGGAGCGGGGCCTTACAAGGCGACGGCCAGGAGACATAAGCACGGGTTGGGGTTCCAACACACGCTCTTCACAGCTCCGCCCACCCGGACCATCTTGACGCAGCGAGCCGAGTTGATCTCCCAGAACCTTACAGTGCCATCGTCACTTCCTGAAAGGGGAGTGGCAGCTTTTTAGGCGAGAGAGCTGCTGCCAAAAGTTCAGTCATTCAAACCGAGCCAAGTCTCGACCCGACTCGGCTCGAGCCGGTCAGACAATCCGCAAGCTGGAGCCATGAAGGCCCACTTGTAGTGGGACGACTCGTAAAAACGAGGAGAACTGATAGAACAATAGCATAGGGAGAAGAAAGAGCATGTGTTCTTGCTTGCTCGCCAGCAAGTGACCTACCTGAGGCAAGCCACTGTCCCGATGGAGAAACGCTGATGGACCGAACCAGAGCGCTGTGACCATGATAAATCTGAACACAGGAAGACATAGCGGTCACACCTCATCTCAGGCCGTGGGTGTGTACGTGTGCGTACCAGCGACTGCGTGGTAGGGAAGGGCTGCAGGTCTTTGGGTTTAGGAAGCTTCGGAATGAGGTCTTCCGGATCCACGTTGACCTGCGGGAGAGCTTAGTAAGCGAGTGGCCCGGCCATTTCAAATGAGGCGGGGAGGCGTTACCCTCATCTTCCTCTGGCGAGGACACAGGTAAAGGTCCAGGCAGCGCTCAAACCTCTCGTGGATGAAACGGGGAAAGGCCGGAACCTGCCGGAGGCTGGAGAACTTGGCGGGAACGAAGGGCAGCTTTCGGTCAGCTGGGTCTTGCTGCTCCCAGAGAGCGCGCTGCAGACAAAGACAAGGGTGATGATGTCGCTGCCCTGCGGAGACTTGAACGGAGCGCCCCCTGGCGGATGTTACCTCCTCATCCGTGAACAGGTACTCGGGCGGAGGGTTGTAGGACTCGTGGTGGCCGGGTAGCGGGTTCTTGGGTGCAGGCAGGTGCATCCTGTGTTGGGCCAGGAGAGAGGAGTCCTCCTTGCCCCAAAGGTCATAGAAGCGGCCCTGGCTGTCGTCACGCATGCGGCGAGGCTTGATCCAGCCCATTTTGATGGCGTGGACCAGCTTGGAGACCTGAAGGCGGGCGGCAAGTGTCACGCCGCCAGACAACTCATCCAGCACACCTGTACATTACCTTCTCTTTATCCAATAGTGACGGGATGAAGCTACGCTTGTCAGCCGGCCTGTTGGTGACGGGATGAAGCATCACGTCGTTGGTGAAGAAGTCCACCGAAGGCTGAGGGCCACCAGAGCAGCTGTTAGCGTGGCAAACGGCCAGAGGAGGCGAAGCGATGAGAGCGCCTTACCTGGAACTCGTCAAAGTTGGCGTCTCCAAACTGTCCTCTCTGCAGCCGCTTCACCAGCTCCACCTGTTCGTCAGACAGCACAATGTCGCTTCCCGTCTGCTTGTCGTGAACCGTTCTCCTGCGCACAAGCCACACGTTAGCGTCATCCACACCCGGCGACCTCCAAGCTCCCCCCCGGCGGCTCACCAGTAGTCAGGGTTCTCCATTTTCTCCAAGAACTGGTCAAGCTCGTCCTTGTTCCGGATGGGCTTGAAGATCTTCTTGCCGTCCAAATTGTAGCCAATGTGAGGGAAGTCTTTGTACCACTCCATGGGAATGTTCCCCACTGTGTTCCTGATGTCCTGACGACAATGACAAAGAACGGCCAAAAGATGAGCTCCTACTTTATCATTCCGACACCGGGGAACCAGATGGTTGTGGCTTGGCTTTCAAAATGCATTTCTGTTGCATTTGGTGAGATTAAGAAAACATCTCACTTCTTCGTCAGACGAGTCGACCTCATACTCTTCTTTCTTTTGGCCTCCTCCGTCCTTCTGGAAATGGGCACACAATAGAAGCAATAAGCAGACGAGGGAGATGCTGCGGGGAGAACGACGAGTAACGCTACCTGTTCCGCTTCATTCTTGCACAAGCCAAACTCGGCATCATCCTCATCCCCCTCACTGTCGCTCCCCGAATCCTCAAGTCCTGAATATACACTTTCCTCACTCACTGACCCTTCCTCGTCTTCTTCGTTGCAAACGCCGAACATCTGCAACATGTAAACAGCACGCGTGTAGTTACATTGAACGCATGTCACTCAAATTTGTGTGACAGTTTGCACAGTAGGCGCTTCTCAACAGTGTTTCATGCATCGATCAAGACAATTCGACGTTTGATCAAGTTAGCGAAGGTAACTTGAGGCGTGGATATGTTCAACCATGTGGGAAACCTTGACGTTTGGTTTCTTTTCTTTCATTTGCTTTTTAACATTTGAATATACTTGACTGGAGCCGGGTTGGTACTTGACTGGAGCCAGCCTGGAGCAAGCCGCTCCAGTTCAGCCTTTGGCTGGTTTTTCGGAACCACATGCTAACAGATAGCCGCCAGCTAGC
Organism: Syngnathus scovelli; assembly: GCF_024217435.2. Lineage (NCBI taxonomy): Eukaryota > Metazoa > Chordata > Actinopteri > Syngnathiformes > Syngnathidae > Syngnathus > Syngnathus scovelli. Next base: position 6,835,918 of record NC_090865.1, read on the forward strand.
TAGATACGTTCCGGTTGTTTCGCGACGGCGCGTCACCTCCTCGTGCTCGTCGTCTTCTGCGAGCCGCTTGTTTTTCTCCGTCTTCTTTTGGTTCATTTCTGGAAGTTTCGATGTGTCTTCATCCACGTTGGTACTCCGCGTGTCCGCCATCGTACCGCACGTGAATGAGTCAAGCAACGTCACACGTAAAACTTTATCGACACCGGAACGACGGCCAATGACAACCTCAGTAGTGACGTCACACAAATCTGGTGTATGCTACCTTCCGCCAAATAGCAAATACAGGACTGTCTCAGAAAATTAGAATATTGTGATAAAGTTCTTTATGTTCTGTAATCCAATTAAAAAACCAAATATGTCATACATTCTGGATTCGTTACAAATCAACTGAAATATTGCAAGCCTTTTATTATTTTTATTGCTGATTATGGCATACAGTTTAAGAAAACTCAAATATCCTATCTCAAAATATTAGAATATCATGAATAAGTATACTAGTAGGGTATTCAACTAATCACTTGAATGGTCCAATTAACTCGAAATGCCTGCAAGGTAAAGTAAACTAGTTTACGGCTTTGGAACGTCACGGTTCTCGAACAAATTGGAATTCGAACAAAAAATTCGAGATTTGCTTCGGTTGTCGAACTAAATTCAGAGGTCAAACCTCGCGAGATGAGCCGGGAGGACCCGAGAAAGCCCGACCGCGCGGCCCGGATGCCGACTGACTCCGTTCGTTATTGTATTTTTGTCACGGTCGGGTGGAGCATGGAGCAGGACGACCAAGTGCAGCTTGGACCAGGGTTTATTGGTGAACTCAAAAAAGGCAAACTAACGGACTCGTCAACTGACATGACTTGAAAAAAAACAACGAGACTGACCAAAAAGACGTGAAACAAAATGACAGGGTGACATTACCAATGACAGGAACAGGAACCAAAAAGACATCATGACATGAACACATAACAATGATCCGACCGGGAGTGAGGGGCAGACAGGACTTATATACATGACAGGTAACGAGAGGCAGGTGGGAATAATCACACTGATCATGGGCACACAGGAGGGGAGGGGCGAGCACACAGACAGAAACCAAGACGACACATAGTGGAGCAGTTGGGGACGAGACGTGACAATTTTCGTTACTTTGAGGATTGTAATAACCCCTAATCATGCCTCCAAAGAAAGCAAGTGGAAGCAGTAAAGCCATCCTAAAACACAAAGACGCTCTCAAAGCAATGCGACAGTGAGCGCCCGGCGCGCTGCAGTTGCGCGATCGGACCAAATTAAGGCGTGCAAACGTGTTTGGAGCTTTTTGTGACGTCACGTGGTGGCCGACGTCCGAGTGGCATCAGAACACTAGTATAGTCCGTCCATCATTTGCATAGGAGTCGTTGTCTGCAAGCTATTTATGTGCAATCGCCTCTCCCGTGAGCGATGAGAACGCCACAGGCCGCGCGCATTGTGCGTATTCTTGTGTTGAGCGCTGCATGGACCCCCTTAGGTGAGTAATTTGCCATTTTGGAGATGGATTGGTACGGAAGAGGATTAGGGTCGGTGATGAAAAAAAAAAAAAAGGGGTGACAGGATTCTGACTTTAAAGTGAGAATTCTTTGACTTTAAAGTAAAAAAGTGAGAATTATCATTTTAAAGTCAGAATTTAGACTTTATTCTCACTCTTTTTTCAGGTTGACCCCCAGTGAACTCCCAGATGATGAGAATGCACCCGAACGCGCGCGTGGCGCTCGTTCTTTCATTGGGCGCCGCTTCTTTTTTTTTTTGTATACATTTTTTATTTTTTTCATTTTTAACGATCACCCAGTTGGAACTGAGAGGAAAGGTGGAGCGATTTGAGGACCGAAAAAACAGTTTCAAGAAGTGTATTGCATCTCCAAACGCAACTACTGCTGCAAGGTTTGTTGCAGCCCAAAGTGCAGAAAACCGATGGCGAGTACATGAAGGAGTCATTCATTAAAATATCAGCGTGCCTATTTTTGGGCTTAAAAACAAAATCGAGATCATTCTGAAAATTAAAGCTATGCGTCTCTCCGTAAAAACAGTGAAGGAAAGGGTTACTAAAATGGCAAATAATATCACTGATCAGCAAATCAAAGACATCAGTTCAACTCCAGCTTTCTCAATTTGTGTGTTTTAGTCAGTGATCAAGCAGGGTTTTTCTCTGTTTTAACGTTGTCCTTTTGACCGGTAATCCATTTTTATTTCGTCCAATCTGAAAAAATAACACGAGAAAATATGCACTGGAATGAACGCTGGTTACAAAAATAACCTCATTTCGTTTTAAAGAAATACCGATTGAACCAACTTTCTGTCTTTTGAAACAAAACCTGATACAAATGCCAAGACGCTGCTGACAAGACAGTTATGCCAGTATGTCATACAAGTCTCAAATGTGTCCTCAGCCAATTCTAAATCAAAATGTGAGGAGGGGTGGAGTTTTCACCAGTCCAGTTGCTACAAGAAGATGGAGACCCCCAACGGTTGGCTGGGGGCTCGATACGACTGCTTCTGGGAGGGCGGCGACCTGGTCTCCATCGCCTCATGGGACAAAGAAGCCTTTGTGAAGAAGCAAATGGGCAATGACCCCTTCTGGATTGGACTCTCCAATCTGGTGAGACGGAAGCACGGATTTTTGGTTCTCTACTGTATGCGACTGATAACCGGGATTGGTCTGTGCAGAAATGCAAAGAGGCTTGGTGTCGGTATGACAAGGAGCAGCAGATGATGACTTGGTCCTATGCCCGTGTGACCTACTCGAACTGGGATTCACATCAAGTTGAAAGGTAATGGTCAGGCATGGTTTTGGACCCCCTTTCCAAAATGGGAAAGAGCACGTGTGATGAGGAGGAGCAAAAGCTTTGGTCAATTTTTCATCAGACACCTTCAAGTTCCTGGGAACCACAATCTCTCGGGACCTGAAATGGACCGGCCACATAGACTCTGTCCGCAAGAAGGCCCAGCAGAGGCTGTACTTCCTGAGACAGCTCAAGAAGTTCAACCTGCCACGGGAGCTGCTGAAGACCTTCTACACTGCCATCATCCAGTCTGTCCTCTGCACCTCCATCACTGTCTGGTTTGGATCGGCCTCCAAACAAGACAAGCACAGACTGCAACGGACAATAAGGACTGCAGAAAAGATAATTGGAATCAACCTCCCATCTATCCAAGACTTGTACCTGTCCAGGACCAGGAAACGTGCAAGTAACATCTCAACAGACCCTTCGCACCCAGGTTGCAGCCTGTTTGAACTACTCCCCTCCGGACGCCGTTATAGAGCTCTGTACACTAAAACCAGCAGACACAGAGACAGCTTCTTCCCCCAGGCTGTCGCTCTGATGAACTCACACCACTCTTAGAGTCTCAGAGTCATTACTGTGCAATAACATCCCGCTTGCCACACCTTTTTTGTCTACACTGTTTGTACTATGTGTCCTCTCTGCATCCATTGCAGCCTGGTCATCCTAGAAGAGGGACCCTCCCATCTGTGGTCTCTTCTCAAGGTTTCTCATTTCCCCTAGCTGGAGTTTTGAGTTTTTCCTTGCCCTCTTGGGAGTTTAAGATCAGGGGGTGTTTGAGAATATCTTTCGTTCTTCACATGTCCTGAGTGTTGTTGTTAGTCACCTAAATGTTGAACAGAGGCTGTGATTTACCGAAGTCAAATTCCTTGTTTGGCACGCTCAAACATGGCGAATAAAAAACTCTTGAACTCTTGAATCTTGAATCAGAAAGCAAGAAAAAATACCGAGATGCTTTTCACGACTTTTCCCGACAGCTCCGACGTGGAGTCCTGTGCGTATGTCAACCAAGGCGTGAGGACTCAGCCAGGAGAGTGGAGACACGGCTCATGCGCATCCTCGTTGCCGTACATGTGTGAGCGCCCGCTGGACGGTAAGCCTGCTCAGGAGTTGTGTTGATGTCGAAAGGGACATTTCAATCGTGCATTTTTTCTGCAGACTGCCTGAAGGCTCGGTCGTGTTCCTTCAAAGACTTTGGTTACGATCGAGTGGACAGTGAGTGGCTAGCATGCTTGTTTTTACTCCTGCACCGTCCCGCCATACTTTTCCAATCCAAGTTTGTTTGTGGCTTCAGCTTCTTCCTGCGACCCTGGCGACTTCCTGTACGAAGACTCTTGCTATCGCTTCGACGGGATGGATAGGAAATGGCAGGCCGCCGAGAACCTATGCAAGGAATGGAATGGTTACCTGGCTAGCGTCTACTCAGCGGACGAAGGCAAATTCTTGGGTGGTGAGTGCCTAGACAAACCGACAATACTGCGATCATCCCGCAATGCTCACCAGCATCTTTGCAACTTGTTCTGCTTTTCTCAAGCTCACATAAGAGGAGATTCGTATGGTTGGTTGAGACTCGTGCAGAAAAACGGCAAGTGGGAGTTCCTTGACGGAACATCTACCGTAAATGAAATGTTGAGCGTGACCTAAAAAGTTGTCATTTGTCCAGAATGAAGATGTCGTACTGAAATGCAAAAGATAAAAGTGAGATACAAAGTGTCATTTGAAAAGAAAGTTTACTTGAAAAAAAAACAAGAGTCATAGTTTGACCGTAATGGCCGTAATGTTACGAGAAGAGGAAGAAACGTTTTCCAGAAAATCAACTGGAACAAGGACAAAGCTGCAGTTTGATGGCAATTAGAATTGTAGTTGACAGGAGCAAATAAAAGGAACAGAAAAGCCATCATGTGCTCAAGTCACCTCCGTCATGTGTGCAGACCGACATCCAATAGAATTGGGGAAGGGCACCAACAGTCTACAACTGCGCATTAATGAGTTCAGGTGGAATTGTTTATGGCAGTAAGTGCCACGACGAGGCAACAACCATCTGCAAAAAAGGTCTGAAAGTCACAACAGCTGCTTTTGCCCTTTCACGCGCACTCACATACTTGATCCCTCTTACAGGCAAGGTCCGAGAGGCTGTTACTGCTCTTGCGCCGTCAACATTGACGCCAGGTGGGCGTCACATCCGTGGTCGCGCTCTTGTCGCCAGTTGGCCCTCAAGTGACGCGAGTCTCACTTGCAGATAGGACTAAAAGGTGGGACGGGTGGGTAGACAACCGCTTTGAAGACTTCTCCTACCTGCTCGACCGCAAGTCCCGCAAGTCCTGGCAGGAGGCGCGAGATGAATGCGTCAGCTGCAGAGGCGACCTGCTCAGCATCACCAACTCAAATGAGCAGTTTTTAATAGAAGGTAAACTGCCCGGAGGGCACGATAGAGGCTCACACAGTTTATGCCGCATGGACTCCAGAAGGAACACACGCACCTGTACGATGTTCAAACACATGGTCGTTGTTTAACTTCAATCCAAAGGTCTGCACGCCCTTCAGCTGACCAGTCCCACTCTGTGGTTGGGCGCCAATCCCAATATCACTGACGACGGCATCAAGTGAATTGACGGATCGAATTCCACTTACAAAAACCTGAAAACAGCAAAAAAAAAAAAGCGCGGAGGCGTCCGGACCAGGCTGGCGGCCAACCCAGCGCGCCCGGCGGTGCCCTCCATTCTTCTGGCGAATGTTCGATCGCTGGACAACAAAATGGATTACGTTCGCCTGCTGAGGTCTACGAACCGGACGGTGCGGAACTGCTGTGTGCTCGTGTTCACCGAGACCTGGTTGACTGACAACATCCCGGACTCAGCCGTGCATCTGGAGCGGCTAGCGTGCTATCGGGCCGACCGTGCCATTGTACGAGGGGGAAAGTCGCGAGGAGGTGGAATATGCGTCTACATCCGAGAGGAATGGTGGCGGGACTCTGTGGTGGTATGTAAGCACTGCTCGCCACTTGCGGAGTTTGTGATCATTAAGTGCCGTCCTTTTTATCTGCCGAGGGAATTTACCGCGATTCTGCTAGTCGCGGTATACATCCCGCCTACCAACATCGAAGGCGACAGGATCGCGGCGCTTGGTGAACTGTACCAGGCTGTCAGTGAACAGCAGACAGCGCACCCTGACGGTTTCACCATCTTCGCTGGAGACTTCAATCATGCCAACCTGAAGTCTGTTTTCCCGAGGCTTCACCAGCATGTTACTTTTCCGACACGTGGAGACAGCTTCCTGGACCTGGTCTACTCTGCGCAAAAGGGAGCTTTCAAAGCCACCCCCCTCCCCCATCTTGGGCTTTCTGACCATCTCACCGTTTTGCTTTTGCCCGCATACAGACAATTGGTGAAGGCATCCAGGCCGGTTCGGAGGCGGGTTCGGATGTGGCCTGAGGGTGCCTCCGATGCACTTCGTGACTGCTTTGACACCACTGACTGGGACTTGTTTAAGCAGGCAGCCACCTACAACGATCGGACGGACATAGAGGAGTATACTGACTCTGTTACCTCTTACATCATGAAGTGCATCGATGATGTGACTTGCTCGAAATCCGTCGTCACTCGAGCGAACTGGAAGCCGTGGCTGACAGGGGCTGTCCTCAGACTGCTGAGGGCCAGGGACAAGGCTTTCAGAGCGGGGGATGAGGCTGGCTTGAGGCTTCTGGGAAGAGGTACAGGAGCCTGCGCTCCCGCACCACCAGACTCGCCAACAGCTTCTTTCTCCAGGCTGTTAGGGCCCTGAACTCGCTACCCCCTTCTGCGTAGCGTGTGGCACTGTTGCGCTATTTTCGGGAATGTCTGCTGTACGCGCACTTGCTCCTTTTTTTTTTCTGCTCCTTTATTTATTTATTGTTGTGTTATTTATTCATTATTTATTCAGCACGCTTTTGTTATACTTGTTTACTTGTTTGTCTGTTGTGAGCCATGTCTTGTCACCGTGGGATAGGGGGGAACGAAATTTCGGTTTCTTTGTGTGTCTTTGGCATGTGGAGAAATTGACAATAAAGCTGACTTTGACTTTGACAGCGAGGGCCGACCTGTCCCGAGGCATCAAAGAAGCGAAGAAGGCGTTCTCGTGCAAGGTCTCCACCCACTTCAAGGACAGCAAGGACGCACGTAGCCTTTGGCGGGGCATTCAGACCATCACGGACTACAAGCCCGCGCCGAGGAGCTGTGAGGGCGACGTCCGTCTGCTGAACGATCTGAACCGCTTCTTTGCTTGCTTCGACGCCCAGAACAGCACTTGCCCGCTGAAGAACACTCCCCCCCTCACACGAGCAGCCCCTGCGCCTCTCTGCCGACGGTGTGAGGAGGGCGCTTGCCGCTATTGACACCCGTAAGGCGGCGGGCCCTGACAACATCCCGGGTCGAGCGCTGAAGGACTGCGCTGGGGAGCTGTCGGGTGTCTTCACGGACATCTTTAACGTTTCCCTGCAGCAGGCCATCGTCCCCTCGTGTTTCAAGGCTGCCACCATCGTTCCTGTGCCGAAGAAACCTGCACCGTCCTGCTTCAATGACTACCGCCCTGTGGCACTGACGCCCATCATCATGAAGTGCTTTGAGCGGCTGGTCATGGAGCACATCAAGTCCGTTCTCCCCCCCACCATTGACCCTTTCCAGTTTGCGTACCGTGCCAAGCGGTCCTCTGAGGATGCCATCTGCTCTGCCCTCCACTCGGCCCTCACACACCTGGAGAGAAAGGACTCTGTGAGGTTGCTGTTTGTGGACTTCAGCTCTGCCTTCAACACCATTGTGCCGCAGCGACTCATCTGCAAACTCGACGAGCTGGGCCTCAGTACCTCCCTCTGCAACTGGCTACTGGACTTCCTCTGTCAGAGGCCTCAGGTGGTGCGTGTTGGCGACAAAATCTCCGCCAGCATCACGCTGAGCACGGGGGCCCCCCAGGGCTGCGTGCTCAGTCCATTGCTCTTCACCCTGCTGACGCATGATTGCACTGCGACCTACAGCGACAACCGCATAGTGAAGTTTGCTGACGACACGACTCTGGTGGGTCTCATCACGAAGGGCGACGAGACTCAGTACAGGTCGGAAGTTGACCTTCTGACCACGTGGTGCAGGGACAACAACCTCCTGCTGAACATCGACAAGACCAAGGAAATCGTTGTTGACTTCCGGAAGGGTCACACAAAACACCTGCCGCTGATCATCGATGGTGCTGTGGTGGAGAGGGTGAGCTGCACCAAGTTCCTGGGGGTGCACATCAGTGAGGACCTCTCCTGGTCCGCAAACACCTCGTCACTGGCAAAGAAAGCTCAGCGATGCCTGTACTTCCTGCGGAAGCTCAGGCGTGCATGTGCTCCTCAGGCAGTCCTGTCTACATTCTACTGGGGCACCGTTGAGAGCGTCCTCACCAGTTGCATCGCTGTCTGGGGTGGTAACTGCACTGAACAGAACTTGAAGGCCCTGCAGCGCATAGTGAATACGGCTGGTAAGATTATTGATGCTTCGCTCCCCTCCCTGAAGGACATTTACACTTCCCATCTCGCCCGCAAGGCAACCTCGATTGCGAGAGATGTGAGTCACCCGGCTCACTCTTTGTTTGACCTTCTGCCCTCTGGGAAGAGGTACAGGAGCCTGCGCTCCCGCACCACCAGACTCGCCAACAGCTTCTTTCACAAGGCTGTTAGGACCCTGAACTTGCTACCCTCTTCTGCGTAGCGTGCGGCACTGTTGCGCTATTTTCTGGAATGTCTGCTGTACGCGCACTTGCTCCTTTTTTGCTCCTCTTATTTATTTATTTATTTATTTATTTATTTATTTATTTATTTATTTATTGTGTTATTTATTCATTACTTATTCAGCACGCTGTTGTTATACTTGTTTACTTGTTTGTCTGTTGTGAGCCATGTCTTGTCACCGTGGGATAGGGGGGAACGAAATTTCGGTTTCTTTGTGTGTCTTTGGCATGTGGAGAAATTGACAATAAAGCTTACTTTGACTTGACTTTGACTTTGAAAACAGGTCAACCTATAACCCGGCAAATGTTTGTCGTCGACAAAACGGAGGCGTGCTTAGGATCTGTCGTCTCCTTCCAGGCATCGCCGAAGAAGGTGGACGCTGCCTTTCCTTGATCACTGCCAACGGCCACTGGGCAAAAGCCGATTGTGAGGAGCAGCGCAGCAGCTACATCTGCAAGAGAAGAGGAAGAGGCATGATTTGATTTTCGTCTTATTCTTAGAGTTGTGTCATCAAATGTCAAGTTTTAAGGAAGGCTTCTTCTGAAGTCCCACAATAGTAGTAAGGATTTCTTTGTGGGCGTGTCAATGGTCCGTCCCTCAGTTGACATGATTTGCAATAACTTACTGCATGTGCTTGCTTACTGAAATTTTAGTTTGCACAAAATGCTGATAAGACAGTAATGCCATTACGTGTGGATAATTCTGTATTTCTGCATTTCTAAACTAATACTGCTTTGCTCTGTCAGCTTCTGGACAATTTCATGAGTGGCCCTGCACAAAAAGGCAGCCATCCGTCTGCAAAAAAGGTTCAAAAGTCACCCACTTTGCCCTTTAACCTCTCGCTGCTCTCTCATGTTTGATCCCCCTTGCGTTCTTACAGCCAAAATCTGAGAGGCTCTTCCTGATCTGCCATCAATAAGAGGTAGGCGTCCCACTCTGCGGCCGACACGTGTTTGGTCTTTGGCCAGTTGGCCCTCAAGTCACGCGAGTCTCGCTTGCAGGCTGGACCAAAAAGTGCGGCTGGTGGTTGTCCAACAACAACTTCTGTTACTTGATGAACCACAAGTCCCGCAAGACCTGGCAGGAAGCGCGAGGCGACTGCGTCGGCCTCGGAGGCAACCTGATCAGTATCACCCACTCAAATGAACAGAACTTCATCAAAGGTAGGCTTATGCGCTCGATCGGGACTGTTGGTTGAGAATCTTGCGATATTTGTAGAGGCTGGCGTATTTGCCAAGGAAAGTGACATTTTGAAAGAACTTTTTTGTCAGTTGTCTTTCGTTGCTCATTCTCAAGACAAGACAAAGAAAACGTTGTGACGTCACCTGCAGTTGGTTACCAGACCGCAAGTAGTTGTCTTAACATTTCTTTCGCATCTGACCGGACAGGGATGCTTTTCTTTTAAATCACTAGATGGCCTTGATAAGCCGTCATACAAAAAACTCGTCAGTATACAAAAAAAAACTTTGTTTCTTTGAAGATTCAGTTCCTTCAATCTATGGAAACGACGGACACAGTAAAGTGCTAAACTTGAGATGACACAAACTGTATTTAACTTTCGTATTGCGTGTCTAGGATGCCCTCATTGTCATAGCATTAGCATCAGCTGATTTTAGCACTGTGCTTTCTTTTGACACTTCTTGTGGATTTATTTTTAGTAGTTGTGTCAGCTAATCGCATGTTTTATTCTTGGGGACTACAAGAATGAGTTGAAGTTAGATTCACGCTAACGCTAGCTTACTGTGTAACTTGATAAATATTATGAGGAGATTTATTATGTTACGTGTTATGTATGGTTGGAAGGACAAGTCTTTTGCTGTTGACATCTTTTAATCAAGCTAAAGGTTTGCGGCGCAAGGAAACGCTACCTCCGCTAAAAACTACAAACATGTCCGGCCTGGAGGAGGCGGGTTGTGAAGTATCTCATTTGCATTTAAAGACACCAAAAGCAGCTTACTACTCAGCCACTACTCAGAACAGGGGTAAAAGAGGAGCTTGTGATGCTATGACGACGAGAAATTCAGACAAAAGATTTGCTGTTCCACTTCATGTTGACCACAACGGAATGAGTAAAACGTCAAATGGCTTTATAACCATGCTACGTATAAGCTTAAAGACAATCACTGGTGACATCTTATTCCTGTTTGATCCAAAGGTTTGGGCTCCCCTTTTCAAAACATTTCTTCTTGGTGGTTGGCCACTAAAACCACAATCACTCAAGATGGCTGCAAGTGGACTGACGGGTCTCCCTTTCGTTACACCCACTGGACCACAGGTCGGTCCAATATTTGTCTCCCATGGTCTGGAGCAATGGAGAGGAGCGCTTAGTATCTGCCATCTCCTTACAGAGAGCCCTGGTAAACCCTCTGGTGAAAACTGCCTTTCCTTTTAAACTAAAAGTGAAGAGGGAAAATGGAAATTTGACAACTGCCAGAAGAAGAGCAGCTACATGTGCAAGAAAAGAGCAAGAGGTAAGTTGTGCCTCATGACCAATTGGTTTTGATGCCCATCTTTGGCTTTTGCCTCGCAGGACAGAAACCGGAACCTCCACGCCATGACGGTAAGTCAGTCTCCCCGAATCCTGAATGTTGACGTCAAAAAATACGAGATGGAAAAAAGACACCACGGTACGCTCGCAGGTTTTCGGGAGATCCTTGTGTGCAACCAGCAGAAGCACGTCGACCTCTTTTGTCAGAGTGAGGCTCAAAGCGTCATCCGCATCCAGTTGGCTTTCTACGGACGGAGGAGTGGCAGCCTTTGTCCAACTTGGAGAGCAACAAAGGGTAAGACAGGACATAAGCGTTGCATTTTGGTCCGACTATACGACCGCTGCAGCCAAAATAAGCTTCCACTCGGCCTTGTGACTTGCCCAAGCTACCCAACAGCTTCATGTGCAAGATGCCCAAAGCGTATTATGCAATCACCTCAGTGCAGGCAGAGGAGTGCCACGTTATTTTAAAGAGTAGCTATTTTTCCACTCTAGTGCCATCTACTGGCTCAGGTTGGACACTGAATCACTTCATCCCAAACGCCAATTTAAAATCTTTGTTTTCTTTCATTTCTTTCTGTCTTTTAGTTAAAAAAAAAAAAAAAAAGGAAGCGTGTGTGCGTTGATGTGTAATGCGTTGACTAGCTTGTTAGCTTTGGTGCCGGGCTTGTTGGTGCGGTGGGGGGCGTTTCACTGTGATTGCCTCCCGATAGGCTTACCTGTATGTCAATCAAGCAAAGGGATGGATTCTAGCCTATAAAAAGAATGTTTTTTTTTTTTTTAAATGTCATCCGCTTGACCAGTACTAGCTTACTTTTACTTTGGTGACACCTCTTGCCACGGTTGCCGTAATGCTGAAAGCGATGCGACCTTGTAATTTACGAGTTGTACTAAAACGTACTGAAACATTTTGGCAGAGCGTTGTGTACAAACAGTATGGATCAACAAATTCATCATGTATTTTTAAACAAAATTTTAAGTTTTTGTGTGCCTTAAAGTGCGGAAAATACGGTACATAAATGTCTGATGGTGCTTAGCCCTGACACAGCTGACAAAAACAAAAGAAAAAGAAAAGCTCACAGAAATACCCTTAAAAAATTTTAACACAATGAAAAACCCAACGATGTGACAAATTTGAAAATCAATTTTCCCGTTCAAATTGATTTTGTACAACCCTGCTATATATCTGTACTTCTGTAAGTCCTCTCATCCATCTTTTATCCAAACAATGTGGCCTTTAACTATTGTACTAAAGAATAATACTAATCCTAAAAGTAATAAAAATGAACCTTGACCAAAGCAAAACTAATTACCGTAATTTCCGGACTATAACACGCACCGGACTATAAACCGCACCAGCTAAAAATAGGGGAACTTTTTGATCTGTAGCTAAGATGTACTGGACTATAAGCCACAGGGTTAAAAACTTGATAAAAATGTTGCGGTTTATAGTCCGGAAATTACAGTAAACTAACCAACTCGCTCTAAAACCTAAGCAAAACTATGAATTACAATTAAAAACCATCCATCCATCCATCCATTTTCTGAACCGCTTAGTCCCCACGGGGGTCGCGGGCGTGCTGGAGCCTATCCCAGCCCTCATCGGGCAGTAGGCGGGGGACACCCTGAACTGGTTGCCAGCCAATCGCAAGGCACACAGAGACAGACAACCAATCGCACTCACACTCACACCTAGGGACAATTTGGAGTCTTCAATCGGCCTACCAAGCATGTTTTTGGAATGTGGGAGGAAACCGGAGTGCCCGGAGAAAACCCACGCGGGCCCGGGGAGAACATGCAAACTCCACACAGGGAGGGCCGGAGGTGGAATCAAACCCGCACCCTCCTAACTGTGAGGCGGACGTGCTCACAATTAAAAACGACAAATAAAAACAAAAAAAAATTGTACAATAACGAAACATCACCCCGATGACATTTTACCATATTTTCAAATTCATTACAACTGAAATATGAAATGGTCACGTTTTGGTAAAGTGTTCAGCATCCCGACAAAAAGGTACATAAAATATATTTATCCATGATGCATGAACTCATGAAGTCTGCTCAGATGAGGAGCGAAAACTTCATGGAGCACTGCTCATCTCCCCAACACACTTGTGAATCTTAAGCTGACACTTCCAAGCAAATCTTTGGGCAGGAAAATGGTTTCTCACCAGTGTGGGTTCTTATGTGTCGTTTTAAGTTTGCCTCCTGAGAGAATCTTTGACCACAAACTGTGCAGGAAAAGGGTTTCTCACCAGTGTGGGTTCTCATGTGACTTTTTAAGCATCCGTTCAGAGAGAATCTTTGGCCACAAACTGTGCAGGAAAATTGTTTCTCACCAGTGTGGGATCTTGTGTGTCTTTTTAAATGTCCCTTTCTTGAGCATCTTTGGCCACAAACTGAGCAGGAAAAAGGTTTCTCACCAGTGTGGGTTCTCATGTGTGGTTTTAAGCGTCCCTTACATGAGAATCTTTGGCCACAATCTGAGCAGGAAAATGGTTTCTCACCAGTGTGGGTTCTCATGTGTCTTTTTACGTTTGCCTTCTGAGAGAATCTTTGACCACAATCTGAGCAGGAAAATGGTTTCTCACCAGTGTGGGTTCTCATGTGTCTTTTTACGTTTGCCTTCTGAGAGAATCTTTGACCACAATCTGAGCAGGAAAAGGGTGTTTCACCAGTGTGGGTTCTTGTGTGTAATTTTAAGTGTCCTCTTACCTGAGAATATTTGGCCACAATCTGAGCAGGGAAAAGGTTTCTCACCAGTGTGGGCTCTTGTGTGTACTTTTAAGTTTCCCTTTCGTGAGAATCTTTGGCCACAATCTGAGCAGGAAAAAGGTTTCTCACCAGTGTGGGTTCTCATGTGTGGTTTTAAGTGTCCTTTATTTGAGAATCTTTGGCCACAATCTGAACAGGAAAATGGTTTCTCACCAGTGTGGGTTGTTGTGTGTCTTTTTAAGTGTTCCTCATGAGAGAATCTTTGACCACAATCTGAGCAGGAAAATGGTTTCTCTCCAGTGTGGGTTGTCATGTGTCTTTTTAAGTTTGCCTTACGAGAGAATTTTTGGCCACAATCTGAGCAGGAAAAATGTTTCTCAACAGTGTGGGTTCTCATGTGTTGTTTCAAACTCCCCTTTAAAGCAAACATTTTCCAACAGTAAGAACATTTCCACTGCTTGTTTTCAGAGTGATATGAAATATCACCGTTTGACTCATCATCTTCAGCGCCAGGAGATTGTGACGACATGTCATCACCGTCTGAGATTGGAGCAAAGAGGCCGTCAGCTTGTGATCCTCCACAGGAGCATCCATCATCTTCTGTTATGTGTTGACTTGAGCTGCTATTTGGAGGCTCCGCCTCTCTGTTTGCCTCACAATGACCCTCACCTCTGCTCTTCAAAGGGACAAGAGTCAATGGCATTTTGCAGAAATCCTTTTCTACCTTCTCCTCTTTCCTGGAGTGGAGATCTTCTTCCTCTTTTATGCAAAATTGCTCTGGCTCCTCCTCCTCTTTTTTGATGGAAAAAAACACATCTGGTCCTTTTGTTCATTGAAGTGTGGGATCTCTTTGTCCTCCACTTCCTCTTTAATGTCATGGCGCTCTGGCTCCTGGTTCAGGACCAAAATCTTGACCGTTGTCTGCAAACACAAAACAAAAGTTAACAGGTGAACCAAATGATTTAGATGACTGCTTGACATGAGCAAATTTACAAAAGATTATTTTTTAATTCTTCATTATTTGTAGAAAGACTTGCCACAGGGTCCATCCTTGCACATTTTAGAATGGTGGCCCAGTCAGAAGCATTTTAGTGGTTATTTCAAATTAAGTCAATCAAGCCACTCAACTCGTATCTCACTGAGATACGGCTACACCTGCCTTGACACAAAAATACAGCTTACTGCAATGAAAAATTCTTTTAAATGAAAAAAAAACTATTAGGTGATATCTTTTTTTTTTAATTTTCTCTATTTTTAATTGTCTTAAACCAAGAAAAAATGCATTTCATCCAATGACTCGATTATGCAGAAGACCAAGAGCTGCTGGTTTACCAGGTAACAGACATTGAGAAAAAAGCTACCAAACTCACTGATCATTGTTTTGGGTGATTTTAACAGAGTGAACCTGACACACAAACTCCCCACATCCAGAAGTTCTCCGACGACAGAGCCATTGTTGGATATGTTTCTGAGGGGAACGATCTGGAATACAAGACGGATCAAGGACTTTGTCAGCTGGTGTGAGCTCAACCAGCTTCAGCTGAACACCAGACGAGGGAGATGATTGTGAACTTCGGGAGAAAAACCCCCCATCACTCCAGTGAACATCCAGGGATCGGACATTAAAGTAGTGGAGGACTACAAATTCCTGGGGGTTCACCTTAACAACAAACTGGACTGATCACACTCACACCCTGTACAAGAAGGGCCAGAGTTGCCTCCACCTGCTGAGGAGACTGAGGTCTTTGTGTGTGTGTAGGGCTCTCCTCAGGATCTTCTATGACAGCCATCCTCCACGCTGTGGTCTGCTGGAGAAGGGGCAGTACGGACTGGAACAGAGGGAGACTGGTCAGGAGAGCGAACTCTGTCCTGGACTGTCTCCTGGACTCCATAGAGGTTGTGGGTAAGAGGAGCATGTTAGTTAAACTGACATCCATCCTGGGCAACACCTCTCACACCCTCCATGACATTGTACGGTCCCTGAGCAGCTCCTTCGGCAGCAGACATTTACACCCACTGTGTAGGAAGGACACACCTGATCATGTGTTTGATTTCCTTCCGTATCGACTCTACCAATGGTACTTGTCTTTGTCCTTGTTTGTCTGTAATTTATCCATTTTTACATTTGGCATTTGTTTCTTGTATTCTTGCGCTCTTGTACGCTGCTGTGACAAGAAAATTTCCCCACTGTGGGATAAATAAAGTTCCAACCAACCAACCAACCAACCAACCAACCAACCAACCAACCAACCAACCAACCAACCAACCAACCAACCAACCAACCAACCAATCAACCAACCAACCAACCAACCAACCAACCAACCAACCAACCAACCAACCAACCAACCAACCAACCAACCAACCAACCAACCAACCAACCAACCAACCAACCAACCAACCAACCAACCGATTAAATACAGACAGGACCTCCAAGCCTGCTTTGACTGCACCGATTGTTTTTTTTTTTTACGTTGCAAATTCAGACCTGCATGAACTCACTGACACTATGAAAGTTCCAACCAACCAACCAACCAACCAACCAACCAACCAACCAACCAACCAACCAACCAACCAACCAACCAACCAACCAACCAACCAACCAACCAACCAACCAACCAACCAACCAACCAATTAAATACAGACAGGACCTCCAAGCCTGCTTTGATTGCAGTGATTGTTTTTTTTTTACGTTGCAAATTCAAACCTGCATGAACTCACTGACACTATGAAAGTTCTAATCAACCAACCAACCAACCAACCAACCAACCAACCAACCAACCAACCAACCAACCAACCAACCAACCAACCAACCAACCAATCAATCAAATACAGACAGGACCTCCAAGCCTGCTTTGACTGCACCGATTTTTTTTTTTAAGTTGTAAATTTAGACCTGCATGAACTCACTGACACTATGACGTCATACATCAGCTTTTGTGAGGACTTTTGTGTGCAGACTAAGAACTTCTGCACGTACAACAACAACAAACCGTGGTTTACACGAGGGATGGGAATCTTCACCATCAAGGCGATACACATCTTGATACACTGCCAACAATTCGATGCATTCACGATTCATGGAATTGCCAATGATAAGATGCGATACAATTGTCCCATCTCCTGCGATACAGTGCGATACAGTACGATTTAATTTTAAAACAAACGATACGATGCAATGCAGAAGAAAAATACACCATGGAATACATAGTTCAAGTTTTGGCACTTGAAGCATTAAAGCTGGCTGTGCTTTTTTATTTTGAAACACAGGAAGTACAACATAGAGTAGGTATAAGTATAGGGTATAAGTATAACTTTTAACAAAAATTAAGATTTCTCTTAAGTGCATCTTGTAGAGCAATTTAGGGCCTACACAAAGCCATGTTTTCAATTTAAGCTTTTAAAAGTGCATTAAGTTTATACAGGAGGTAAAACATAAAATGGGCTACTAAAAAAGGCCATGAGATTCCATCCACTACAACAACTTAAAAAAAAACTAACAAAGGGAGACATTGCATTTCATTGCATTACAACAGAAAATGATATAACTTAAATTACATATTTTTCCATTTCCATGCACATTTTGGAAATAATAATAAATAATAAGGGGTGTACTCATTATCTGTGTGCACTGTAAAATGTTTCATAATAATGAACAAATGGACATGACGTAAGGGAGTAACAGTTCCCCTTCTGGTAGTTCAGGCTAGTGAATTCAAACATTTAACCCAGATGGGTCTTTTGCAAGTTCTTTTAAAGAAAGATCAATTGATCAACATGGTCAGGGTGCAAGAGACTACAATGGGCAGTGACAATATTGCCTGCACCGCTAGCTGCACGGCAGAGTTTACATATGGCCGTTGTCTTATCCAGCTTTCCATCTCATTTGTAGAACCCGAAATTTTTCCACACTGCAGAATTAAAGCCCACCATCGAATGTATAATCTCTGTCTTGTTTTCCTCTATGCTAACCCGCTATCTGTCTGACTTGCCGGCTCCGTAGAATTCGAAGAAGGCCAGTTTGGACCCGCCTTTTCACGCGAGACCTGAGCCGAGACTTGAGTAGTAGGAGTGACTGAAACCCAGAGACCCGTTTCTAAAAAGTTATAATTATAGATATGAATTGATTTTTATCGATGCAAATAATTTAGATACGATGCATCTTGAGTTTTTGTGAGTTTTTACCGATGCAGAAGTTTGCAAATCGATGCGACTGCATCTTACAGGTTGTATCGATTTTCCGATGCATATCGGCGAATCTTCCCAACCCTAGTTTATACCAAACCTCAGGATGCTGCGGAAAGCCAAAGGGAAGGCCTACAGGAGTGGGGACCGTGACCTGTTTAGGGCAGGCCAGGAACACACTGAACCGAGAGATCAGGAAAGCCAAGAGGAGCTATGGGGAGAGCCTGGAGGGACATCTCTCTGCCAATCCTGGTCCCTCAACAGTGTGGAAAGGCCTGCAGAGCATCACGGAGTTCTGTGGTGAACACAAGGCTTGCAAACCAGCTAAACAGGTTTTACTACAAGTTTGAACAGTCCACCCACACAACAGGACCTCCTGCATCACAATCAACATCCACACCTCCCCGCAACAACCCCCCTGTTCACACCCCCATTGTCGTTATCACCTATTCTCTCTCTTTCAGAAGCCACTCCTGCACTTCAGATCCATGAGGAGGAGGCAGGGATGAGCATGGCAAATGTGAAAAAACACTGAAAAGTAGCCGAGGGTCTGGGGGCCACATGTCTCTGTTGGGGAGCTGCATGCCCTCATTGGGGGGCTGCATGGCCCGTTATGCGCAGTTAGTTATGTAATGTGTGCCGTCTACGAGTGTTGTGTGACGTTAGAAGTTGAGCGTTGACGTACTGTATTTCTGTGTTGTTGCAGAACCACACACACACCCCACAAACACCCTTTTGCCAGTTTGCCTGTATGCCTCTATGAGCCACAGTGCCGGTTACTTTTTTGCCAATAATTCAGTAAAGCAATCAAAACTGAACCACGTCTGTGTTCTGACCCCTATACAATCCTCAGGCTCCCCAACAATAGTGGTAGCAGTTTGCATTATTTTATTGCAGTGTTTTTCTTTATTCAGATTTGTTTCAAGACTACAGTTAGACTTCACTTTGATGGTTAATGCAGTAATTGCAATTTTGTTGTTTTATCACAGGAGATTGGTTTATTTACATTTCAAAAACCAGAAACAGAAGTGGAGGCTATTTTGTGTGTTTTGGGGTATGCTTTGATATTGAGGGGGGCTGGTTGTCCGCTGTTACTTTTTTCCTTTGTCTTGTTGCTTTGCTTTGATGGCTTTTAACTTTTGCACTAACTGGCTTTCTTTGTGGCGCCGTTGTGTGGCAGCCTTATAGGAGCCTCTTGAGTTGTGTCATCTGTGTGTCTTTTATATACCCGGTCTGTGGTATGGATACGGCTGGGGCCTGAATTTCCCCACCCCCGGGATCAATGAAATTTCAATCAATCAAATCAATCAATCGATCAATATCGAATTGTATATTATACACACACACACACACACACAGCCAGCGAGTGGAGACAATGCCGAAACAAAAATGCACCTTTACGGAGGCATTAAAAAATCTCTCAGCAAACATGAGGCATTCTTACTTTCAGCAACCCAAATCCGGTCACCCTACTTTTACCAACCTGCTCTGCGTAACACAACACGAGGCTGCCGCCAAAGAGCTTCCAGTCGTAGACGACGACGGTCCTTTTCCTCTTTAGTTGCACAAAGTTCCTTTGCGTAGTTTGCTGTGGTCCTTGCACACATTTTCACTCCGGAATTCTAACACTTTGCCACCGGTGTTACGGTTCAACTTGCTCCCATAATACCTTGCTCCCCGTCTCCAGTTGCGCCCGTTTGGGTAAAGCGAGTTGCGCAACCTTGTGTTTTGTGACAAATGACAGATTCGTCACAAGCGACATGGAACTTGTCTGACTGCAAAACTGTTCAAATTCTCAATAAAAACAAACGTCTCGTTTACTTTTCCGACTGGCTGCAAGAAATAGCAAACACTCACACAAAAAAGATAGAACAGTCATAAGTCTCTCTCTTTCTCTCTCTCCCCAGCCCCCACCCCCCAAATGTTTGTGAATTAATTTTGATGGAAGGGCCTTTGTTTTGTGAGGATCAACATGATCATTTTATTTGTATTTACAAAAAAAAAAAAAAGCCAGGGGAAGAGGAAATTCTAAAAACAATAAAATATGCCAAATCAAGTGGCTTTAAGAGTCTCTGACATTGAATTGGCCACCCGTCAGTTGATTGGCTCATAGCCAGTCACCGGTGATCTCTTGCGCAGGCACATGTAGACTCCGCCCATCAAGAGCATGACGAGCGGTGCGCCGAGGCCGACCGCCATGATGGCCACCACAAGCGGGGAGAAGGTGTCAGCGGGGGGGAGGCCGACACCGACCGCGGCCGTCCTGCCCAACAATAACAAAATGGATTCGTTCAGTCTCTTCAGACTGAAAAGCTCGCTTAAACATTCAACGTGACCATTTCGGGAGTAGGGTGACTAAGACGCAAAATTAAAGTCAGTCAGTATTGAATTGTTAGAAAAGAAATTAGAAAAGTTGCCGGGGCAGAACCAACCAGCTGAGGAACTTGGTGGCGTCGTAGAAAGGTTCGTCTGCCACGCCGAAGCTGATGTTCAGTCGAAAGACGCTGTCCTCAGCAGCGAAAAAAGCCAGTGCCAGGCCACCGGCCTCCGTCAAAGCCTGGCCGCTCTGCCGCCATGGATTCGAGTGACGGCATGGCGATGCGTCCTCCAGCGCTGGCGGGGAACGTCGGTACGCGACCTGCTTCCACAGGACGAAGCTGCGCTCGTTGGCCGAGCTCCCGTCTCCCGACGTCCACTCCGACACCTGAGACGGTAGACCGTGGACACAACACAAATCTGACGGGATGGCTAAGATTGGTTCCGGGAGTAGCTCAGCCGCTACATCGTTGGCTATGGGAGGCGCGGACTGTGACTTTTCTCTCGTACCTTGAAGACGGAAGGCGTGAACTCGTCGTTGATGGAGCGATGAACCTCGACAGCGTTGAGCGGGGATACTCCACCCACTGCCTGCAGCTCCAAGAAGAAGCGTGACCTCTCTGACCTCGGCGACAAGCCGTCAAGCTGCACGGCCACCTGGGAGGTGTTGGCCGTATGGAGGAGGCGGGGCCAGATCTCATCACGTCCCTCTCGCTCAAACACTGTCAGCTACCCATCAAAACACATACTTTGTTGGCATCATCGGTGATGCATTTGATGGTTCATCCAATCAAAATCACTCGGTAGCAGTCAGTAAATCGAAAGCGAGCAAACGTCGGACTGTGCGCGTGACCATCCGCTCCTTGCCGACTCCCTAATCGCCATGTGGAGATTTGTGTATGCACGACGTACGTGCAGACAAATGGATCCTTGAGCCACATCGCCGCACAGTCGAGCCGCCGCCCCCGACAGCTCCATCGCCGACCATGTGATATTACGTAGCTGGTAAGGTGGGAAAAGGTCAAGGGGCACTTCCGCCGTGTTGTTGACGTCGTTATATTCCAACAGCTGAAACACGGTAATGTTTTTTTTCAAAATACACACACACACACATATATATACATATACATATACACACACGTGGAGCACTGACCCTGCTGAAGATGAGTGCTGTCCTGGAAAGGATGCTACTCGCTGGCTCCACCCGCAGGCTGCCGCTGCCGTTGCGGCTCAAGAATCTTGGCCAGTCAACCTGAAAAGTGAGCAAGTTGGAGTGCCTCCAAAACTGAGTCGTGATGACGTCACGTGCGACGATCGGGTCGTACCGAGACATTAGAGAAAGTGACGTTGGTGTGGACCAGAAGAAGCGCGGGCGTCCCCTGGCTGCAGAACAGAAAATGCAGCGTGTCGTTGTCTCCCACCGCTCTCACGTGCAGAAGGTCGCCACCAGGGGGTGGGGCCAACGAGCCCGGGTTCAACTCCACGGACAGCTGGTGATGTCATCACAAGCAACATTCGCCATCAACTCCCCAGACAACTGATGGCGTCATCAAGAACCACATAGGCAATTGGTGACGACATCATAGTCAGATATTCCCCGCTTTCAACCAGCCGCTCTATCATAGCCAATCGCGAGTTGCTTGTCGAGCACGTGACAGCACAAACCAAACAAACGGCGAAGTTTTATATCATTTAATTACAAACCACTGGCCAAGTTTGTCTTAGTACGAAACAAATGTTGACGTGGTTCAAGTATAAAATGTTTTTTCGACTCGCTCAAACAATTTAAACGTGGTGCACGTAGAAAATGTTTTTTCGATTCATTCAAGACAAAATGTTGACGCGGTTTTAAAAGACTAACAGACTTACATTTCTAGTGTACGAAGCCGCCCCCGACGAACAAACCATGTAAAAGATCTTAAAGACCAAAGCGGCCCACATCTGCCGAATGGCCGCCATCTTTGTTGTGGTGACTTGTCACGTGAGATCAGAATGGGTCAGCTGAGTACATAAGCCACGCCCCCGGAAGACATCACGGGAGCTGCGTTAGCAGCCTGTGATCGTGTGACGTCTCAAGAAACGTTTAAATGTGTGGGGAAAAGCTGCAGCTCTGTAATGAGCAGAGGTTTGGAATGCATTGAGACAGATTTGCAGGGGTGGAGGGTTCAACTCCACTTAGTGTAATTTGATGTCAAGTGTGCCAAGTAGCGTGCGGTCAAGAATGATCATATTTTACCAAATTAGCTCAGATGCCCCATAAGTAGTCCGCAAGGTCGAGAATGAGAATTTACCCAATTGACCCAAATATGACCTACGCCAAATAGAATTTAAGGTTGTTTGCCAATCTACGCCAACAACTTGGCGGACAAAAATAAATGTAGAAAAAAAGATAGTATAACACTTTTGGTGACATGTTTTATGAGTTAGTGTTTCTTTTATTTTTTTTACCATCTGTGAAGGTAGGAAAGCTGTGGCCAAACAAGTAAATTGTCTCTTTCCCTTTAACGCAAAGCGATTGAAGCACATGGGCTTTATATGGAGTGAAGTGACGTTTGACAAAAAGTGGAAAAATGTGCAATAATTCGACAATCACTCAGTGAGGCTTATATTTGTAACTTTATTGAGCGTCCGGTTGAATTTACTCAGCACCAGGTCCTCCCGCAGCCTGATCTTTGTCTTTCTTCTTGTGACCTGACACGATGTCGTCGATGCGCAGCAACAAGATGGCCGTCTGCAGAGAAAGCAGGTCAGAACGGCCGGTGGGGACTGTAAAAGGCGAAGGCGGCGCCTGGTGCAAGCGCGTTCACCTCCACGGCCGTCTTGTACGTTTGTGCTTTGACGGCCAACGGCTCGCAGATGCCGGCAGCCACCATGTCGCACAGAGTACCTGTCTCGCCATCCACGCCCCACGAGATGCCGTCCTGCACCGTGTGCTTGGCCTGCAAAACGTCAAACGCGCTCAAAGCGACAGGCAACCCAAGCATCAAAGCAAAGGGTGTTTCAAATTTGAATGATGTGGGATGACTGAGTCGGAAGCGAATGCTTTTTTTGTTCAACAAGTGATTTGTTGCAGGTCCGTGCACGTTATAGTAACTTGAGCTTGTGACTTTAGAAATGAAACTGGCCCGAGTAAATCAAATACAAGCGTCAGAGATGTCCACTGTTTAGTGGGTGTGCATGCAGAGTGCCTACCCTCAGTGACGTGAGCACGCGAATGGTGGAGGCGCCGCAGTTCTGGATGAGCGTGCGGGGAATGACCTCCAGGGCCTGGGCCACGGCACGGTAAGGCCACTGCTCCACGCCCACCAGCGCGCGTGAACGCTCCATCAGGCGCTTGGACACGGCCATCTCCACAGCGCCCCCTCCGGGTAGCAGCCAGGGCTCCAGCATCACATTACGGCAAACCTGCATGGCGTCCTGAAGGTTGCGCTCCACCTCCTGTGCACATGCAGCCGGTTCACATTTTCAAAGTGCACTGCACTGCTGCGTCACAAACCGAGATTCTGGCAAACACGAGGCGGCGCTCACCGCCAGGATCTCCTTGCTGGCCCCCCTGAGCAGGATGGTGCAGGCTTTGGGTTCCTTGCACTCAGCAATGAAGGCAAAGTACTCGTCACCGATCTTTTTGACCTCAAAGAGCCCCGCTCCGGTGCCCACGTCCTCTTCACGCAGTTCATCAGTGCGGCTGACGATGCGCGCGCCGCACGCCCTGAGGTGACACGGGGCGGTGAGGCTTCGGCCCCGGCTGTTAGCGGGGCTACGCTAAGGCTACCTGGCGATGCGGTTGTTGTCAGTCTTCCGGACGCGGCGAATGGCAGTGATGTTGGCCTTCATCAGATAGTGCTGGGCCAAGTCTGAGGTGGCAGATCCATAACTTTAGGCTCCTCATAAGACACAGCCGCAGCGGCTTGGCGTGCACCCACCTGAGATTCCTTTCTCAGTAAAGATAAGGTCAGGTTTGACCCGGATGATGTCCTCGCACATCTGCTGGATGTGCTCCTCCTCCATCTGCAGGATCCTGGCAAAGTCCTCCTCTTTGCTGATCTCGATGTCCGTCTACACAAACGGAGACAAGCGGCGGGCGATTAAAGGCCGATGGCAAAGATTTGCGGAACGCTTGGGCTGCGCTGGGTAGCCAGAGGGGGAGACGCCCGAGACAGACACCCCAATTTGACAGAGAAAGACAATCAGACGGGGATTTTCTACGAAGGACGGCGTCGGGCCCGACTGGCCGTCACATGACAAGATCGGCTGAGAATGGACCTAACTGAGCCAAAAATCAATCCAGTCATAATTTGCGTTGGCGCTCACCTGGCTCTCGCCCTTCTTGTATTCCAGGGAGCAGTCAAGTAGGACGATGCGGGGCTCTTTGATGAGGCGGCGCATGCGCGGGTGTGTCACGTCTTTGTTGACCATCACTCCCCTCATAACGCACGAGTCCTCGATGATGCCGCCTGGAACCTGCGGCGCAAGCATGGTAGGAGAGCGGCCTGGCCCGAGCTGGAGCGAGCCCTTGGGTGCATGCCTACCTTCTCCACTTTGGCATACTTCTTGATGTCAATCTCCTTGCGTCCGTTATCGTCCATCTCCACAGTAAGCACGGCGTCCAGGGCCATACCGCACGCCAGCTCGGACCAGCGGCTCACAGCTTTGGTGTTGATGGCTGAGTGCACAATCTTCAGCATGGAGGCGCGATCGGCTGTGTCCACGGGGACGCTGGCGGGGCACGGCCCAAAGTGGACCCGTCAGCTTGCTGCCGTAAAAGCCCGGCGAGTGTGCACCTACCTGATCTCCTTCAATGTTTCCAACATGTCCTCCAAAGCTCGCCTGTAGGCACTGATGACGACGGTGGGATGCATCTGTTGCTCCAGGAACTGCTCGGCCACTGACAGCATCTCACCAGCTTGCGCGCACGTTGGCAAAGACGGGCAAAATCAGTCGTCGGGATTTGACGCACGCGTCCGCACGCACCAACTCACGAGGGCAACATGGTCAAGGCGGGAGCCGAGTCCCCCTCACTGCATTCCAAGTGTAAATTCTAACAACAATTTAAGAGAAGGAAGCTTGGTGGGCTACGCGCAGCTGGTTCAAATGTCTGTTTTTAATCCAGTACTGCATCAGTGTTCAAACGTGAGACACTATCGTATGCTAACTATCACTGGTATCAAAAGCTCGGTTGATGTGGTGCTCCTTTTTTTTTTTTGGGTAGGTGAGGTGTTGCTGGTGCTCAAGAAGTGGACGTCAACAAAGCGATAATGCGCATAGAGAAACCCAATCAGCAACTTTGGCTTTGAACCCACGCGGCACATGCAGGCGTGAGTGAGCAAGGCACGCGCACACAGGCAGGCACACAAATGTGCGAGGCCACACACTCGTCCTCTCACCCAAGATGATGACAGATGTGGTTCCATCTCCCACTTCTTCATCCTGCGTGCGGCTGATCTCAATCATAGATTTCGCCGCGGGATGCTGCACCTGGATCTGTAACCATGGCGATGCAGTCATAAACAACGGCCTCACTACGTGGGTTGGGCATTGTTTGAATTCTGATGGTTGCGGTGCCCTTTCAGGTTCTTCGACACGATTTTGGTTCCTAACGATCGGCTATTATAACTTCTGTCCTTTAATTTTCACTGTTCACTATCGCAGCTTTGGCGGCAGAAGGGCGTGGCAGCGCACCTTCTCCCAAAGTGTATCATTTCCAACAATCCTCCTTTGTTTGAGCTTCTTGCTGGCGAATAATGAGAACTCAAAAATTTAGCACAGAGATTCTAAACGATTCTGGGAGAAGCTCAAAGATGGCCCCTGTTCCACTCGACCCTACACGAGACACATGATGATCCATAGGCAGGCTCACCTCTCGCAGAATTGCGTTTCCGTCGTTGGTCATGACGATTCCGCCGGTAGGGTCGAGCAGCATCTACGGAAACACACAACCAACATTAGCGCCGCTAGTATTATAGCTGCTATACAGGCGATCGGACTGTAGCTCACCTTCATCATGGCCCGCGGGCCCAAACACGTCCTGATGACATCTGCAATGGTCTGGAACATGTGACGTTCAATCGATGGTCATCATTAAGTTGCATGTAAAAATAAATAAATAAATAAAACGAATACAAAATGAACTTACCTTGGCTGCGTTGATGTTTCCTGTCTGGACTTTCCGCCCAGATTCTCTCTTCACATTCTGGTCTGGAGACAACAAGTCTAGTCATTCTTTGCAAGATCCTACAACTAGCATCTTGTATAGCGTGGCCCTAGTTTGTAATGACCAGGGAGTAAGGATTGTCAACCACAGCCGTTGCATTTGCATAGTCATGCTCTATTCCCTAATCATAGCAGCTTGCTCCTCAATGACAAATCATTTATTTTATTTCATTCAAATTATGTACAGCAAAAAAAAATTCAATTTATATACACAGTCACATTGTACAGAATTTGAAACAAGGGAACATTTTGGCCTGCTTTTGGAACTCTTTAAAATGTCATAACTTCCTTAATTCTTAGCATATTGGTGACATTTAATTACACTTTCGCTCATTTATTCAAATTCTTTCTCGTGACATCGGTGGGAGTAACCACTTCTCAGAGGGTCGCACCAAATCACTTCTAAAGCGGGTCGTGGGAGTGCCAGAGCCCATCTGAGCTGTCCGTGCACTCGGCGGGGTACATCCCGAACCGGCTGTGTCTTGAGAACGTGGGGGGAATCTCGCGCATGCACAGGAACATGCGAACTACACGCAGGAAGGTCGAAGCCGGAATCAAGCCCCCGCAATGAGAGGTGGACATGCTAGTCATGTCCCCTCCCCGCCGTACTGTCTCCCTCAATCCTCGGATCCACCCGTACGTCGCAACATTTGATTGCCCAGTGACTATCGTTGCACGATGCTTTCCATGAAGGATATATATTGAGAGCAGATAACCTCTCAGCACACACTAACAATTGGACCAATTGACCACGTGACAAGGAAGTGCACTCCCAATGTCCGCTCATGACGTAGTTAGCAGCCGCAAATGCTTAAACGCTCGGAAGGCGGAGAGCAAAGGTGTGGCTCGGCCGTTATACTCCGTCCCGTAAGACCAAAGAACATTTGACGTTGAAAATGAGCGCAAATGCGAGGGCGACCGCTAAACAGTGAATGGCTGGCTTTCTTTGGTACCACGGGCACATGCTAAGGCGGCTAACCTCGCTCGCCTAGCTTAGCACGTGCCAGAGCGCTTTGTGCGGCCAGCCGAGCGGGCCATTCGGTGTTAGGGGACAACGTCTGACATAGCAAGCGGAGCGTTTACTCACTGAGGACAAGAACCTGTTGGCCGAACATCTTGGAGAAAAATATAAAGGCCAGGAGACAATGAAAAGATGTAGAAAACGCGTAGACCGGCTCCACGCGACTCGAAGATTCCACTCGACAAGTGGGAGGGCTATCTTGAAGGGGCGGGCGGAACTGTCAGCGAGGGACGTGCCAACCAATGGCGTCAATCCAAGCGTTGCCAGGCCCGCTTTCCCGCCTACCGACTACGCATTTAAGACAAGTGATTTGGGATAACGTGCCTTCGTGGCGGCCATGTTGGGAGGGACAACATTCCCATTGCAGGATTATTGTAATAATAGTCATACCTTTCAAACACACACACACACGTGTGTGTGTATATATATATATATATATATATATATATATATATATATATATATATATATATATATACATATATATACATACATATATATGTATATATATATACATATATATGTATATATATATATATACATATACACATACATATACACATATATATGTATATATATATATGTGTGTGTATATATATATATATATACACATATATATATATATATACACCTATATATATACATATATAGGTGTATATCTTTATACATACACACAAACACACACACACAAATATATATATGTAGTGATGCGAGACTTGTTAAAATGTTTCATGACTCTACAAACCACAAGAACATAACTGCAATGCCAAATTGGATTTCCTTTAAAAGGAGAAAAATGGATCACACGATCAAGCGTACAAATAAATACATCATACAGAGCAATCATTCAATGCGTACATAGAATCCGAGCCTTTACAAAGGTTACAAACAAATCAATGCAAGGGTTGCGTGCAGAGGGGTCCGGCCGCACCTCCCATGCCCAGTGCGCAAACACGTACATCTTTTTTTGCCATACATAGATGCATCATCATGGATAAGTGCTACCCAAGGAGGATGAAATCTTGGAGCTCTTCAAGTTTTACTTTCACAGCAGGGTTTGTCACCTTTTGTACCTCGTTAAAAATGCAATGACTTGCGATTGTACGTTCTTGCCGTTTCAGATAAAGCACCTTGGCAAGGCTGCAAGGAGTTGCTGAGAATGGCGGCCGCAGCCAAACTCCGCTTAGGACTCAAACACTGACGCCAATCAGAGTTCCCGTTGAAGGTGGCGCTGGCCGGTTTGTTGTTGCAAGAAGCGCAGGAAGTCTCGCAGCTCCCGCCCACCCTGCCACAAACCACAGGCGGCGGTCACACGCGCTTTCCCGTGGCCAGGGAAAGAAAGCCCGCCGGCTTACCTGGTATCGGACTGGCTCGTTCTTCCTGCCAGCCGGCGCAAAGTAGATAGTCGGGTACCTGAGAGAAGGCAAAGCGTCAATCGGTTGCGCGTGGCGTGTCCGGACACTGGCGGCTCACGTGAGCTTACCCTTGGACAACGTAGCCGGGCGGCAGGTCGTTATCCACAGCGTTCATTTTGGCGACGACCACGCTTGCATCTGAAGACAGCTGACAAGAGGACCACTCGTTGTACCAGCGCAAACAACTCTCAACAATGACGCTCAGCTTTGGAGATGAGGCGGTGGGAACTAGCAGGCTAAGCTTGTGTCAGGCCTCTCGAGGCAATTTTCATTCCGAGTGCAGTAGCTCGGCACCGAGCGCAAAGCAGAAGACAATGAAGATAAAGGTACCGTCTCAGCCAGCGCGGTGTAAACTGGTTCAAGCTTCTTGCAGTTCGGACAGGCCGGCGAGTAAAACTGGATCAAGACATCTTTGTCAGGTTGGTTGACAAGGGCATCAAAGGACTCAGCCACCACTACCTGCGTGTGGCGCACACTCCCGTGATGTCATTTGGCGTCGCCGCTAGTCACAATATACTGCTCGCGTCACACACCTTAACGGCGCCGGCGTTTCTGTCAGGGACAGGCTCTGACTTGACGTAGCGTTTCAGCTGCCCGGCGAAGTACTGGTCCAGAAACCTCTCCAGCGAGGTGCCGTCCCTCCTGCAAGAAACACGGGTCATCGTTATTTCATGCTGTGCTACGTTAGCGGCTTTGCATGCTACCTACGTGAACTCCTCCCTCATGGTGTACTTGTGACCCGCTTTGGTGCGGATGGTCACCAGGGGAACATCTCCGCCGTCGGATGTCCCCACACCAAATTCATTCTCCAGCTCGGCCTGGAAGTCTTTTTGATTGGCAACTGAGAAGAAGAGGCCCCGTCCTGCGTACTTGGTCGCCACCTTCATCACCCTGGCGACGGGAAGGACGCATGGACGGGAAGTTGGTGGGAACCGTTAAGACAACCGTCCGGTGTGCGCGCGTGTCACCTGTTCCTCCAGTACTTGGAGACTGGGGCATCGTGTTGGAAGTCCACGTTGTAAAAGGCAGTCAGGAGGTCACGAACTCTCAGAAGATCTTTGTTCTCCGAGGTCATATGAGGACAAAGTCCAAATCTGGACACGCATGGAGTGCAAATACCATTTTTCAGGCACTTGACTTTGCTAACTTACTTTCAAAAGCAGTTTTTTTCCCAAAGCAGTAAACAATGACTTGTATTGATCCCAATTTCAAATTCAAACTATTTCTTTTTCCAAAGCATTAAACAATGGCTAGTACTGGTTGCAATTTCAAATTCATTCAAAACATTTTTTTTTCTGTTCCTATTAGTCCTACACGCACTTACACGTGATCTCGGATGAAGCGTCTCAAAGACGGGATGGTCCCGAAATCTGGCAAAACAACAACGCTGTCCTCAAACGGACTGGCTAATCGGGGAGGCCGAAACAACAAGATGCCTCTGAAACATCAACACACAGAGGGTAGCTTGACAGACCGCACAAGGCAGCCATTGAAAGTTTCAAGTAGGAAAAGTAAGACTTACTCTGTTTGGAGTCCATAGGGGGCGGCCAGCGGCATTTGTGTGGTGTGAGCGAATCGGAACTGATCTCGCAAAAGTCCCGCAGCTTTCACAAAGTCACTCAGGCTAGAGCTGTCCTCGTCTGAAAACACACCTGACACAGGAGAGGAGGTCAAGGGGCGTCCGAGCCGGGGCTCATCTTGGCGCGTTCATACCGACGATGGAAGCGTCGTCGTGGCGGACGAATGTCTGCAGGTCTTCTTCGGTCAGCAACCTCACAGAATCCGGACCTGTCTGCTTTGTCATGTACTCAAAGATCCCCTCTGAAGGGCACACACACAAAAAAACCCATCAGCGCCTCATTTTGTGACCATCAAAGTGACGCCAGCATCTTTTACCAGCAGACCGAGGACCATCGTAGGAGGCGGAATCTTTCCCATTCCTGAAGATCTTCAGCGTCGGGTATCCTGACACACCGAAGCGACTACACGTGTCCACTTCGGCCGTGCAGTCCACCTGACACGCCGCACGCACAAGTCAGACCAGGGCTGGCGCATACGCGCACGCACAAACGGCCGATGTTACCTTTGCTAGCTGCACAGTTCCCTTCAGTTTGCCAGCTGCTTTCTCAAACTCTGGCGCTAACTTCTTACAGTGGCCACACCTGACGTTTAGGGAGGAAGGAAAGGAGGACGCAAACAAGGAAGAAAGGAAGTGATGGAGGTGGGGAAAAAGGAAGGAACGATGGCGGAATTAAGGATGGCACAGGCAAGAAAGAGTAGACAAGAGGTAAGGAAAAAAAGAAAGGAATTGAGCAGAGGAGTGAGAAAGAGAGAAAGGAAGGTGGCATTGTAGGAGCTAAATGAAAGCAGCAGCAAGCGTGTTCTGAGTGACGCGTACGCTAATATTTGCGCTTTTTTAAACAAGTGTGCGTTACCAAGGCGCGTAGAATTTGACGAGCATGGTGTCGTGCTCGGTTGCCAAGTAGTCGAAGTCGGCGTTTCCGAGCACGAGCACGTCACTGCGCGACGACAGCGAAGCCGGAAAAACGGCGAAGAGCATAAACGTGACGACAGCGAGGAGACGACGGCCAGCCGCCATGACCAATATTAACGTTTCCAACCAAATTGGACAAAATTGCGCAAACGTGCTTGATCAGCTTCAAAGCTAAAACATTAACTCAAAGGTCCGGAAACAACTTTCAGAATTAAAGCGTCGCATTAAATGTAAGTGACTTTTTCGCCGTAAAATGATTACAAAACTTAATTGATTCGGCGAAAAGAAAAAGGATTAGCATAATGAGCATTAACAAGCATTAATGACCGTATGGCAACGTTTGTGATTATTTCGTTGATTACTTTTATTTTGAAGTGTAAGTAGATGGCGAAACCTTGGCCCACCTCCGAATATCACTGATAAACATATCTTATTAACTGTATACAACGAGTGAGACGTGGTGTGAACAAGTGGATGTTTTCATGAGTCACTCATATTTATTGAGATTGTTTTTGCATTTTAAGGAAGGGGACAACCAAGAGAAGGAGAAGCTGTTATAACGGAATTCCACTAGGTGGCTCTCAGCAACCGAGGGACGAGGAGAATAAGCTTGAAAACATATCGAAGAAGAAGAAGACGGCAAAGGCGGTTGAAGAAGTCCAAGATGAAGCCTTTCTGATGTTTGGGTTAGTGCTTTTGCTACTTATATGGAACCCCCGCGCCTGTCTTGACTTTCAGCATCTTACCTCCCGTTCGAAATCCATGCTAGATGCTAAAAGAAGCTACTTGTGAATTGATCAAGGCTAATTGCAAGCTAATAGTCAAAGTCTACATGTTGAAAGTAAAACCTTATGTTCTCCCTTTTCACATAAGGGCTAAACATTAAAATAGACCATGTTAAAATATATAAGAATTAACACAAATGAAAACAAAGACGCCCATTTCACTTGTTTTGATTTGGATCTTTGAATGCCGCCCCCCGCTCAGAAGTCATCGATGATGCATCATGAAGTCTGCCTGCAAACGTCTCAGAGCGGAAGCGTTTAACCTTGCCTCACGGCCACTCCCCCCTGAGCGTGACAATGCCGATGACAACGTGGACCCCAAGCTCATCATCACTGCTGGTAACACGCAGCATCACAGCTGTCACCATGGCAACGGCATCTGAGTGGCCCCCTCTGCTTACATAAGATGATGAGTGCGCCGAGGGCGGTGGGAAGAGAACGGTCAAGAGGAAACGGAAAAGGCAGACTGAAGAGGAGGAGGAGGAGGAGGAGGAGGAGAAGAAGAACAGTGAAAAAGAGAGGCCAGGAGAAGGCTTGGAGATTGATAGACAGCTCGACCAATTGCTGGAGTGCAAGTCCAAGCAACACAAGCTGACCAGCGTCAACGTGCGCAACATCATTCACGTGAGTGTGCGCAAGCACGCCCGACTGCGTGTACGCTGAGCTTGTCTTGACACTTACCTTTGCCGTGCAGGAAGTCATCACCAACGAGCACGTGGTGGCTATGATGAAAGCCGCCATCAACGAGACGGATGCCGTGCCGCCCTTTGTGAGTTGTGAGATGTGCGTCGTGGATGAAGCGATTGACCGAGTGACTTTGTGCTTCCGCAGGAGCCCAAGATGACTCGATCCAAGCTGAAGGAAGTTGTGGAGAAAGGCGTGGTGAGACTCGGCGTACACTCTGCACCTCCCCCAACATTGGGGTGGATTATGAAATAGTGGACCTCAATCGTTCTTTGCAGCGATTGAGGAATGGGAATGAGTGAACCAGTCACTAATGATGTTGCTAATGTCATCGCTATTGCCGCTGGCTTCCTTCCCGGCAGGCGGTCCCGGCGTGGAACATCTCTCCGATCAAGACTGGGCGAGACGTCAGCAAGGTCAAAGTCAAACCTTCTGTTGCCTGCCGCATGCACGTACATCCGCCATGAGCTGACTGAAAGATAGCCACCTCTTGGCCTTTGTGTCCAGGTCCATCAGTTTGTAGACATCCCCCTCGCTGAGGAAGACTCCTCCGATGAAGAGTATCGTCCCGACGATGAAGATGAGGACGAGACGGCCGAAGATGTGAGGGTGGCCGCGGGTGCTGGTGAGTTTATGATGATGACGTGACTGACGGCACTTTGATGTGGCAGACTTTGCTGGAGAGCGACTTTGAGAGCGCTGCCTCGCCCCCGAGAGGAAGTCGGCGGCACCTACGCAGCGGCGGGAAGGTAAAGGCACGCGCCGGCTCCCGTGCGTGGGTGGGTGTGAGCTGTTGCAAGCCGCACTTCCTGTCACCCTCAGACGACGAGGGCCGAGTCTGCCTCAATGGGCCCCCCACCTCCACCCAAAGCTCCGCCTCCGTCCGCGCAAACAGACAACTTCCTGGAGAGGCTGCACGCTGTAGAGGCTGAGCTGGCCGTGTGCATGGACCCGTACCAGGTGGGAGCGATATTAGCATCAGACCCGGATGGATGCTCATGATATCCGAATTTGTGTGGCCAGCCTCTGGAGGACACGGGCGAGGGGGGCTTGATGGCGTACCGCACGCGCTCAAAGCGTCCTCTTCGGGACGTCCCCCTGGGGCGACTGGAGGCGGAGCTCCGAGCGCCCGACATCACGCCCGACATGTACGACTGTGACTCCGCCCATGAGGACAGCAACTGGACTGATTGGTTGAGAGGCCTCATGACCTCCGACGTGGACAATGATGGTGAGAAGTCTGAATACGCATACACAGTAATTTACACGCACACACGTTTTCTAAACTTTTCATGTGTTCAGAGGAGTGTGATGATGAAGATGACCCAGAGTACAACTTCCTGGCTGATATTGACGAGCCGGACCAGGAGGATTACCGTGACGACAAGGCCGTTCGCATTACCAGTCAGTACGCACACACGCCCACCGCAGTGTGATCATGGTGATAATGATGTTGATGATCTACAGAAAAGGAAGTAAATGAATTGATGGAGGAGCTCTTTGAAACGGTCAGACACACACACACACACACACGCACGCTCATACACACACAAAGACAAGCGCAGTAAGGATATTTGTGTGTGCGTGATAGTTGAAAGAGGACCTGACAGGCCAGGAAGTGGAGGATGAAGGGCACGAAGAAGAGGAGTTGCCGCGGGAGGGCGTACACACACATGACAAGCGTGTTGCCGGACACGCGTGTTACACACACAAAGAAACATGCGAGGGCGACGTGGAGGTTAGCCAGCGACCAATGACAGAGCGGCGTACGGTCCAGCAGCAGCTGTCCTTCATGAGAAGTACCCGACACACGGCCAGTGTGCAGATACTCAGGCTGGACGCACAGCACAGGCGCACACTGGCACAGCAAGTGCAGCAGGTAAGACACTTTGACGGGGCCGCAATGATGAACACAGCGCACCACTTAGGAGCGACTCACATGAACGTGCCGGTTTAAATTGATTGATCGATCGGAAATCTAACCAACATGCACATTTTGGTTTTTGAGAATGCTAGTGAAATTTCATACAAAACATGGATGGTCGTGTGTGTGTGCGCGTGCATCCAGCATGTGCAGCTGTTGCTTCAGATTCACCTTCTCACGTCAGTCGTGGAAGAACTCCGCCACGAAGCTGAAACCACGCAACAGTTCCTGGTGAGAAGCAAGCGCGGGCGGCAAAACAAGCGCAATTGTGACCAACGGTGCCGTTGTGTGTCAGTTTGAGCTGGACCTCCTAG
Organism: Syngnathus scovelli; assembly: GCF_024217435.2. NCBI lineage: Eukaryota > Metazoa > Chordata > Actinopteri > Syngnathiformes > Syngnathidae > Syngnathus > Syngnathus scovelli. Next base: position 6,871,016 of record NC_090865.1, read on the forward strand.
CGCGAAGAGGTGAGCCGATGACCTCGCCAGAGCAGCGCAGCGCTTTTAGGGCGGCCAATCTACAAGGGGCGCTAGAACTGCTGGCCAAGCTGCAGGACTGGCCCGTGGCCTACGCACAACTCAAGCGTGTGCCCGATGCACGCGGACAAAGTCAGTCACCTTGGCCGTTAACGCAAAGTGTGCATTTTCCTGTCGTTCGTCACACATGCGCGTGTTTGTTACCAGTGCGCTGCTTTCCGGTGATGCCCGCTGAGCTGGCTTGGATCTTTGCTACAAGTCCAGTCTTTCTTTACCCGCAACTTCTGCCTCGTGTCAGCCTGGACCCGGCTCACTACTGCCCCCGCAGGACGGCGGCATTCACTGCAGCAGAAGACAGGTACACGCACATCATCAAACACATCTAAACTATGCAGAAAGGCAATTAATCAAACTGCGAGCGCGTGTGTGTGCGCGCGCGCAGTCTGCTCATCATGGGTCTTCGAAACTTGGAGGGCTCGCGTGACCCCACCCGGCTGCTGTGCGACTTGTTGTTGGGCAAAAGTGTCGTTCAAGTGAGACGCAGGATCCAGCAGTGCTGCAGACCAGGAGTCCCTGACAATATCGTCAAGGTAATACATGCGCAGACACACTTGAATGTGATGGAAAGCAAATGTGTGTGCGTGTCTGTGTGTAGACATTCCGCTGCAAGCGTGTTATTCCTCGCATGCCACGGGCGTGTGCTCACGTTGCTGCGTCAGAGCGGCGCCCACCAGTGGAGAGAGACGTGCGCCTCATGCCTCTGTGGCTGGTGGTGAGATGCCGCAACATGTACATGAGCGTGCACGCATGTACACGGATCAAAATTGGCAGTGTGTCTCACCTCCTGTAGAGAAGTCTCCCTGCGATCTCCAAGGCGGTTAACTCCTCCGGTCACTTGACTGCGCTTGGCTCCTCCTCCACGTGCTACCCATCCCGCCTCCCGCCCAACCTGCACTTCCGCCGCATGGGCTTCGTCCAGCAAGCTGAGCGCACATCCTCGCACCTGTGCTCGACTCTTCCCAGCCCCACAGCCCAAAATCTGCCCTCTTCTGGTTGCTCCGCCCCCACGGCGGCGACGGCAAGCATGCAGAGGATCGACGAAGCAGAGCCAGAGCTTCCTGCTTTCTCAGAATCATCAAGGCTCTGCGATATGAATGTGGGCGTGGCCAAGATGACACAAGTCGCTGAAACTTTCTGTCCTCTGCCTGAGGTATGCATGAGGGATTGGGGGGGTCACCATGATGGCTTTCAACTGAAGCCTAAAAAAAACAGATGAAGCAAAAGTTGTCCTTTTGGCGTGGCGCGCTTCTCTCAGGAAGGAGAGCCCCGCCCACAACTGGAGATGCACGCATCTGTTCCGGAAGAGAGCGAGCCCAGAAAAACAGCAAATGACGCACACATGAAGCAGGAAGCCCCGCCGACCGTTTCCGCTCAAAACGTCTCGACGGGCGCAAACGGAGAAAAGATGGTGATCTGGACTCGGTGAGGCCCCGCCCACATTTTATGGCGGCGCTTCATGGCGGTTCTGACATTTCATCGTCTGCTTCACCGCTCACTTCAGAGAAGCCGACCGCCTCATCCTGACAGCTTGTCAGCAGCAAGGAGCCAATTGGCGGACGTTCAGGCGAGTCTCCGCCCAGTTGGGAACCAAAAGTGCCCGGCAGGTGAGATGGGGGGGCGGGGTTTGCAGTCGTGTTGCGGTCACGACGTGACGCCACTTCTTTCCAGGTGAGCCTTCGTTTCAAAGACCTCCTTCGCCTTTTTCGTGTGGCCACGACATCCGCAACCTGTCCCTCGGTTGTTGACCAAGAACAAGAACCGGAATCTCTGCCAGAGTCCAAAAGCAGCTTGTTGGAAAGTTGAAAGGAAAACTTGCTGTCATAGCACTCGCTCAACATTTGCTGACTCAGCAATGACGTCATCAAATTCTTTCAATTCACATTGAATGAACTCAATTCTTGGTTTGCACCAAACATCTAATGCTAGTTATTGTAAATAAAATTTGAAACATCTGAGATGAGCGTCTTCATGGTGGAGTCACAACCTCACACACTTAGAGTCAAGTCCAGTTGAAGGACAAAGTTCCATAAGCGGAGAACGTCCAAAAAGCTGCACACTTGCTTACATGCAAGCCCATCAAGTGCACGTGTGCAGTCACATGACATCACCAACATGAGCAAATTACTTAAGGAAACTCAAAAACTGGTTCAACACATTTTTAAAAAGTTTGGATGGAATAAAAAGGTAATGGGTGACAGGTCATCTTCAAATTCTTTTTTTATTAGAAACACCTTAAAAGTGTCTGACCAGAACATGACATCACTGTTGCCCCGCCCTCGCATCTCTTTGGCGCCCTGTGACAATGTCACGCGTACCGAGGTGCCGCCATCATCCTAGAGAAATACGGACTCCCAGTGTCGTGTGCACGGGCTTCAAGCCATGACCGCACAGAATCTGTAGGGCTCCAAAACGTTGCCCGGGGATCACGGTGGTACCACTTGGTGCACGGCTCGCCACAGCAGTAAGAGGAGGAAGCGGGGCGGGATGAAGAATTCCGGGATGCGTTCCGGAGTCAACAGTGGATTTCGCAGAGACGGCCCCGACTTTGCCGCGGACGTGACATCCATTCAAAAGTCATCAACGGCTGAGGAGTCTGGAAGCGACTCAAGACAGTACCGGCTGGGCGGTCTTAATAAGACCTTGCGGGCATCCGACTGTCGGTCCGGTCAAGCCTGGCTGATGACCATCACTTGATGATGTGGGCGGGTGGCACAGCTTCTCTGTACCAGGTCAACGAGCAAAAGGGCTCAGGTTCATACCAGCGTTCCAACGGCAGCTTGGCACAGGAAGGACGGGGCGGCTAAAAACAAAAGCAAGTGGAAAAGCCCCATGATAACAGCTCCCCAAAAAGTGTGGAGGGGCGCAGTGCATGCCGGGCAACCGCTTGCCGGGCAAGGAGTTGCCCGGCAAGCGGTTGCCAGGCAAGCGGGCCAGCGGCTGCCTTCCATCGTCCGAGAGCACTCAGCCATTAGTCGCTGTCGGAGGCCACGGCCGACGAGCACTTCCTCTTCCTTTTGGGTGCTTTGGGCTTGGAGTCTTCCTCCTCCTGAGTCATAAACAGGAAGCCAAATGAATTTAGGATGGCGCAGGATGGCGCAGGACGTGGCAACGTACCGAGGCGCTGCTGGAGGCGCTCTCCTCCTCGTTGTTGCTGCTGCTGGGCGGCACAGGGCCTTTGCGTGACCGGGGCGAGGTGGCGGCTGCCTTGCGGCGAGACTTGACGGGTTTGGCCTGTGAGTCCTCGTACTCTTCGGCCAAGGCAAACAGGTCGCTGAACCTGCGCGGGCAGTAGCCCTGTCAATCACGGCCCTTCTCTGGGTGAACTGAAAGCGCGCCACCGCTTTTACCGGGGTATTTGTTTTGGTACCATTTCACAATGGAATATTTTTGGGGCTTGACTTTTTTCCTTGATGAGAGCTCAAACAGAGCTCTCAAAGGGCAAGCTCCCTCTTAGCGACTTGTGCGGCACTAATTTGCGCAATGACAAACAATTGACGGAAAGAGTGACAAATGTGACAAAGTGGACCAAGCGTGGTTTTTAGGTTCACCCGGAAGGCGAGCAGGAAGCGCGTGCATATGCGTACCTCATCTTGTGTCCTTCATCACAGCTGGCCTGGACGTGCTGCAGGGCCTGAAGGATGGGCGTCTGGCTGAAGACTGAGTACAACAAAAGGCAAGAATCAGGGCTTGGTGGGCTGTGGCGACGCATGGCTGGACGGCCGCCCGCCCCCCCCCACGCGTGTGCGCACTGACAGCTGTTCTTGGTGTTGTTCAGACTCAATCTGAGGTTGTCCAGATGCTCCAGGATCTGCTCCAGCGTCAACTGAGCCAGTTTGCTGCTTGAGCTGCGTAGACTGCAAAGATGACACGGTCGGTGACCACTTTGGCACACGCACGTTGGTGTCTTGGTGGCTCCTCGTCAGCGTCTTCACCTTTGCCTCTTCCGCGGCTGGTTGTTGTTCTTGATGAGTTGCGCTTTGATGTGTTCGGCCAGGGTGTCGTCGTGCTTGGACGCCCAGTGGCGCAGGAGGCTGGTGGTGAACTGGTCCTCGCTGTGGCAGGGCCTACTCAGGACCATCTTGACCATCTCCTCGCTGGGCCTGACGCACATGCGCAGAGGTGAGTGGGGCGCTGCCGTTTGCTCGGCGCCATGCGCTCAGCACCGTGCGCGCCCTTACTTTTCCCGCCGCAGCTGCAGCAGCAGACAGGACAAGGCCTCGGGATGCTCTGCACAGAAAGTGAAGGTCGTCAAAAAGATGATGCGAGTTGGATTTGGAATTTAGGGGGTCTTTCTTGAGTCTGACTTGCACTGTTTTCCCTTCCCGTTGCAACGAGCCCATTTCGAAAGCTACCTTTGTACTTGAGGTGCTGCAGGATGGGGATGATGGTCTCCAGAGGGATGCTGTGTGCCAGGAACAGCTGCCATGTGCTGTACTGCTCAAACGTCTCCCAGTCCAGAGACTGGACTGCCCGGTCAGGAAGGAAGACAAGTGTCAGGTGGCTAGAGTGCGTGCGTTTGTGGGCGGGCGGGTGTGTTGGCGGCCATGCTCACTCAGAATGTTGAGAACGGAGTCCTTGCGGAACATGACCAGGTTTCCCATCATCACGTGGCACATCAGCTCCTGCAACTGCACACCGTGTTAGCGCCGGGCTCGCTCGGGCCGAGCCACTTGCCCTCTTACCTACCTGAGTCGAATCGATGACGGCCACAATCATGTTGAGCAGCTCGCCGCTCCTCAGCGTCTGATCTGGAAACTGAAAAGCAAAGGTGCTCGCTCAGAGAGCCCGCCGGCCGAATGCGTGCGCATGCATACCTCTGAGTAGATGGAAGGCGTCAGGTAGCAGAGCAAGCGCACGTCGTCCTCCTGACACGCCTTCATGTCCATCATCAGACAGGTGTGAAGGTCTCCGAGCGCCGTGGCCTGAGCGAAGGACTCGTACAGCATCATCTTGCCGTTTGCTGCTTTGCTGCGCGCAGACATGAGAGCAACGGAGTCAACGTAAACGCCCCGTCGGTTTTGAGACTCGGGCAGTAGCTGAGCTGCGCTGCATTTGTTTGCAGCCGCGTTACACCCAAGCGGCAATGGCGGGCCCCACCTGGCTTTCAGGTAGTAGAGCAGATGGTAACCAATCTTGGGCTGCTTCTGGTACAGTTCCGCCAGCATGTCCAGAAGAACCGAGAAGCCGCTGTTGTCTTCCTGCATGGTCACCAGGTTCCGGAAGACCAGACACACCGCCTTGCACACCGATTCCTCCAGGGACCTGACGCACACGCGCGGGTGAGAAGACAGAAGCACGCCTGCGCTTGCGGCGGGCGGCCTTACTCGTCAGTGATGTCTTCTGGGAGGACATCTCCTCGAAAATGTTCTTTAAAGATTTCTGCCAGGCACGAAGCTAAGGCCGCCATCTGCTCCGTGTCAAAGTCCTCCTGCAACACAAGCACGCTCAAGCACTCGTTGTGACGTCAAGTTAGTCCAGTTACCTCCAGGATGAGGTCCACGATGTCCTGCATGACTTCGCACTGCGTCTCCGTGTCACTGAGGACAACAGTCGTTATCGGTCAGTATACGTCGGCGGAAACTTGGCTTTCGACCACTGACCTTGACTTCTGAAGCTGGACAACCTTGTCCTTCATGGTGTCCTCTAATTGGTCAAGCCAGGGGGTGATGTCGGCGGGCTCCTCCACAACAGTCTCTCTGATTGGATGAAACCTGAACTCGCGCTTCCTTCCTGCGCTCACACACACACAAACATGAGTCGCAATTCCAATTCTTGGGAGGAGGATAAAGATGGCAACCTTTGTTGTTGACCTCCTCCTCATCGTCACTGAAGGCAGCTTCTGTGTTGTCATAACAACCTTCCTCCTTGTCCATCAGTTGGTCCATTTCCATGGATGCCATCTCCTCCATTTTCACTACAGACGCAGGCGCACACAGCGAGTTATGTTTGCACGCTCCGCTAAGCGCGGGCAGCCGGGCACACCTTCCATCGGCGGCGAAGGGGCACTGCAGAACTCCGGAAACCTTTCTCTCAGCATGGAGCGAAGTTCTCGGTCCAGCTTTGGATTGTCGAACAAGGGAGCCAAGTGCCTGCCGGGTCACATGACCTTTAAGCCCGCACACCTGGGGAGGCGAGCGCGGGCGCGTGCTTGCCTGTGTGTCTTACGCCAGCACTCTCTTCTCCATGATGAAGGTGAGCGAGTTGAACACACCCTGACGGACCTGAACTTCCAGCGGAGGGAAGAAGTGAGGAATGATCTGAGGAGGGAGGAAGCCAGGACACAGAGGAGGTCATTGCCGGAGCGCCACACGTCGGGCCAAGACGGCCGAGAGGCGGAGTCTCACCCGGCACATGAAGTCGAGAAGCGTGGCCGTGATGGCGGGATGGGGCTTCATGGAATGATGCATCACCAAGATGGCTGGCTCTATGTCACGCAAACACACGCACGCCCGTTTCCGTTACAAGCCATTCCCGTAGACCGAGCCGCCGGGCGGAGTGGGTGTCACCTATGTTCATGATGCTGTCCTTGTCAGGATTGAAGAACAGCCAATCGTAGAAGAGCGCCAGCTTGGCGTTGGAGGCGGCCACGTTGGACTGCGCACACACAACTTTGGGTTAGGCGACGAGGGCTCCTCGGCGTCGCGCATGCTGCCCGTCGCGCTTACCGTGCAGGTGGTGAGCAACCAGCCAATGATGGCCCAGCGCGGCAGGATGTCAGAGCTGAGGACCTCGTTGGACGGGTGGACCACGCCGCAGATGTAGCGGATCAGGTCGCAACGCAGCGACTGGCTTTCGGCCATGGACAGGTACTGCCGCTGGAACCAGTCCTGGTAGCGCTTCTGCTGGCCGAAGCGCACCTGTGCGTAGCAGACAGTAGAGGAGGGGATGGGAACGAGTGCCGAGGGACACGGGAAGCCGCCCGACCCGCCGCTTACCCTGGACGTCATGAACAGGAGCTTGGTCTCCATGTCGGGGGTAAGACGACAAGCTAGGAATTTTCTGGAAGTCCGCGCCGTGAGTAGCTGGAGAACGCCTGATGCGCACGGGCACAGAAGGGGGGCGGGGGGGTTATTGGAGGGCGTCGCCATGGAGACAGAGCCATGTCTTAGTCAAGTCCGGCCGTCTTACCGGTGAACTGAGGACTGAGGACTTGAGGGTTGTGGAGCAGGTCTCTCCACAGGAGATCCATCTCAGGGATCCGAGCCACGTTCTGCAGCAGGCGCACTAAATCTCTGCCGATGATCACGCACTCCAGGAACTGGCCGGGGGAAACAAAGGCGGGATCAACGGGGCGTTGCCGTCGCCGGCCGTCGCCGACCTCACCTTCTCCCGCAGCATCCCGATGCAGAAGTCCACTTCCTTCTGGCGCAGAGGAAGTAGGTTGGGGGCGCCGTGGTCCACGATGAGGCGCAGGTACGTGTAGACGGACATGGCGATCAGCATCCCGCTCTTCACAACCCATTCCCTGCACACGCATGCATTTAAGAAGATGCTTTGTAACAGCGCATATGCGTGTGTGAGTGTCCTACTTCTGCTCCAGCAGGATGTCCAGGACGCTCTCAGCCAGCCACATGTTTTTTGTGGACACGTCTCCTCCTGCAGGCACACACACAGTCACATGATCATTCAGCGTGCGTGCATACGCAGGCGCCTGAGTATCTGACCTGCAATCTGCTTGAGCAAGGTCATGACGACGCCATCCACTGCCATCACGCTGCTCTTCACCAGCTCTCGAACAAGCCACACTAGCTGCATGCACACACACACATTTCAAAGCCACCCTGCTCACAAAGACAAGTGCATGCGCACGTCTGCGTTCACCTGCTTTCTGGGGATGTCCTGCAGCTTGAGGAACTTCTCCATTAAGATCTGATTTATCTTCACCAGGACCACATTCATTCCATCTCTGCTCACCAGAGTCAGGTCTCTGTAACACTGCACGCAGACACGTGTGTTGCCATGGTGATATCAGACATGGTGGTGGGGATCTTGGGGGTCTTACCCTCTGGGCCTGTGCCGGTTCAGTGAGAAGCAGGGCGAAGAGTCCGAGACAAACCTCTTCGTGCTGCTGCTGGCCTTTGCACGCCTGGTTGTCACGGGAACAACAACAGCAGGGTCAGTACATCGCCGTTGGCCGCAGGTCTTTCTCTTCACGGCAACGTCGCGAGCTCCTCGATGATCAAATGCGTTATCAAGCTGGCCGCCAAATTAAGGGGTGCCTCGATTGTGGTCAAGGAATCCCCACAGATGAGCTCAAATGGCAGACTCAATAGTGACTTGGGCCACGGCAATTACATTTTTTAACAATATAGAGATATTGGTGGTTGGTGTTTGCACTTGTTTTATGCCAACCTTTCGACCATGCCAACCAAGGCCTGCGAGTTTGCACGAGGACACTTGGGGGTAACATCATCGAGGAGCGCTTAAACGTGACAGTTCTCGCAGCAGCGAGGAACTTGCAAAGATCAGATGAAGTGAAAGCTTGCTGTGTTGCTGATAGTGACGTCATCAACTTACGCTGGCGGTCAGAGCGTCGTTCGCTTCTCTCTCGGAAAGACCAGTGGTCAAAGAGTGCACCACTCCGACGCAACGCTCCAGTTTCTACGCACGCAAACACACACACGCGTACACACACACGCAAACTGAAGTGAGCAGGCAGCGCATGCGCAGTTCCGTCTGAAGTCGGGCATTTGTTTACTGGCTCCCTGTTTATAGGCGGAGGCTAAGCTAAGATAGCGAGCGTAGCCGCTCACTTTAAGCTAGCCATGCTAACGATCTCGCTAGCCGCCGTGTGGCTTTGTGTGTCGAGGAGCATGGTCGTGCCACGGCGCGGGCTTACCTCCTCCAGCTCATCTTTGGCGTCCAACTGCGTGGACACCAGCAAGCGGCCCTGCGGCTTATTCTTGGCCGGTGCAGCTTCCATCTTCGGCGGCCACTTGGCTTGGCTACGCGAAACTAGGCTTGACTTGGCCTACCCCGCCGAACTTACGGCGCGCAATGTACAAGAAAAGAAGGCAAAGCGCTTCTTCTTTGTCACGCGAGGAACTTTCCTCCTGTCCCGCTCCGTGCTACCATTCGACTTCAGGAAGTGAATGGACATCACTTCCGGTCTTCCCACCAATCACTGCCCTGACGCGAGGATGGTCCAATAAGGGCAAGGGGCGTTCCAAACAGCCTCGTACACACCCCGGACTTCTCGGACTCCACACTAAAGTAGATTGTTTTGTGATCGTGAGAAGCCGCCATCGATCCTTTTAGCCACCTGTGACTCGGACTCATTTGCAGAATTAAATAATACTGAAGCCTTAACCGTACTATAATTCTAGAAAAAAATGTCACAAATTTGGTCCATGGGGTCAATTTGACCCCAGCCACATTTAGCTACAGAAAATAATTTATATAATTTTGTTGCCCAACATTTTGAAAAAAATAATCAACTATTTTTTGAATGATGAACATTGAAAGGGGTCAAATGGACCCCAAGAACGATAGGTTTATACGACAAGAATTGCAGTTTTAGCAGGAAATGTGGTAGTGCAAGTACGGAATCAATTTGACATTATGCGTACAAAAAACGGTGACAAACCGACAAAATATTGAAGCAAAGGGTGTATATAAACATTTAAAATGACCATAAACCTGCACATACTTGTGCACTCAAAGTATTTGTTTGTAATGCACGGCGTGTCTCCCAAACCTGCCGACTTAACTAACGATACGAACGATGGAAGGAACTAATGACTTCGTCCAAACATTCCGACCGAAGCCTCGTTTGTTATCGATCAGTCACGTGATCTTTTGGGACATACACACTTTAAATTAGGGCTTCCTTTGGCTCGCCCACTTTTGCTGGAGACACCCTCCGAAGACTTGCTTTGTTTAGTAACTATAAAGACCAAAAGCTGAGATTCGACACAAGCACAAGATGTCGAGCAATGAATAGGAACAGCTGTTCACATGGCACGTTTGATGCGTTTAATAGTGGCGTATTGACACATATTGTGACCCGCTTGGGTCGCGTCAGGGTCCACGGCCTCGGGCCCGGGAATTCCTGCCAAAGCGAAAGCCAAAGCCGCCTTTCTCTCGGCCGACGCTCAAGAGCCCGCTCAGGATGGAGGTGAGGGCCTCGCCAGATGGGTTGCCGCGTTCCTCGCCACCGTTCTCCCTCGCTCGCCTCTGGATCTGCGGGTCTTCTCCGGGCCAAGCCCACCACGCCTCGGAGATGGAAGAAGAAGAAGGAAGCTCCACGGAAGAAGAGGAGAGCTCGAAGGACGCCGAGCGCAGCCGCAGGAACCCCACGGAGGGCGGCTCAGATCGGGGGTGTGGTGTGACGGTGGGGGGTGGCGGTAGCAGGAGGGTCAGGGACAGGAGGGCCAGCTGGGAGCCTCCGGGATACACGTGCCCCTTCATCTGAAACGTGCGCACGCACACAAAGCGGGACATTGGCCAGTGACACATCCTCACCTCCAAAAGCAAAACAAACACACCCATGCAGCGAATCAACATGTCAAGTCCAGTAAAGGTGCATGGCAATAAAATTGCAAATTCCAGTCCAAGCTTGAATCGCTACATTTCTTGAGATGCACCGAGAGCAACGAATCCTGTTCAAGCTAAAAACCATCACTTCTATACGGTCGTCACCTTTTTGCCCCATAGCATAATTGCCCCGCTCATTTTGAAGCCGCAAACACGTAATTTACAGAAGTTGCCCTTTTTTTGGTCTTTGCTCCCCTGGATGGCCGTGTCAGTCATCCACCCACCACGGTGGAATCCGGGGCAACAGGACTGCATGTCTGGGAAACATCAGAAAGGCAGAGCTCCACAACGTGGACACCTTGCTCAGTTTGCTTACCTTTGAGCGACTTTGCCCGGCGCAGCGGCGGCGACGTTTTCTAGTTTGGACACGGTGACCCTTTTAAAGGCCCACCACCGCGCAAGGGCAGCGGTGGGCGTGGCCCGGAGGCCCGCTGACGCACGCCAATGAGACTTTTGATCCAGTATGGTGTGCGCTGCCTCCAAGTGAGCACTTGCAGGCCTAATTAAACGCTTGATTGGTGCCGGGAACCAGACGGCAGCTCATTAACGTGCTCGGGGGGCACTAAAGAGTTTCCAAGACGCCCAAGCTTTGTCCTTCCAGATGTCCTTGCTTGGCTGTGGCCTTTCCCTTACTTGCTTAGGACTAATTTTGTCTCATTCCTTGATCACTGCAAAGCACCTGCATACATTTGAAACATTTTGTATTTTGATACAGCACTGACTTTTTAATTAATCCGCTGGCACTGATCATTTCACAGTGCTCCAATTGCCCTTTTTTTTTTTTTGCACAAATGGCTGTGACAAGATAACGTTCAATATTCGGGGAGGAATCGTACTATGATGTTCGAAAGGAATTAGGTACATTGAAGTCCGTCCTTCTGTCCATCCATCCATTTTCTGAAGCTCTGTTCCTCACGAGGGGCGTGCTGGAGCACATCTGTTGCTGGGGAATCGGCGGGGGACACCCTCAACTGTAAACTAATTAACAAGCAGAAAGAAGCTAAACATGAAATAATCATTGAAAGTTAGCTGCTTGTTTCAGCGAGGCTGCCTACAAAGTCAGACCCTGCAACCTCGCTTGAAAGGTGCAGCTTGGAATTTTGGGTTTGTTGGACATGACACTTTACAGCTCATGGCAGTGACTTATCACTATGCACTTAATGTCACGGCAATGCCGCACGTAATACAAGGATTCCATAATTACCACTTTCAAATTTCAAGTAACAACAAAGTGGCAGGAAAAATCAATCCAATATAAACATCACACCCCTAAGCCTTCCAGCACCTTTCTGGTGCCAAAAAGACCCAAGGAGACCAGCAGGGGTCGCTCAAGCTTTAATTCAACCATGGGTAAAACAGAAAGTGATGAGCAGACAAGGCGATATGGGCGCCAAACGCGGGATACCCCTCGAAAACAATTGAAACTTTCAAAGGTCAAAATGCCAAACATAAAAGTCATATTTACACGTCACTATGTACAAACCTTAAATACAAGTAGAAAAAGAAGCACCGGCACTTGCTGCCGACGCAACGCTTTTCACACGCCCTCCGACTGGGTGAGAAAATATTGGGAGCGGGTACGGGGGCGCGGCGATGACGGCTGATGCTGCTGGCGATCTCGCAGAGCCGAGTGGTTGGTGTGCGGCTGGGACGTCGGGGGCGGGTCCCGCAGCGACGGGGGGACGGTGGACGACTTGATGGGGACGGTGCGGGTGTTCATTACCTCGCAGTCCACCTGCATCATAAGTTCATAGCCGTGCGACGCGTTGTACACGCTCTCTAGAGGGGGCGGGGCAAAGAGGAGGACAGTCAACAGGCACACGAGTTATCGTCAAAGCCATTCGAGAGCATTTGAAGCAGGAAGGTATCAGAGTTGGCTTTGAGTGCGCCAAAGGTGTCAAGTTAAATTGATAAAAACTTGTGCGCAATATGTATTTTGACATGCATTGTCATTTGGAGTCATTTCTTGCCGAAGCCAACGCTCGCTGATGGAAAGCGCAACATTACGGATGCGCTTACCGTTAACGGACATGGCGGGCATGACGAGCGACATCTTGGGCCGCCGTGTCTTGTTGTGGCTGATGGCAGGCAGCAGCAGGTGGTCCTGTGGGCACAAGCCATCAACAGAGGTGAAAAAGTGGGCGGGCCGGACGGCGGGCTGGGCTGCGGGCCAGGGGCCACCCACCCGTCTGAAGGACACCACGTAGAAGGTGTCCTCACGTCGGTCGATGGCATCCAGGAAGTCGCCGTAGGTCACCTCGGGCCCAGGAAGCACCTGTAGTTGACTGGGAGGGAGGGTAGGGGGGGTCAAAGGTCAACGAGCAAACTGGAGGGTGGCTCGTCTTCCTACCTCTGGATGGAGCGGTGCGTCTGGATGGGCAGGTATCGGGACACGTTGGCCTTCCTCAGCTGGGCCCGCTGCTGCTGTGCACGCACGTACGTCAGATGTCATGTGTTCACCTGTCGGCAGCCGACACAAAGTCACCCACCTGAGTCATCTTGGCCTTCTTGGCCATCTTGGCTTTCCCGCCAGACTTCTTGTGATTGATCTGATGCCGCTGAACCCAACCGCGAAGTTCAGCTGCCAACCTGCGACCAAAGCAAAACAACATTTAACCCAACGGAGGCCGCACAAACTTGACCGTGTCCTGGCGTGGCCCTAACCCGTGGCAGTGCAACTCGTACAATATTCCCGCAGAAGGGCTCGAAAGTCGGCTGCCCTTCTCCACGGGATGCGCTGTTCAACCTTAGCGACTCTGAACTGCGGGCAGTGGGCGTGGCTAACCTTAGCGACTCTGAGCGGTTGAACTGCGGACAGTGGGCGTGGCTGAAGTATTGTTCCAGGCGCTGCAGCAGGTTGCTCTCTTTGGCCACACCGAAAACTGAGCTAGTGTTCCTGCAAAGTCAAAGTTGGACGTGTGGCATTAGCATTGTGTGTGTTGGAGGGGTGGGTGTCAAGCGTCACCTGAACGGAAAAGATTCCGTCGCAAACGTTTCCGTTTCCCCATCGTCATCCGCGGCGGCGACTTCTGGGTGAGGAGCCGGCTGCGTTGCCGGTTGCATCTCCAGGAGCCGCCGACCCGTAAACGACCTGGCGCCGTCCCCAAAGCCCGCCGTCCGCCTCCTGTCCAAGATACTGTGGGACAAACTTTGAATTGATGGCAGCCAACCAAGTGGCAAAAAACGCCCCCGATGCATTCAAGATTTGGATGGAGTGCATCGGCAAGGCAACATTAGCTCCTGCATTACCTGGCTGGCCCAAAGCTGAATGTCATGAAGAGAAGGATCGCCATGACGCAGACGGCTCGTCTGCTGCCGGGAGACTCACCGCCCTGCGCCACACACACAAATAGCAACTTGCGTTAGTCCTTGCCCCTTTCCTGGCTTGGCGGAAGCGGCGGCGTACCTGGCCGGCCTCCAGCCTTTCCCGCAGCTGCTGGTTCTCACGGCGGAGTCGCTGGTTCTCCTGTTGCGCCTCCTTCAGCTGAAGCTCCAGGTTGTGCACGTACTCCTTCTTCTTCTTGCGTGACTGACAAGCCGACTCGCGGTTCTTGATCATCCTCTGCTGTCGCTTCAGAACTTTCATCTGCGACACCGCCACAACAGGATGGCCCGTTTATCCACATTGCGGCCCCAGTCTTCCCAGGATTATTTGGCACCACTCACGTCAACGTCGTTGCAGCCATTGCTGGGCAAGGCGGCAGTCGCCGGGATGATGGGCTTGGTGGTGGTGGCGGCAGGCTCCATCTTGACCGTGGCGGGGGCCGGCGTCAGGCAAACCACTAGAAATATGTTGCAAGAACAACCGGGACTTCCCCATCAATTTGGGCTGGATTTGGAACCGCTGGGCGCGTTTCGTATCCTTTTTACGAGTGTGCAAACGTTGCCCCCACAACACCCAGCCTTTCTAATTGCTCGCGCAAGCAAATGTAACCTCGATAAGTGCGCCGGCGCCCATCGTTGGGGCATCGACCGACCGCGCGGCCTGGTGTTCGCGCCACTCCGAGACAACCCGTGTTGTCAGTTGGTGCGCCTTTTTTGGTTGTCTGCAATAGTCTCACCGGGTTCCATGGCGGGAAGACCACGCAGGAGGAGGGTCTTGGTGGGTGTCCGAGGGACAGGTAGGGCAGCCAGGCACAGGGGACGAGGCTGAATGGGGGGTCTGGAGGCCAGGATGGCCGTCTTCAGCGCCGGAACCACTGAGGAGGCAGAGGAAGATTCCGTATGAAAGACGGCCACCTTGGCGACCCTCAAGACGTCCCGATTGCACTCGCTTTGCTGGCACTCGAAAGAGCTTGTATTCTTGAATCATATGGCACGCAACCAATGGAAACCCGCATGGAATCGGCATCTCTGAGTGACTGTGGGTTTGCTGCCACTCCTCGAATTGGATTCGCTTGCATTCTTTGGCCTTTCCAGAGCTTTGAGATGCCATTGATAGGAGCCGCGGTTGCGGCATCGCTGAGCCAAAGCAAGCAAAAAAGGGAACTTTTTTGTTTCTCCCAACCTAACTTGTCACATTTTCTGGATTTTTAATTGCCCCCGTTTGCCGGATGACATCATCAAAAGCACCTGTTGCCGGCGTTTGGATGGACGGCACCACAGCGGGAAGCCGCGCCGTCGTCAGCGACCCCACCGCTGCCTTAGCTGTCACAATGGTCGCCGCCACGGCCGGCTCGCCGGCCTCTGTCGGGGGGGACATCACGTCTCCAAACGCGTAGGGAGGTGTGGGCGGGTTTTCGCCTTTCACAGGAACCTGCAGGAAAACAAGTGCGAGTGAGACGGACGAAGAGACAGTCAGACAGCCTGCCGAAGGTTGTCGCACCCACCGGCTGAGGATCTGCAGGCACCGCTGGTGCCAACACAGGCACTGCTAGCGCAGGAGACGACCACTCTGCCTCACTGGAGGACGCGGGGGACGCCGGTTCGGCTTTCACCTGAAACACTGCGCGCACACGCGTTGTCATGGTCACCAAGGAAGGCCAGAGCCATAAACACGAGTCGCCGCGACAACAAAGGCCTCGCTGTGACGGACAAAGTCTGTTGGGGGGGCATTACCGAGGCAACCCAAGCTGTCAAATTCGCACTGCCGTGACAACAGTCAACCAGGCGTTGCTGTGACATTTGCAACAATGATCCGAAACAACTTACGCAGCTCCATGGGCTCATCTCTGTCACTTTGGACGTTGCTGCACGCCATGGCACCACCTGCCACAAATATTTTTTTTTAATATCACACGTATCAATTACGCATAGAAGTGGCAGGCAAGAAGGTTCCTCACCTGCAAGCGGGTTGTCGTGCAAACGCTGCCACGGAAACAAAGGTGCCTTGCCATCCGGCGTCAGCTCATCATCCAGCTGGCGCAGGGAAAAGAGAACAGGAAGTCACACACCGTGTATGAACCGTGAGTATGTGTATTGAAGGTCACGTAGCCGGTAAGACCGGCGACATACCAAAGTGTCGTACTCGGACGCCAGACCAAGATGCCCGTCGCCGTCCTCCACGCCATCGCAGCGATACAAACATGCATCTAACACAGACACCACACACTCATTTAAAAAACAAGCCCACCTTTTGAAACACTTTGCAAGATATATACTGGGGACCCCCACATATTCACAAATTGGCACCTGACGGATTTTGTTTATTTAATTTTTCTTGGGGGAGGGGCAACACCCGTAATTTGTGATGAACAGACTTTGCCGTTAAATCTTATTCAAGAATTTTGGGCGTTAATTAAATAAAACAATTTCAATGCAATTCTTTGCAGGATTGGGCTCTTTGTGGGCAGGCTCAGCTGGGGTCCGCTTGATATGTTGGCTTTTACACAAACTGCCACTTTAATCACCACTAAATTCTATTCTGTAGGTCATCTTTGTTTTTAAATTGTGTATGTACATGGCCTGGTCGCTCGGCATACATTGTTGTTTATTTCATAACGACTCTTATTAAAAAAAAAAAAAAAAGCCTCGTATCCGGACTGGAGCAGGAAGCACGAGGCCGCGTGCAACACACACGTGACGTCACGTAAAGGCCGCGTTCAAGTGTTATGACGTCGACGGAAATGAATCGAGGACGAGGGTGGTGTGAGTTAACCCAAATTGATGCGGGACAAAAGGGAGGCATCCAATAGCAAATCGTAGCAAGCGGCTCACCCCAATCTTCGCTGGTTAGCAGATTGTCGGCAAAGAATCGCCCGACATCCGAATCGCACAACACGTCCAGGCTCATCTCCCCACAAGCAGCAGCACCAGCTTCGGCTCGATTATTTCACGAGACTTCGTTCCACTTTGTTATGGGCGCGCCCCTTTTCGTTCATATCAGCTGGTCTAGACCTTTGACAACCTTTTCATCTTGACACTCGCCAAGGCCACACTTTGCTGGCCTTCTCTTTCTCGAAGCCGCTAGTTTCGAAACGCTAACCTGCTTGAAAGCAACGAGGAAATGTCCTCCTGCGAAGCTCCGCCCACCTTTTGCTCATTCGTCGGAAGGCAGCTGAGATCACAGAAGATAGACGGGCCGAGCCGCCAATCGGCGACGTGAAGGCGGTGCATTTGCGGATGATTTCACCAATAGGAAGGCGCGTTTTTGGTTGACAGTGGTGAGGCACCAATAAAGTTCAAGTTTGCAACCACTTCTAAACGGACACTTCTGTTAGCCTATGACGTTCGACTCAAAGACACTCACGTTTTACAAACGTGCTCCTACCAAAACATTCCGTTATACCGAATGAGAGAAAAAAGTCGAAATGCAAAGTCGGCAAAGGAATGAACAGCAGCAGCCGCGCGCACTAATCAAAAGGCCAATCACATAAAAGCAGTTTGTTCATGGTACGCAAACATGCATGTCCTCTCAACGCCATAATGTACAGACTACGCTATACCAGGCTTCTCAATAATTTTCTGTGATGCCCCCCTAGGGAGAAGAAAACATTTGCCCCCCCCCCCCGTTATTAACACTAAAGAAAACAAAGTAGAAAAAAAAGAAAGATCAACTTACAATAAAGAATAACTATTAATAACATTGTTTTTTAGTCTGTAACAGAACAGATTCAATGTGCATCACTGCTTGAAATTAAAAATAAATATAAACATTCTTGACCAACTGCCATTTTGTGCTGGAAAAAATACAATAAAATAATAATAAACATACATCATATTAAATTAAATAACAGCAATAAATAATATTCAGTTCAAAGTAATCAGCAACATTAACTCAGGAGCACAATATATAAAACATTTTAACCTACAAAACAAAAATGAATAAAACAATTTGTGCTCGAAATGAGGCAGCATGACGGAGACCATATCCACGGCTGCAGGTAGTATCAGCACTTCCGCAATGGTATGTTTTTTTTCTTGCACTGAGCAATTTAGTACGCTGCTTTATATGATGCTTACAATGCTTGCTGATTGACTGAAGTAGCATTCACAAAGTGGGATGATTGTTGGCAATATTCATCCCGTTTTTGCTGAAAAACCTTTGGCATCTTATCAGCGTGATTGGGGTGCAATGACTCTATAAGTGCCATCTTAATTTATTTGGCTTCATACTGTCCGCTGCCAACATTGTTAGGCACAGTTAACACACCGGTCTTTCCTCGTCTCCCATGTAGTCGCACTGAAGCCGAGCACTACATACGCTTCGTCATATTTCCTTGTCTTAGCTTTCGTGTGACTCTCAATTCTCTTATCTCCGTCTCTCTCCGCTGTTCTTTTCAACCCTGTTAAATATTTTTCTATGCACTTTTTATCGCCTGCTCTGTGCTGTGTGCGTATGTTCCGTGCACTCTACACTGTATAGAGCGACGACTCCTTGCGCGCACTCTTCCAGTGATACCGCCACTCCCACCTACTGCTGTGGATGTCTAATTACCCTTTAATCTAGTACAGCCAAAAGAAAAGCATGTTCGCTGGTGTCACACACGCCCCCCTGGGTATCGCACCGCACCCCACTGTTTAAGAAGCACTGCGCTATACAGTCAAACGTCGGTTTTCCACCACAATCCGTTCCAGAAGGCGGTTCGAGGAGTGAATCGTTCGAATTCCGAAGCTATTTTTCCCATTACAAATAATGGGAAAAAATGTAATCCGTTCCAAGACAAAAAAAAAAAAAAAAACACCTTTTTAAAGCATTTTTTCATTTGCACATTTTTGTCGGATCGCGCAACTGCAGCGCACCGCTGAACGCGCAACCGTAGCACGCCGCCGACCGCGCAACTGCACCGGGCTGGTCGCATTATTTTGACAGAGCCGTCGCTGCAATTTAGAAAATATGTTTTAAGTCCTGTCGTACCTTCCAAAATTTTAGTGGAGCTTAATTTGGTCCGATCGTGCAACTGCAGCGCGCCGGGCGCTCACTGTCGAATTGCTTTAAGAGCGTTTTTGTGTTTTAGGATGGCTTTACTGCTCCCACTTGCTTTCTTTGGAGGCGTGATTAGGGGTTAATATAATCCTCAAAGTAACGAAAATACAATACCAACGAACGGAGTCAGTTGGCATCCGGGCCGCGCGTTCGGGTTTTCTCGGGTCCTCTAGGCTCATCTCGCGAGGTTTGACCTCCGAATTTTTGTTTGACTACTGAAAAATATCAAATTTTTTGCTCGAATTCCGATTTGTTTGAGAACTGGGACGTTCGAAAACCAGATTTGACTGTATTTGAAATCCCATTAACATGCTAACATTAGCATGGATGTTGCAATTTGGCAAACCTTCACGCAATGAGTATTTGAGCAGCAACGATTGAACAACACATGTTGAGACATAATAGAACAATTCCCACAAACATTCTCTGCCAGAAAAGGCAACGTTACAGCATATTACTGATTCACTCATAGTCGTGAAAGTACGTAGTAGTATTTGCCCTGGCTTGTTTTGTGCGGACTGCGGCGGCCGAGGCCGGAGCACCAATTCGCTTTCTATGGCAGTCATTTTCCAAATGGGAACCTCTTGAGTGCCAGCCGACTGGCTTGGCCACCGTTTTGAGCTCTCCTGGCAGCCCAGAGCCAAGGCAGTACCAGCGATTGGGTCTCGCCAGGCCGGTTGAGAGCATTCCGACTCATCTTTGAAGGCTCACGATACTGTCTTTTAGTCAACACAAACTATCAAATGAAAGATTTGTATGATTGGGGTCAAAGGTTTTGTAGTTGAAAAAGCAAAACTCGTACTTGAAAAAATAAAACTTAAAACTGAAAATAATCTGATGAGCTTGCAACGTGAAAGTTAAAAAAAATGCTTATTATTTTCAGGTTTCACCTCCATTTATTTTTCAAGATTTGAGGTCTTTTTATAGGTTGCATGTTTTATATCTTCAGATTCACATCTCTTTTTTTTTCAGGTTCAAGTCTTGGTTTCTCCTATTTAAATATATTTTTCAGGTTCAAATAATTTTTGGGAGTTGCACACTTATGACGCGACTCTGTCGTGGTACTAGATGAGCGGGGCGCGGAAGCACGAGTGACAGCTGAACAAGAACGCTTGGAACCACCCCTTGAGACAGCGCCTTCAGAAACGACAACTAATGAAACTCAACACTTACATACGCCACTTATACTTTAAACCCCGTTTTAAACGGTGCTGAATACAAGAGTGATCAAATATGGCCCGTTTTCCCTGTAACTTTGCTTGGGGCTGTAGGAACCTGTACAAATTTGCTACACCTGGTCAAAACACTCCCAGACAGAAAAAGTATATTGATGCTGCCATGAACGGTGCTGCCAGACCATACTAAATGCCGTTTTCAAACTCAAATGTGGTCCGAGAACGCAAACTTTGAGCAGAGCACAAGATGGCGCTATGGAGCCACGCGCCTCAGGACCAACTTGAGCTTTTTTTTTTAAACTGAAGTTTCGATGACGCGAACAAAACTGAGCAACGCCTGGTTTTTAAAACAACGACCTCTAACCTGCATCATTGCTCCTCAAGTAGAAACAAACGAAAGCAATCCGAAGCAAGCCAAGCCAGCAAGCTTGAAACCCGTCGATGAGACGCTCGTTTTGTGACATGTTTTCAAAAGTATTTGATGAATTTAGATGAGTCAACAACAGCTCAACAATCTGTCGATGTTGTTGTGGCGCTCCACTTGCAAGACAAATCAGCAAAGATCACCCCAAGCGTTTTATTGCAAGCGTGTCAGCAACAACGCCAACAAAAAAAAAAACATAAATGAATGCTAACATTAAAATGTCCTGCAAACAATATTTAAATCGAGACAGGGTATGTGTGAATTTACTCAATCTAAATAATGAAAAAAAGTAATACATTTTAAAAATATTTATGTCATCACAATTTTATTATTGACCTAATCTATTTTACTGATATATTTTTAAAATGTATTTCATTATGATAAATTGTTTGATAAAACAGTCTGAAGGTATTTAAGGGCTCAAATTCATCCAGACATCAACTTTCATGATGCGACTTCCAACCACTGACTTGATTTATTTAATTGTACAAAACCAAAGTGAACAAACAAGGGACTTTCCACTTGGGTTGGCCATTTTGCATTTCAGCTCTCAGTCCTGAAATGGCGGAGGATTGGTGGCAGGCTTCTTGTGCAAAATTTCCTCGTTCTTGCCAAACCGGTATCTGGTGAATTCCTCGCTTGGTGCACAGTACTATACAAAAACTGTTGGTCAAATATTATAAGCTACAAACAGTGCAAGCCAAATTATTAACATTTTATTTTGAGTCTGTGATTTGCAGGAGAAAAAGTATCTGAATAAATTCGGCTTGGAAATGCATGTCAGTGTTTCTGAAGGCCTAGAGTCTCAAGCCAGGCCATTCTCAAAATAAGCGAGGTACAAAACTTTCGATGACACGAACAAAACTGAGCTTTTTAAAACGATGACATCAAACCTTGAATAGTTGCTCCTCATGTAGAAACAAACGAAACCAATCCGAAGCAAGCCAAGCCAGCAAGCTTGAAATGCGTCGATGAGACGCTCGCTTTGTGTCATATTTTCAGAAGTATTTGATTGATTGAGTATTAGATGAGTCAACAGCAACTCAGCAAGCTGCTCTTGTGGCACTCTACTTGCAAGACAAATCAGCAAAGATCACTCAAGCGTTATAATGACAGCGTGTCAGCAACAACAACAAAAAAATGCCATAAATGAATGCTAACATTATAATTTCCTGCAAACAATCTTTAAAATCGAGACAGGGTATATGTAAATTTACTCAATCTGTAAAATGAAAAAAAGATATGTAATACATTTTAGAAATATTCATATCATCACAATTTTATTATTTACCTGATAAATAATCTCTTACCTATATTTTTTAAAATGTATTTCATTATAATGAATTGCTTGTTAATAGAGTCTGAAGGTTTTCAAGGGCTCAAATTCATCGAGACATCAACTTTCATGATGCGACTTCCAACCGGTGGTAATTACTGACTTGATTTATTTAATTGTACAAAACCGAAGTGGACCAACAAGGGACTTTCCACTTGGGTCGGCCATTTTGTATTTCAGCTCTCAGCCCTGAAATGGCGGAGGATTGGTCGCAGGCTTCTTGTGCCCAATTTCCTCGTTCTTGCCTAGCCGGTATCTGGTGAATTCCTCGCCTGGTGCACGGTACTATACAAAAACTGTTGGTCAAATATTCTAAACGACAAACAGTGCAAGCCAAATTATCAACATTTTATTTTGAGTCTGTGATTTACAGGAGAAAAAGTATCTGAATAAATTCAGCTTGGAAATGCATTTCAGTGCTTCTGAAGGCCTAGAGCAGAGTGGGCTAACTTTTTGACTGGCGGGCCGAATTTGGTTCTAAATTTTGATTGGGGGGCCGAACCAGGAGCAGATGGATGGAGTGTTTGCGTGAAGTAATAGAAATGACATGTAAAGGTCATTGCATAAAAGGTTTGTACTTTTAGTAGGTAGTAAAGCATGGATATTCAAAAAAAGCTTTTTGAAAACAAATGCATTTATTAACAGCATTAAAAAAATATTTCACCCAAAAACTACTATCGGTGATTCTCATTAAATACGAGACTGTTATTATGAATAATAGTTACCATCACTTCAGCGCCTGCAGGTCAGATTTATGAAATATGTTTATCTAATGAGGCGAAATCACATCAAACGGCAAACATTCTGACCAACTACATCATCTTGAAGAATAAGTGAAAGAATACTTCTAAATAAAGTAATAAAGAAATCAATAGTCTTGTTGGTCTCCCTTTTTTGCTAGTGCATCATGGTCTGGAGTAAAATTTGTTGTGGTAATTCTTAGGATAGAGCCGAGGTGTCGGTCCGTTAACCTAGAGCTGTGACGGGCGTTGTTGACGTTCATGTGGCGGAACGTCTGCTCACACACGTAGGTCGAGCCAAATTGTCCACTCTTTTTTAACATTCGGCACTCAGTGTCCACCTTTCTTTTCTTCGAGCCACTCATTTTAATGGAAGGATTCCAGGGGAAGGTTTGTGGGTGGCATTAGCGTAAAACTGTATCTGAAAAGTCAGCTCGTGAATTACGAGAATATTGACTTCACAGCCTACACTCTTCAAATTCGGCACTGATAGATGAAATTACTACGTACTACTGAGTACGGACACGCACTTGTGAGTGTGCACCGAGCTTTCTGACACGGCTTCCGGGAGTAAATGCGCGGGCGGGTGCTTCCCCATCTATTGGGGAAACATACTAATTGCAGGGAAAATTACCCCAAAAAAAGTTCAATAATACAATTTATTCAGGTTTCACGGGCCGGATTAAACGGCCCCGTGGGCCGGATGTGGCCCGCGGGGCGCAGTTTGCCCATTCTGGCCCGAGAGTCACAAAGTTCAAGTTGAGTCTCAAGCCAGGCGATTCTCAAAATAAGCGAGGTACAAAACTCCTGAAGCAAGGAGTGTTCTGTCACCTAGTTGAAGTTGAGTCTCAGGAGTACAGAGCCAACCAAGTATACAACCAGAGATACTCTGCCGCACATCAGCCAGCAATATACAGTATAAGAAGTTCAACATCGTTTTTGTAAGATTGGGGTTCACGGTTGTACCCATTCATGACGTACGGTGTTAATGCTTTGCCTATGTTTTTGATTGTGTTTGTCACGTCTCGTCCCCAACTGCTCCACTATGTGTCTGTTGTCTTGGTTTCTGTCTGTGTGCTCGCCCCTCCCCTCCTGTGTGCCCATGATCAGTGTGATTGTTCCCACCTGCCTCTCGTTACCTGTCGTGTATAAAAGTCCTGTCTGCCCCTCACTCCCTGTCGGATCATTGGTTGCTGTGGTTTTGGTTTTGGTTGCTGTCGTTCGGTGTTGTCGTCCTGTCTTGGTGCCGTCATGTCCTGCTGTCTTCTTGTTCCACGTCCCGATCAGTCAGTCAAGTTATTGTTTAAGTCATGTCAGTTTACAGAGTCTGCATTTTGAGTTGCTTCAATAAACCCTGGTCCAAGCTGCACTTGGTCGTCCTTCTCCATGCTCCACACCCGACCGTGACAGAGTTATTCCGGATCACAGTAAATAAATCATGCCATACTATTTGTTTCTTTGCAGAGGATAAAGAATACGTCTCTGCGTTGTTATAGTGTTTGGTATGTGTTGATGCGTCATTTGATTTAGACTTAGACTTAGACTCAACTTTATTAATCCCTTGGGATTACTCCTTCAGGGAAATTCTGTGTCCAGTAGCAGTAAAATACAAAATACACAAGAAAAAACACAAGAGATAAAGATATACAGAAGATGCAGAAATACACACAGTGCAAGAGTTAGCAATGAAATGTAAAAGAGGCAAAAAGATAAACTAGGCAAGAAAATTGAGGGAGGTAAAAACACTACACAGTAGTTGCCATAATATTGCACATTGTATATTGACGTGTGAATGTGTACAGTTATTACAAGCATCTCCATGTCCCTGTTCATGTCCATGTCACCTCCTCCCCCCCAGTGAGGAGTTGAATAGCTTGATGGCTTGGGGGACAAAGGAGTTCTTCAGTCTGCTTGACCTACAATTGAGGAGGAGCAGTCTCCCACTGATCCGGCTCCTCTGATTAGTGATGACAGTGTGCAGAGGGTGACGGACATTGTCTATAATGTCCAACAGTTTTTTCAGTGTCCTTGCCTCTGCCACCGTCTCCAGTGTCCAGCTTCTTGCCGATCAGAGAGCCGGCTCGCCTAACCAGTTTGTCCAGTCTGGAGGTGTCCTTCTTGGATGTGCTGGTGCCCCAGCACACCACGGTGTAAAACAGGACACTGGCAACCACAGACTGGTAGAACATCTCCAAGAGTTTGTTGCAGATGTTAAAAGAACGTAGTCTCCTCAGGAAGTACATCCTGCTCTGTGTCTTCCTGTGAAGGTGGTTGGTGTGAGTTGACCAGTCCAGTTTTTTATCCAGCCACACCCCAAGGTACTTGTAGGAGTCCACAGCCTCCACCTCAGCCCCCTCCAACAGTACGGGCCTAGGCTTAGGCCTGTTCCTCCCAAAGTCTATGACCAGCTCCTTGGTCTTGGAGATGTTGAGCTCCAGTTGGTTGGCACGGCACCAGGTGGCGAAATCCCCCACCAGGCTCCTGTACTCCTCCTCTCTATTGTCCCTGATACACCCGACAATGGCTGTGTCATCCGCGTACTTCTGTATGTGACACAGCTCAGAGTTGTAACAGAAGTCTGAGGTGTACAAGGTGAAGAGTACAGGGGCCAGCACTGTGCCCTGTGGGGCTCCATTTGTGTTCAAATGCCACCACCACCACAAAGATGCTATCCGTTAGCCTATTTATGGCGGTACCCTTTATGTGTTAACCTAGCAGACGTTGAGGTGAAGAAACCAAATGTAGGGTCTTATCTGGGAAAACAATGAAAGATGTCTCAACGTCACCACAACATTATGTGTAGTTGTACATATATGTCTATTTCTGAAAAAGTAACATTAAAATAACATAATATTTCACATTTACAGGACTGTCTCTGAAAATTAGAATATTGTGATCAAGTTCTTTGTTTTCTGTCATGCAATTAAAAAAACAAAAATGTCATACATTCTGGATTCATTACAAATCAACTGAAATATTGCAAGCCTTTTATTATTTTAATATTGCTGAGTATGGCATAGAGCTTAAGAAAACTCAAATATCCTACCTCAAAATATTAGAATATCATGAAAAAGTAAACTAGTAGGGTATTCAACTAGTCACTTGAATCGTCCAATTAACTCGTAACACCTGCAAGGGTTTCCGGACTTGAAAAACACTCAGCTTGGTTCAGTAAACTAAATCACAGGTATGGGGAAGACTGCTGATCTGACTGCTGTCCATAGGATCATCATTGACACCCTCCATCAGGAGGGTAAGACACAAAAAGGCATTTCTCAAAGAGCAAACTGTTCACAGAGTGCAGTTTCAAAGCACATCCACAAAAAGTCTGTTGGAAGGGGGAATTGTGGCAGGAAACGCTGCACAAGTTGCTTAAAATCCAGTCGAAGTTCCCACAGTCAGTGATGGTTTGGGGAGCCATGTCAGCTTCTGGTGTTGGTCCACTGTGTTTCATCAAGTCCAGAGTAAATGCAGATTTGAGAGCACTACATGCTTCCGTCTGCTGAAAAGCTCTGGGGAGATGATGATTTCATTTTCTAGCATGATCTGGCACCTGCCCACAGTGCCAAAACCACCAGTTAATGGTGTAGATTGCTGTTCTCAATTGACCTGCCAATTCCCCTGACCTGGACCCCATACGTCGACCTACTAACGACAGTCAAAAGGCGGAAACTGGAATGGTACGGCCATGTCACAAGATCAACAGGACTTGCCAAGGCGATCCTGCAAGGCACAGTGAACGGAGGCAGAAAGAGAGGGAGACAGAAAAAGAGATGGGAGGACAACATAAAGGATTGCACAGGCCTAAAAACATACGAGCTATTGAGAACAGCGGAGAACAGAGAGGAATGGAGAAAACTGACTGTCAACTCCGCAGCGGTTCCCCAACGGACAAAGGTCTAAGGGATTGGAAGTGGAAGTGGTGGACCCCATAGATGGTGGACCCCATAGATAATTTGTGGGGTATTGTGAAGAAGAAACTGAAAGACACCAAACCCAACAATGCAAATGAGCTAAAGGCCGCTATTGAAGCATCCTGGGCATCCATAACACCTCAGCAATGCCACAGGCTGATTGCCTCCATGCCACGCCATATTGATGCAGAAATCCGTGCAAAAAAATTCCCAACCAAGTACTGAGTGCATTAATGGACATTTTCAAATGTTTGATTTTGTTTTGCTGTGATAAATCTTTTTTTTTACTTGGTCTGAGGAAATATTCTAATATTTTGAGATAGGATAATTGAATTTTCTTAAGCTGTATGCCATAATCGGCAATTTTAAAATAATAAAAGGCTTGCAATATTTCAGTTGATTTGTAATGAATCCAGAATGTATGACATTTTTGTTTTGTTAATTGCATGACGGAAAATAAATAACTATCACATGATTCTAATTCTCTGAGACAGTCCTGTATATAGTGTTTTGACACATTTGATTGACATTCACTTGACTTCAATAATGACAAAATATTAACTGCTTTTTTCTTTCCGAGAGAGCAAAATTCCAAACGCAGCGGCAAATATTTTGCTTCACCTCCCATCGTCATCGTCATGCTGAACTTTAGACAGCCAAACTATTGAGCGTGACTCAACGGTGCCTCTGCTGGCCGCAGTCGAGTAGCACGCTCCATTTTGCATTTCCACTTTGGGCATTGAACGTTGAATATGTTCAGCCGCAGTTCAAATAAGGGCAGTCAAGAACCTCAGCTTCTGAGAAACGTGTTAGTTGTTTATTAGATGAAGACCTGGGATTAAACGGCATTTTGAAATAGGAAATACAATCAAACAAGAATGAAACTTGTTGCTATCATCGTTGAAACCACCCAAAAACTTGATTTAACAGAAACATAATTATCGTTGACTTGAAGAAGAAAAAAACATCTGTGTTGTGATGAGAAAGTCCTCTGAAAGAATTCTGACACCTGAAGAAGAGCAGAGCAAAATAGTCAACAAGAATCCAAATGTTCCCTAACCCACCTCCAGCATCCGAAGACCACATGTAGTCAGCATGAGCTAAATTACCAGGTGACCGTTGCTGCCTCTCACCCGGAAATAGGCTCAGAATCGGTGGAAACAGCTAAAAGCCAGAGAGGTTAAATTACACAAGTCAACAATTTTGATGAAGAACGTCATTCCATTCCTTTCAATGGAAAAAAAGCATTTGCGAGCGTATCTCAGGGCCCCAGTGTACGCAGCTGACATTTTCCGGCATGGACACTTTAGGTTTGAATGAAATCTTGACATGGCTGCCTTGTTATTGTGGCTCAAAGGAAGCAGAAAACGTTTTACTTACAAGCTTGAGAGTATTTGGCTGAAATGAAAGAGAAGCAAGAAGAGATTAGGAATGGCCACAAACAATGTTCTCTGGATGTTCCTGACGGAGCAAACACTTGTTTGTCTTGTCTCACCTTGTTTGCTTTTGAGACGCTTGGCAAGGACTGCTGCCGCCACAGCCACCAGAGCGAGGACCACCAATGGGACGGCGATGGTCACCGCCTTCTTCCTGTCTTGCTCTTCTTCACACGGCAAAGCACGAAGAGAGACACGTCAATGACTCGCGAGAGCCTACAGCCAATCGGCCGTGTCTGAGCCGCGCCAAACGCTCACCCTGGATGCGCGCGTTGCTCAGGATGCTTCCGGCGTCCAGCTTGATGACGATGTCTTCCGAGACGCCGGCCAGCTGGAACACACATTCGTACTCCCGCTCCGCGGCGGGCGTCACCTCCACTTTCAGGTCGACCGAGGTCTGGAAGGTTCCGTCGTGGTTGGGGAGGGTCTGCCCCATCTCCACATCCTCGTGGATCTCCTCGCCGTTCTTCCTCCAAAAGAGGGACGATGTAATGGGGTAGAAACCCGTGGCGTGGCAGGTGACCGGAGAGGAAGGGGTCTTCTGCAGGAGAGACACCTTGGGAAGCTCTGCACGCAGGGGCAAAGATGGAGGGAAACGCGTGAGGAGGGCACAAAAGATGGAGAGAATGTGAAGGGAGGAAAGACAGTGCGAGGTTGAGAGAAGGTGTGAGAGGACAACTTACCGGTTCTCGTCAGGAAGTCCCTCCCGTTGCTCACATGCTTCTTCAAATCAGAAGGACACTTCTCAGTGTAGTAATTCTTACTGGCTTCATTGTACTCGTCGATTTGGTCCCACTTCAATTTGGTGATGAAAGCTTGTGGATGTGCTGCGATCCATGTCATCGTCTTCGCCTCAAATGATATGAAGTCTTCTCCATCGTAAATTAAGTGCATCGAACCATCAACATCCCCAGTCTCATCGTCCCATTCACAGCCTTTCATCAGCTGAATCATGTGAACACCTGAAAGGATCACACACAAGATTCAGTGGCGATAATCAGAGAGAAGCCAGCAGTGACACGTCTGTTTATTAGTCGGGAAGAAAAAAAAGTGTACCAGCACATGAGATGAATTTTACGAGCGGACACTCAGATGTAAACAAACCTCCGGTTTGGTTGAAGCGCTTTTTAGCGATTTCAATGTTGACTTTATTGACCTGCTCATTCCGTATACTGTTCTCCGTCTCTCTCTTCCAAAAGTGCGGATTATCTTGTGTGATTTTGTTCACCCAGTCATGTTTCACTTTCGTTTCCCTGTGGTTGCTGTCAAACTGCTGAATCTGAACGCCGTCAACATACGCCACCTCCAAGTAGTCTGGTAGCTTTGCAACTTGAGAGCTGGTCTCGAAATAATTGAGCGTGTGAATGACTGAAAGACAAACACAAAAGTGACACACATGATCTTGCTTTGTTTTTACATTAAGCAATCTTGTGCAATTCCTATTTTCAATGATTCTGTCTGCAGTTGGAACATTGCAGCACTTGACATGTTGGAGTTCATGTTTATCCAAGCGCATTCTTTCGCTTAAACATGTCAGTGATTTGACAATTGTTTGTTTTCTGCTGGTTGTTGATGAATATGTTCGATTCCAGCGGGATGCCCCTCATCAGCGATTTAAATCCACTTATGAAAGAAATATAATGACATAACTTTTGCCATTCTCTTTAATTTGCCCCAAAAACTTTTCCAATTACGTAATTGATCATATATTGTCTATTCAGGAGGCAATACAATGTTTTCTTTTATTATGAAAAATTAGATACAACTTTATTGCTGTTACCGTGAAATGTTAATAATCAATTGCAAAGACTCTATTATCAAACATTTCATCACTGTACATTAGCTTTTCCATAATTAACCAAATGGATATTCATGCAGGTATATATCACCGTTCTTTGTGTCACTTTTAAGTTTTTCAACTTTATTAAATATATATACTTATATTTCAATCCACTTATGAAAGAAATATAATTACATAACGTTTACCATTCTCTTTAATTTGCCCCAAAAACTTTTTTTTCCAATTACGTAATTGATCATATATTGTCTATTCAGGAGGCAATACAATGTTTTATTTTGTTATGAAAGATGTGAGTCACCCGGCTCACTCTTTGTTTGACCTTCTGCCCTCTGGGAAGAGGTACAGGAGCCTGCGCTCCCGCACCACCAGACTCGCCAACAGCTTCTTTCTCCAGGCTGTTAGGGCCCTGAACTCGCTACCCCCTTCTGCGTAGCGTGCGGCACTGTTGCGCTGTTTTCAGGAATGTCTGCTGTACGCGCACTTGCTCCTTTTTTTTTCTGCTCCTCTTATTTATTTATTTATTGTTGTGTTATTTATTCATTATTTATTCAGCACGCTTTTGTTGTACTTGTTTACTTGTTTGTCTGTTGTGAGGCATGTCTTGTCACCGTGGGATAGGGGGGAACGAAATTTCGGTTTCTTTGTGTGTCTTTGGCATGTGGAGAAATTGACAATAAAGCTGACTTTGACTTTGACTTTGAAAAATGTTAATTATCAATTGCAAAGTCTCTACTGTCAAACATTTCATTACAGTACATTAGCTTTTCCATAATTAACCAAACGGTTATTCATGCAGGTATATATCACCTTTCTTTGTGTCACTTTTAAGTTTTTCAACTTTATCAACTATATATTCCAAAAGTTATAATCAAACCATTGTGTTCCCATCAAACTATGAGAAAACGAGTGTTCAGGTGAAGGAATTTTCCGCTCATGAAATGTTGACGCAGGAGACATGTGAAGAAAATGTAACCAAACAAAATAATAATAAATGCGTCAGTTCAATATCAAGAGCGTCAATCTTGAGGATAATAAACTGAGTTGTAAGTAAAGTAAACTTACCAGGTGCCACGCTGTAAATTTGCACGGCCGCAACAAAGAATACAAGTAAATTCATTGCAAGCATCAAGTTGTCCTTTTGCGATTTTAGTCAAAAGGGGTATTTGGTCAAAGTTGCGACGAGCGACTGGTCGGACAGGCGGACGAGGAAGTACAGAAAACAGCAGACGCGCTTCAACTACTTCCCACTCAAGCCAATCGGAGTTCAGCCTGGCGATGACGTCACCCAGAGCAGTGTACAACCGTGCGGTAAAACATCGCTTCGTCCTGCTGGTAGGGGCGCGCAAATACATCAGCTCGAATTTGGCTTTCTCTGAAATCACGTGACGCGCCTCGTTGGCTGAAAGTCAAGTCAAGTTTCTTTATATCGCCCTTAATCACAGACAAAGCTCAAAGGGCTTCACATGGGCAAAAATGGACATTTATTCTTGTTAGGTTTGCAGGTTCAATATCCATTTCTTTCTGAGACACGACACGATGAAGAATGTTTTGTTTTGTTTTAAAGAACCGACATTTGTGTATGTATTGTTTGGCCAACTAAATAATATTGTTAACAAAAAATAAATAATTTACCACTGTGAACAAAGCCATATTTAATATCAGAGGTAGTAAGAGAAAAAAAGAGCAACCCTTTTGAACAAGCCCATTGTTGAAAGTCAAGCCAAAACCTTTGCACAAACTCACACCAAAAGAAATGATGGTCTCAATCTTGTCACGTCTCGTCCCCAACTGCTCCATTATGTGTCTGTTGTCTTGGTTTCTGTCTATGTGCTCGCCCCTCCCCTCCTGTGTGCCCATGATCAGTGTGATTGTTCCCACCTGCCTCTCGTTACCTGTCGTGTATAAAAGTCCTGTCTGCCCCTCACTCCCGGTCGGATCATTGGTATTGGTTGGTTTTGGTTTTGGTTGCTGTCGTTCGGTGTTGGCGTACTGTCTTGATGCCGTCATGTCCTGCTGTCTTCTTGTTTCACGTCCCGGTCAGTCAGTCAAGTTATTGTTTGTTAAGTCATGTCAGTTTGCCTTTTGAGTTGCTTCAATAAACCCTGGTCCAAGCTGCACTTGGTCGTCCTGCTCCATGCGCTACACCCGAACCGTGACAGAATGATCCGACCACCAAAACGACCAGCGCTTGGACCACCCTTCGCCACCAGCTCCCGCTGCGACGCCCGATCGTCGTCCGAGCTTGTTCCAGCGCCATGGGCTTTTGCACTGCCATCGGATCTTGCTCCAGCGACGCCGGACTCACGGCCGCCATCGGAGTTCCTCCCGGCACCATCGCCTCTGCGACCGTCGTCGGACTTCGCTGCCGCGACGCCGGACCCGCGGCCGCCATCGGAGTGCTTCTGGCGCCAGCGGCTTTGCGGCCGCGATCGGACTCTGGTGCCGCGACGCCGGACCCACGGCCGCCGTTGGAGTGCCTCCCGGCGTCATCAGACTCATGGCCGCCATCGGGCTCCACCCCAGCGTTGCAGGACATGCGGGCGTTGCCAGACATCCAAGCCAGCTGCGTCGGACCCGCGATCGTCCCTGACTCCACTCCCACTGCTGCGGCGCGTGATGGCTCTTGCCGCCGCGCAGAGCCCCGCCTTCCGAATGTCGCCGATCACTGTACGGACTTTGTGAGTGGCCGCCGATCGCGGTACAGACTTCCCAAGTCGCCGCCCCAGTGCGGTTGTGTTTCCCCGAGTTTCCGCGGAGTGCGGTTCTGTTTCCCCAAGTCGCCGCCCGTGTGCTGTTGTGTTCCCCAAGTCGCCGCCCGAGCGCGGCTCTGTCCCCTAGGTCACCGCCAGAGTGCGGCTCTGTCCCCTAGGTCACCGCCCGAGTGCGGCTCTGTCCCCTAGGTCACCGCCCGAGTGCGGCTCTGTCCCCTAGGTCACCGCCAGAGTGCGGTTCTGTCCCCGCAGTCGCCGCCAGAGTGCGGATCTGTCCCCGCAGTCGCCGCCAGAGTGCGGATCTGTCCCCGCAGTCGCCGCCAGAGTGCGGATCTGTCCCCGCAGTCGCCGCCAGAGTGCGGATCTGTCCCCGCAGTCGCCGCCAGAGTGCGGATCTGTCCCCGCAGTCGCCGCCAGAGTGCGGATCTGTCCCCGCAGTCGCCGCCAGAGTGCGGATCTGTCCCCGCAGTCGCCGCCAGAGTGCGGATCTGTCCCCGCAGTCGCCGCCAGAGTGCGGATCTGTCCCCGCAGTCGCCGCCAGAGTGCGGATCTGTCCCCGCAGTCGCCGCCAGAGTGCGGATCTGTCCCCGCAGTCGCCGCCAGAGTGCGGATCTGTCCCCGCAGTCGCCGCCAGAGTGCGGATCTGTCCCCGCAGTCGCCGCCAGAGTGCGGATCTGTCCCCGCAGTCGCCGCCAGAGTGCGGATCTGTCCCCGCAGTCGCCGCCAGAGTGCGGATCTGTCCCCGCAGTCGCCGCCAGAGTGCGGATCTGTCCCCGCAGTCGCCGCCAGAGTGCGGATCTGTCCCCGCAGTCGCCGCCAGAGTGCGGATCTGTCCCCGCAGTCGCCGCCAGAGTGCGGATCTGTCCCCGCAGTCGCCGCCAGAGTGCGGATCTGTCGCCGCCAGAGTGCGGATCTGTCGCCGCCAGAGTGCGGATCTGTCGCCGCCAGAGTGCGGATCTGTCGCCGCCAGAGTGCGGATCTGTCCCCGCAGTCGCCGCCAGAGTGCGGATCTGTCGCCGCCAGAGTGCGGATCTGTCCCCGCAGTCGCCGCCAGAGTGCGGATCTGTCCCCGCAGTCGCCGCCAGAGTGCGGATCTGTCCCCGCAGTCGCCGCCAGAGTGCGGATCTGTCCCCGCAGTCGCCGCCAGAGTGCGGATCTGTCCCCGCAGTCGCCGCCAGAGTGCGGATCTGTCGCCGCCAGAGTGCGGATCTGTCCCCGCAGTCGCCGCCAGAGTGCGGATCTGTCCCCGCAGTCGCCGCCAGAGTGCGGATCTGTCCCCGCAGTCGCCGCCAGAGTGCGGATCTGTCCCCGCAGTCGCCGCCAGAGTGCGGATCTGTCCCCGCAGTCGCCGCCAGAGTGCGGATCTGTCCCCGCAGTCGCCGCCAGAGTGCGGATCTGTCCCCGCAGTCGCCGCCAGAGTGCGGATCTGTCCCCGCAGTCGCCGCCAGAGTGCGGATCTGTCGCCGCCAGAGTGCGGATCTGTCGCCGCCAGAGTGCGGATCTGTCGCCGCCAGAGTGCGGATCTGTCGCCGCCAGAGTGCGGATCTGTCGCCGCCAGAGTGCGGATCTGTCGCCGCCAGAGTGCGGATCTGTCGCCGCCAGAGTGCGGATCTGTCGCCGCCAGAGTGCGGATCTGTCGCCGCCAGAGTGCGGATCTGTCGCCGCCAGAGTGCGGATCTGTCGCCGCCAGAGTGCGGATCTGTCGCCGCCAGAGTGCGGATCTGTCGCCGCCAGAGTGCGGATCTGTCGCCGCCAGAGTGCGGATCTGTCGCCGCCAGAGTGCGGATCTGTCGCCGCCAGAGTGCGGATCTGTCGCCGCCAGAGTGCGGATCTGTCGCCGCCAGAGTGCGGATCTGTCGCCGCCAGAGTGCGGATCTGTCGCCGCCAGAGTGCGGATCTGTCGCCGCCAGAGTGCGGATCTGTCGCCGCCAGAGTGCGGATCTGTCGCCGCCAGAGTGCGGATCTGTCGC
This sequence comes from Syngnathus scovelli, assembly GCF_024217435.2. Classification (NCBI taxonomy): domain Eukaryota; kingdom Metazoa; phylum Chordata; class Actinopteri; order Syngnathiformes; family Syngnathidae; genus Syngnathus; species Syngnathus scovelli. The sequence goes on from NC_090865.1 coordinate 6,905,502, forward strand.
CGCCAGAGTGCGGATCTGTCGCCGCCAGAGTGCGGATCTGTCGCCGCCAGAGTGCGGATCTGTCGCCGCCAGAGTGCGGATCTGTCGCCGCCAGAGTGCGGATCTGTCGCCGCCAGAGTGCGGATCTGTCGCCGCCAGAGTGCGGATCTGTCGCCGCCAGAGTGCGGATCTGTCGCCGCCAGAGTGCGGATCTGTCGCCGCCAGAGTGCGGATCTGTCGCCGCCAGAGTGCGGATCTGTCGCCGCCAGAGTGCGGATCTGTCGCCGCCAGAGTGCGGATCTGTCGCCGCCAGAGTGCGGATCTGTCGCCGCCAGAGTGCGGATCTGTCGCCGCCAGAGTGCGGATCTGTCGCCGCCAGAGTGCGGATCTGTCGCCGCCAGAGTGCGGATCTGTCGCCGCCAGAGTGCGGATCTGTCGCCGCCAGAGTGCGGATCTGTCGCCGCCAGAGTGCGGATCTGTCGCCGCCAGAGTGCGGATCTGTCGCCGCCAGAGTGCGGATCTGTCGCCGCCAGAGTGCGGATCTGTCCCCGCAGTCGCCGCCAGAGTGCGGATCTGTCCCCGCAGTCGCCGCCAGAGTGCGGCGCGGTTCGGTTCCCCAAGTCGCCGCCAGAGTGCGGCGCGGTTCGGTTCCCCAAGTCGCCGCCCGAGTGCGGCGCGGTTCGGTTCCCCAAGTCGCCGCCCGAGTGCGGCGCGGTTCGGTTCCCCAAGTCGCCGCCCGAGTGCGGCGCGGTTCGGTTCCCCAAGTCGCCGCCCGAGTGCGGCGCGGTTCGGTTCCCCTAGTTTTTTTTTGGGACGTCGGGAGACGTCCCTTGTGGGGGGGGTTCTGTCACGTCTCGTCCCCAACTGCTCCATTATGTGTCTGTTGTCTTGGTTTCTGTCTGTGTGCTCGCCCCTCCCCTCCTGTGTGCCCATGATCAGTGTGATTGTTCCCACCTGCCTCTCGTTACCTGTCGTGTATAAAAGTCCTGTCTGCCCCTCACTCCCGGTCGGATCATTGGTATTGGTTGGTTTTGGTTTTGGTTGCTGTCGTTCGGTGTTGGCGTACTGTCTTGATGCCGTCATGTCCTGCTGTCTTCTTGTTTCACGTCCCGGTCAGTCAGTCAAGTTATTGTTTGTTAAGTCATGTCAGTTTGCCTTTTGAGTTGCTTCAATAAACCCTGGTCCAAGCTGCACTTGGTCGTCCTGCTCCATGCGCTACACCCGAACCGTGACAAATCTTCAATTCCACCCTCACAAAAAACACAAGAGCTTCTCGCAACTCTCTTTCTCCTCCTCGGAAGTTGGTTCCTTGGTCGGAGTAGAGCTCTGCAGGTGTCCCACAGCGGGCGATGAACCGCCTAAGGGCCATCAGGAAGGAATCGGCGTCGATGGTGTTGAGAAGGTCCAAGTGTACCCCTCTGGTGGTGAGACACTTGAAGATGATGCCCCACCTCCAGAACTATCATTGACAGTATCATCACAAACATTCAAAATAACAAACTTGCCTTTGGTGTGCTCTTCTCTGAAATCTCTGACCACCTCCCTATAGTAATGTTTTTTAATCTTGCACTCAAGTGTCCTACACTACAACATATAGTGCAGTCATAAACGAGAGTACACTACAGCAATTACACACCGACCTCCAGGCCAAAAACTGGGACAATATTTATCTGATCAATGATCCAAACACGGCATACGACAGCCTGGTCCTGGCAATCAGTGATGCAATATTAAATACCATCCCTGTCAAGACTGTCAAATGCGGCAAGAGGGAAACTAAACCCTGGGTAACCCAAGGGTTCTCTAATTCCATTAAGCACAAAAATAAACAATACAAAAGATACTTAAGACAGACAACAATTGAAAATAAATACAAAAATAAACTTACACATTTATTAAGGATAAGTAAAGCCAACCAGCACTGGGTAGCACGTCCGCCTCACAGTTAGGAGGGTGCGGGTTCGATTCCACCTCCGGCCCTCCCTGTGTGGAGTTTGCATGTTCTCCCCGGGCCCGCGTGGGTTTTCTCCGGGCACTCCGGTTTCCTCCCACATTCCAAAAACATGCTTGGTAGGCCGATTGAAGACTCCAAATTGTCCCTAGGTGTGAGTGTGAGTGAGATTGGTTGTCTGTCTCTGTGTGCCCTGCGATTGGCTGGCAACCAGTCCAGGGTGTCCCCCGCCTACTGCCCGATGACGGCTGGGATAGGCTCCAGCACGCCCGCGACCCCCGTGGGGACTAAGCGGTTCAGAAAATGGATGGATGGATGGATAAAGCCAACCATTATAGCAAACTCCTGCAAGATGCGCAGGGTGACTCAAAAAAATCTTGGCACATAATAAACAATGTCCTAAACAGACGCCATAAACAAACTACGCTCCCCGACTCCTTTACTAACAGCAACATTGACCCCGCTAATGAATTCAATGACTACTTTATATCCATAGGTGAGAATTTATCAAGTAAGATCAGCCAACTACCATGAGCCTCGAACATTCTTCTCTCAGGCAACTACCAACACTGATTCTAATCAATATGGCTCATGGGGAAAAATTGCTAGACATAAGCGCAACACAAAATCCCCTTTCGATCATGTTGTTTGTACACCAGAAACCGTCCGCGTTCCAACTTGCGTACCATGGCTTTTGTCTTGGACTTACAATAACTCATTAATGTTTACTGTGGCTCCTAATACATCTTCTTCTATTATTTTACCGATGAGAAGTTTGAAAGGTTTTCGAAATGGTCACCCCACTACTGGGGATAAATGGCTCGGATATTGGTGGTATTTAACTGGTCACCCGGTTAGCACCGACTGGGGCACCCTTGTCACCACACAAACGCAAGATTTTTGGCCCTCTGGTTCCAGTGAAGAGGCTGTGTTCTTTGCTAAACGAGTAACTTTGAAAAATCAGGGCACAAGCCTCCTTTTGACTCTTACACTCCCTGATGGTCAAATTCGTCCTCCAAATGCCACTTTGTTTAACACTTCTTGTTGGGGTTTTCAACTGTGGGCTTGGTCCTCTGGAATTGATCCCCACTTTCCTATTGCTATTTGCATTAACAAAACAATGTCGATCGCAGACCGTCTCGTTACAAATAATTACACCTTGTCAGCAGGCGCAAAAATCACAAGTATGCTCCTCACTGATATAGACAGCTATTTTATAGCCTCCACAGGAATAAGCGGTCAAACCAACAACTGGCTTCTTATGGCTGAGCAAGCCGCAAAACTGGCTAACACCAGTTGCATTGCATGTATGGGTCCAAGACCTCTTTTGAAAATCATACCTGCAAATATAGTTCCTAAGTGTGCTGTTGTTTTAATGTTAAACTCATCCATTTCACCCACTCATGATTGTTTTAAATGGGATAAGGTTTACCCTGTTGCCTCTATGACAAAATATAAACCCCTTTTTTCGTCCGATGTAGCTAAGGGTAATTTTACATGCATTAGATTACCTGGTACTGGTGAGAAGCTCGGCGCCCTACCTACTCCATGGTGTGAGTCCATGACCAATGTCACTGCCCCTTTTTTGCCCATTGCTCGTAGTGATATTTGGTTTTGGTGTAATAGTAACAAACTTTATGATAGGCTGCCTTTAAACAGCTCTGGAATTTGCGCTTTGGTAACCCTATTGTTTCCTGTTCATTTGATACCAATGTCCTCTTATGATCTAAGATCTTTTGCTAAGTTCGTAGTGCCCAAATACTGGCCGAGAACGAAGCAAAACGCCGAATGGCAGGGCGCAGCTAATCCAACTTACATAGATGCCATTGGTGTTCCTAGAGGAGTACCGGATGAGTATAAGCTGGTGAATCAGATAGCAGCTGGTTTTGAATCCGCCCTGTGTTGGTGGTGTACTAAATGTTGACAGGATTAACTACATCCACTACAACGTGCAGAGGCTTGGAAACTGGACCGAGGCGGGTTTCAAGGCGGTCCACTCCCAACTGGCCGCTACTTCCCTCATGGCTTTCCAGAATCGAATGGCCCTTGACATGCTACTCTCAAAAGAGGGCGGTGTCTGCGCCATGTTTGGTGAGCAATGTTGCACATTTATTCCAAATAATACTGCAGCCGACGGAAGCCTGTCCCGGGCCCTTGAGGGTCTGAGGACCTTGAATGGGAGGATGAAGGAACACAGTGGGGTGAACACGGAGGTTTGGACCGACTGGTTGAACGTGTTCGGAAAGTACCGCACCCTGGTTTCCTCGGTCCTGGTCTCCATTGCCGTTTTCTCTGCCATTTTGACCCTGTGTGGATGTTGCTGCATTCCTTGTCTCCGATCCTTAATTATTAAGATAATTACAACTGCTATCTCTCCACCAGCTGAGACTTTTCCGTTACTCCAAAGGGATGACGCACTCTTGGCTTAAAGTAAAACTTTCCCTCAACATTGGGAAAACCAGTTCTATGCTATTCCACTCTAACAAACAACAATTAAAAATGGAAAGTCCTATCACGAAAATGAAAATAGATGGTGAAGAGATTAAAAGGGTCCATGCTACCAAATTCCTTGGTGTCCACATAAATGACTGTTTAAATTTCAAAAGTCACATAGACTACCTAGCTCATAAACTGTCAACATATGTTGGTTTTTTCTTCAAGCTGCGGCAGCTGCTGCCATGCTCACCCCTTCTCACTTTATATAAAACTTTATTTGAACCACACGTTAACTATTGTAATACTATTTGGTGCAACACTTATCCCAGCCAGATCAAGAAACTGGAAATATTACAGAAAAAGGTCATTTGCGCCATCTCCTGGACAAAACCAAACTCACCCACCTGTCACCTGTTTGCCCGTTATCGTGTCCTTTGACTCAACGATTTCAATTACTATCACAACGCTTGTGTAATACATCAGGTAATCTCAGACTCAAACCACAGATTAAAACAGCTCATTCCCATCTGTGTTCCCCAGCACACCCACAATACTAGACTCAAACACCTCATTGTAGGTAAAATACGCAAATTAATGAGAACCAGTATGAGTGTGTTGTGCCGGGGACCACAGATTTGGAATGAGCTGAGCGACAGCCTCAAAATATGTCTCCATATTCAAACATCAACTAAAACATCAACTGTTGAACTCTTACACATAATTATACTTTATGGGATCACAAACTGTATGTTAAATGTATATTGTTATTTTATGTTAAGTGTACGTTGTCATGTTAGTGTCATGTTATGCTAGGTTATGTTCAATGTCCGTTGTGTTACACGCAGCATGTTAAATGTATGTAAATGTCATGTATGTAAATGTCCTACGTGTATGTCTCTTATAATGATAGCTCACCAACAACTGTAACTCTACACAGAAGGGTCCTACCATAAGCTTTAGTTAGCTTCCTCAGGAGACCTATTCACATGCCTAAAATGATATGTCCAGCAAGCTGTATACATGATCTGTGCGTGTGTGTGTGTGTGAATAAATGTAACTAACTAACTAAAAAAAAAAAAAAAAAAAAAAAGGTTGGCTTGAAGAGGCGGAGACGAGCAGGTGGCAGATCCGCCATCTTGGGGACAACTGGTCTGGCTTTCCAGCGTCGGCATTCTGGACAGGTATGCTGATAGCGGCGCACTGCTTCTCGCCCACGCAGGATCCAATACGAGCGCTCCACCTCTGCCAACACTCCAAGGTGATGCAGACGGCTGTCAAAGTCTTTAATCAGGATTCGAGGAGAAGGCTGTAACATCATGATACACGGACTTGCAGAAACAAAAGATGAAACTCACCGGAGATCAGAAGAACTTGTTCCAACATTTCTTGTCAACTTGAAATGAGTTGAAAATGAAGCCCGAGTACGTCGGAGCTGTTCGCTTCTCCATAGTACATCGCCTCGGGGGGACCAGAACCGACCAACAGAGGAGGCCCCGTCCCATTGTGGCTAAAGTCGTTGACTCAAAGATGAAGTCTGCCGTCATGTCGAGGGGCAGAGAGCTGAAAGGCTCTCATTACTCCATCAGCGATAAGTTCCCTCCGGAGATCATGAACAGGCGGAGGCTGCTTCACCCGATCATGGCCGAGGCAAGGAAAGCCAAAAAGACCGCTCGACTGTTCATGGACAAGCTTTACATCGACGGTAAACTGTACAGGAACCCCCGAACAACTTATTGACTGAGTGGAGGAGATGGAGATATTAATCCTGAACTCCAGGAGGAACTGTCTGCCAACTCGCGATATGCCGCCTCCCCGTATCTGTAAACATAGGCGCGTGGTGATGACGTCATCCAAAAACCCCCGCGTCCCTGTCGTCATGACAACCACTGAACCTGGAGACGGTGAATGGCTTATTTCTTTCTCTCTTTCTCTCCCCATCTCACCACTTGCCCTCGCCCCTCCCCTTTTTATTCTTTCTCCTCTCTCTTGCATTTATTTTTGCATTTTTGGCTTGGGAACTGGCCTGAATACTACTGACTGGGTAGGACTAGGTAATTGTCTGTCTGCTCTGTGTACGTCTGTCAGGCCAGCTTTGGTATGGATGAGTGTATGTACATGTCCATGGTCTTAAGTGTGTGTCTTTGTTGCTGGATCTCAGTAGATCTCACTCGTTACCTTGTGCATGGCATTGAATGAAATAGACAGTGAAGGAGACGAGGTGACAAATTGCGTTGACTATCATAGAAATATAAGTTGTAATCAGTGTCTTCCTGAGCAATTTAAAACATTTAACAAAGATAAATAACTGCTGTTTTTTGCATTTAAACATCAGGAGCTTGAATAAACATCATAATGATCTAGTTACTCTACTTCCAAACACAGGCTGCAGTGAAACTTGGCTGACTGGTGCAGGAAATGGGGTCAAAATACAAAAAGTCCTCCCTAGCTACAAAAACAGATATGCTCAAACCTCATTGAATAAAGTACATACCGTATTTGCCGGTGTATTGGTCGACCTTTTTCGATCCAAAATCGACCGAAAAAAATCGACCTCGACTTATACACCGAGTCATAAAATTTAACTTCGTATTCATCGCTTCAAATGTGATGGTAACCAAGGCCGTTTCTCATGCATCTCATTGTGCGTTGCACTTAGAAAATTTGAACCGTGCGGCGTGCGCGAGTGCGCGGCCCGCTGGAAGTCCAATGAGGCGCCGCGATCTCCTGCGCGGTGCTTATAAAGTGCCGATCCGCTCGGCTTGGAGCTATTTCCGACCTCCCGTTGGTGCCGGGCGGCGTGCGCGAGCTCGCCGGCCGCGATCTCCTGCGCGGTGCTTATAAAGTGCCGATCCGCTCGGCTTTGAGCTATTTCCGACCTCCCGTTGGTGCCGGGCGGCGTGCGCGAGCTCGCCGGCCGCGATCTCCTGCGCGGTGCTTATAAAGTGCCGATCCGCTCGGCTTGGAGCTATTTCCGACCTCCCGTTGGTGCCGGGCGGCGTGCGCGAGCTCGCCGGCCGCGATCTCCTGCGCGGTGCTTATAAAGTGCCGATCCGCTCGGCTTTGAGCTATTTCCGACCTCCCGTTGGTGCCGGGCGGCGTGCGCGAGCTCGCCGGCCGCGATCTCCTGCGCGGTGCTTATAAAGTGCCGATCCGCTCGGCTTGGAGCTATTTCCGACCTCCCGTTGGTGCCGGGCGGCGTGCGCGAGCTCGCCGGCCGCGAACTCCTGCGCGGTGCTTATAAAGTGCCGATCTGCTCGGCTTGGAGCTATTTCCGACCTCCCGTTGGTGCCGGGCGGCGTGCGCGAGCTCGCCGGCCGCGATCTCCTGCGCGGTGCTTATAAACAGCCGCATGCGCACGGCCTCCCGGAATTTGAACACATTTCGTCAATAAATTTCGCATATTGAATTTTGAAGTTTAATATAATGCAACAATTGAGCTCGACTTATACAAAGGATATATCATAAAATCGTAAATTTCCGTCGAATTTTAGGGGGTCGACTTATACACCGAGTCGACCTGTACACCGGCAAATACGGTAAGCAGACAAGTTTATTCACATATTAAATAAATAAAAGAAACATTTTAAGCATATAATTATACCTACACACCAAATCAATAAAGAAGACATAACTAGATATTTTTGATAAGTGGTGATGAGAAAGGTTTTTATAACTTTATGATCTGATATATTTCTGAGCACTTTGAAATAACAAATGACTTTTGATATATTGCCTAAATAGCTTAAAGACCCTTAAGGAACTGCGTAATGCATGCCTGATGTTTTTTCTCTGAATCATGGACACGGCCAGAGTCGTCTTGACCGTTCAGTACTTGATTGTATCTTATGTTTTGACTAATGCCAGACGCCAGTTTTTTATTACTATTGAACGCTCTGCACAGAGGGAGATAGTTTGCCTAACAAAGAAAAGATACAGTTGGAAGCATGATTAAACTAAGAATAAGCAAAGACATGATGTATCAAAAGAACAGCAATAGATTAATGATGTCACAGCCAAAAGCTAACATAATTTCGTACAAAATGACAAAATTAAAAGAATGAGGTACGACAGTGTATGTCCAAGATTGGAGAAGAATGTTCACAGGAAGGTCACGTGGAGATAAAAACAGCAGGTGCCAGAAGGAGCCACCCAAAGACTCGGCCAAAGATGATCGCCAAGGCCGAAAGACGGGAGGGAAGACAACAGCCCCCACCCGAGAACTCGGCCAAAGATGATCGCCAAGGCCGAAAGACGGGATGGAAGACAACAGCCCCCCTCCACACACACACACCAACAGCCCCCCACCTACACACCGAATCGCCCATAACCAGCACCACTCCCATGGAAGCAGACTCTCCTTCGAACTTGCCCCACCCTGAAGACTCATCACCCATCAATCTCGGCCCACAATGTGCTACTGAATATAAAACTGATCTAACAACCTTGGACTTTGCCTTTTCTGAATGGAGACTTTCCGCTCTTAAAGGGCCCAGCGCTGTATTGTACTTTCCTGAAAACAGAGCTGTCTGAACAAGAATTGTGATTGAACTCAACCAACTTGTGTAAATCTAATTTCTGCTTCAGTGTCTTAGCATTTTCCTAAATCTGAAGAAATTAAACGAGCACGCAGTGAGTAAATTGGATGACAGGTAATTGGCAATGGCTTTTGCCGTGAGGCGCAGATAACGCGCTCCCTATATTGTGGACAGAATCCAGCACTGGCAGGTCATACACGGACATCTTAAATCTTGATGGATTTAAGTTGTTGACTAAGAACGGATGTGGCAAATCTGGCGGTGGCGTGTGCCTATATATTTCCTCCGCATACAATGTGAGGATTTGTGATGACATTGTCATAGCAGGCAACCACAGTGACTCCGTTTTTGTTGAAATAAGCAGAAAAAAACTCATTATTGGCGTCATCTATCGTCCCCCAGACGCTGATCTTGAAATCTTTAGGGCCAAACTGGAGGAAGCCTTATTCTCTATAAATAATAATAATAAAAGCTGTGTCCTCCTGGTGTCAGGGTCCGGGGTGGTGTACTTCCTTTTGTCCACAGGGAGCAACCGTGAGCAGAGTGGCAGAGGGCCCAGGTGCAGCTCATCAGGCTCGTTAAAGGAGGGCTCTTAAGGAGCACGCTGTCAACTGCTCGTCGCCTGAGCGTCCTACCTGTTGTGATCACCTCCACGGTTGTGCCGCTCGCTCCTCGATACCCTCTTGCTCATCCACGCCATGCTCTCCTGATCCTCCGGTCTACAGTAAGGTCTCCGCCACAGCCACGTCGAATCATCTGACCAAGTCTCGTGTATTTTGCTCGCAGATTCCCTCCTCGGCTCACAGCCAAGATCCACCCCGTCTGGCTGAAGTCCACACCCCCCGCCGTTGCTGCTCCCGCTCCTTGCTCAGATCCTCCCGCTCTGCCTCCAATAAACACTCATCACTTCTGAGTTGGTTTCCTGCATGTGGGGTCAAATCAATCGCCAAAATGATGACACCTTGGCGACTTCAATGTTGATCTTTCCAAGGATGATGCATCCAAAAATGACTTTAGAAACACATTACACTCTTCATCCTTCTTTCCCACGATAAATACCAGAGTCACCCACTCAACTAAGTCAACTATTGATAATTTCATCACAAATCTTCAAAACACCACACTTACTTCTGGAACGGTACTCTGAGATTTCGGATGATTTCCCTATTGTATTATTCATTGACCTCCCTGCTAGGCCCCCACCTACTCGTCATACAAGAAAAAGGAAAATACTCAATGAAGAAACCATACGATGTCTAGGTGAGGATCTGCAGACCAAGACATGGTATGTCTTTTTTGCGCCACAGACCGGTTAGGCGTCAGAAATACTTTTGCGGACCGACCTTTATGTAAATATATACATGTATATAAATAAATGATACATGTATAATAAATATATAAATATAATTAAATAGAATGATATGACTGGCATAAAAACAAGTATAAACGACATGAAAATAAAACTCACCATTACGTTGAATTAGTGGGAGCACTGAGCTCGTTTCTCAGAAACGAGTCGGCCCCATCTAAAGTTAAAGTTAAAAGTTCAAGTCCCAATGATCGTCACACACACATCTGGGTGTGGTGAAATTTGTCCTCTGCATTTAACCCATCCCCGTGTCATTTTGATCCATCCCCTGGGGGAGAGGGGAGCAGTGAGCAGCAGCGGTGCCGCGCTCGGGAATCATTCGGGTGATCTAACCCCCCCAATTCCAACCCTTAATGCTGAGTGCCAAGCAGGGAGGCAATGGGTCCCATTTTTATAGTCTTTGGTATGACCCAGCCGGGGTTTGAACCCACAACCTTCCAGTCTCAGGGCAGACACTCTACCACTAGCCCACTGAGCTCGTCAAAAAGCAACAATGCATTGGCCGGGAATCGAACCCGGGCCTCCCGCGTGGCAGGCGAGAATTCTACCACTGAACCGCCAATGCTTAATTCTAAGAGGACTGGAAACAATTGTTGTGGCTCCGAGTCACGACGAGGGGCAAGTTTTGGTTTTCAAGGGTGTTTTTATTCCTCTTCAATTTCTCTCCCATACAGAGCCGCCTTTTTCACAAGTACGTACGTTACTTTCCTCCTTTCGAACACACTAACTGATCGCGGTGGTGCCTTTTTAGGCCTTCGGAGAAATCAACGTTAACAAAAAAAATGCATCCAACCAAGTTAAGAAATCACCAGAAAGATCACCATGACAATCGTGACCACACAGAAAGATAATAAATAAACGGAACGTCACTCAATATTGGTGATCCCGTTGAGAGTCTCACACCCTCCCCCACTTAAAAGATGTCATCTTGACCTAACACTCACATCAAGGTAAACAATTTACAGACCGAATAGCATGGAATAGACCTGTAAACCGGTTTGAAGACATTTTTTTTTCACATACCCCGACCAATATACATTGCAGTTGTGTATACTCCTGAAAAATTCAGTGTAAGCATTCAACGACCCAACATTTGCAATAACCAATCATAAGACTTGCATACACATGTGGCATTTGTCCATGTTCATGTTACAACAATGTTTTCCCGGTTCTTACATCTTCATAGTTGGCTGTATTTGCCACCTTACGTCAATAAACGTTGAAATACTACATTGGTGGTTTAGTTCAAATAAACAGCCAACTATAATGTCACAAATCATGTATACAAATATAAGCACTCTTCACCAAGGTCACCAGAAACCCCTAACATCTAAACATTTAGTAGCTACTGTCCTCTCTGTGAAAGTCGGTTGACCCAGCGTATTGTAAGTCCAAATTTGTGGCTTCCGTCTTTCCCTTTTTGAGTATCACCTTCCCTGCTCTGTTGCTCTTGCGTCTTCGGAATCTGGCTCATCGGATAAATCACCTGCATCTGCAGTGTACTCAACAGATGGAGAAGGGACGCTTCAGCTTGTTCGGAACGCTCTTCCTGCACGGGAGCATCTCTCGGGATATTTGGGACAAATTCTACTGCAGTGGCGTCCAGCAAACGCAAGCCGTGCGGCTCATGGACAGACCATGTGGCAGTATCCAACAAGTCCTCATCTGGACCCACCTCACTTTCCACCTGCTGCATCTGTTGTGCCTTTGTTCTCCCATTTTCATCAAAGTGTCTTTTTTTTGTTTTTTTCTCTTCCACCATCTTATTTTCCTGTGGAGTTAGTGGAAGAAAGTCACAGGGCAATAACAAATTCCTGTGTAAGATCCTTGTTCTGCCTGCGCCATTTTCTGGCTCCAACTCAAAAACTGGACTGTTCTCGCCCTTTTGCTGTTTGATGACGTAAATCTTGTCTCCCAAATATGAGCGCATTTTTCCCGGACCTCCCTTTTCAACGACATTTCTGACAAGAACACGGCTGCCCACCTTAAGTGGTGGACCATAGATTTTCCTGTCTTTTATCTCTACTGGCTGACTTAACTGCATTCCTGGAGGCGATCTTGTACACCTCAATCATCTTGCTTCTCCATTTGCCAACATAGTCTTGTTAGGAGCCTGGGCTTTCTTCCTGCTCAATGCCAAATAGAAGGTCCACCGGAAGCCTTGGTAATCTACCAAAAAGTAAGAAGAATGGTGAATAACCCGTGGCCTCATTAGCAGTACAGTTGTAGGCATGAACTACTTTGGGAAGGTGTGTTTTCCAGTCCAATTTCTTCTCTTCGGTGAGTGTTCTCAGCATAGAGAAGAGAGTCCTATTGAATCGTTCTGTTTGCCCATTTCCTTGAGGATGATATGGAGTTGTGTGAGATCCCTTTACACCGGACAACTCCTTCAGGTGACTTAACAGCTTGTTTTCAAATTCTCTCCCTACATCGTGGTGGAGCTTTTCTGGGAAACAAAATCGAAGGCAGAAGTCATTGAACAGTCTTTCTGCCACAGTCTTTGCTGATTTGTTGGTTGTTGCATATGCCTGTGCAAAGCGTGTATCATGACCACTAGAATATACTCACAACCACCCTTACATTGTTCCAGATGGAGAAAAGCAACCGACACTAGCTGAAAAGGGTGAGTGGTTACGATATTCTGCATGAGTGCGCGCGCTTGCCTGTTTGGTTTTCTCTTCTTCAGACCCTCGCATACATCCGTGACAAAGTGTTCAATGTCTCTTATCATTTTGGGCCAATAAAAACGGTCCCTTACCAACTTTAGTGTTCTCTCTGATCCTAAGGGGCCCATTTGTTTGTGCACTTCATCCAATACAAGGGGGTGGTATATCGAAGGGAGAAGCAATTGTTTATTTGTTGCAGTTACCCTGAACAAGGTACCATCCTCCCTGATCATCTTGAGCTTGTCCATCTCTCTGGCCAATGCCTTTACCTCTGCACTCTCAGCTTTCAGCTCATATGCTAACGGTCTCCTTTTTTTCTGCAAGTGACTATATATTTGACCGTTTACAGCAGGGGTGCTCAAACTTTTTCAGCTTCACAAAGATAAACACTACAATAAAATAAATAAATAAATGCATAATTAAATAAATAAATGAATAAATAATACAGTGTGTGTATTTTTGTAACGCACTTAGAAAATGACATTGTGAGAAAAAAGTCCAACTCCCATTCCGTATGAAAGTGATACGTTTTTGGCTTCTTACTTGGTCCAGCAACCCCACTCATTTTTGATGGTCATAAACTTTCTTATGTTTAAAAGAAAAAAGCAAGTGCGTGCGTTGATTAGCTTATAAACTTTGGTGGTTTGTGTGTGCGCAGGCGTTAAACATGCTGCGGTGAGGGGTTGTAGTCACTGTTGCGCATGTGCGGTTCACTGTGGTTGCCTCCCGACAGGCCTGCCTGTATGTCAATCAAGCGATGGGCTGGATTCTAGCATACAGCAATTTTTTTTTTGAACGTCATGCGATCAACCAGTCGTAGCTTGGCGATCGACAGGTCGATCGCGATCGACGTATTGAGCAGCCCTGGTTTACAGCGTCCTGCCGCTGAGCAACGCAAATCTCTTCTCTGGTCAATGGCTGAACAGTATGTAGCAGTCCCTCAGCTCCTGTTTGCTACTGAAGCACATCTAAGGAAATTGCGCCGAACATAGGAGTTTGTTCAGCTTGCTGTGCCAATATGCCTTGTCGGGTGGCTGTTACAACATCCTAGCTGACAGACTGTGTACAATGACTCATATAGTCCTCAAAGTCAATGGCCATCCTCAATAACCCGTCTGTGTCTGCATTCGTTTTGCCAAGTCTGTATCTTATGGTAAAATTGAAATCTGCCAACCCTGCTACCCACCGCTGACCAGAGGCATTCAATTTGGCCGCTGTTAACACATAGGTGAGCGGATTAGTGTCTGTGCAGACCACAAAAGATGGTGCATGTAACAAGTATAAAGCGCTCACAGATGGCCCACTTCAGTGCTAGAAACTCCAGTTTACCCGCATGCATGTGGTAATTTTTCTCTGGTGGTGTTAAGGTTCTGGATCCATAAGCGATAACTCTTAATCTTCCATTGCTTCGCTGATAGAGCACGGCTCCCAACCCCGCTTGAGAGGCATCCGTGTGTAGCACGAACGGATGATTCAAGTCTGGGTCATTCAAGACAGGAGGACTGGACAGTTTGTCAACCAGATAACACAGAGCCTGATGGTGAGTGTCTGTCCATGTAATCGAGACAGAGGATGACAACTGTCCTCGACTGTGTTTGTTATTTCCTTTTCCTCTTTCTTACTGCCGCCTTGAGTTCTGGGGCACATTGGAAGTGGTTGATGGCACGGCTAGGGGTCCGTGCAAAGGTTTGGCAATGCGTAAAAAGTCTTCTATATATGACCTGCAGTAGAAGAGAAGGCCCAACATTTGCCTCCCCTCGCCCACATTGCAGGGCTGCCTATCTTTCAGTGCCATCACAGGAGCAATTTTTGCTGGATCCATACCATGACCTTCTTTCGACACAATCCTGCCCAAAAACCTGCCTTTAGGCTTGAAAAGTTCACATTTCCTAGCACTTAGTTTGACACCATGCTTCTGGTACCGTTGCAAAACTGCCTTCACATGTTCAACATGGTCCTGAAAGTCGTTGACTTACTGTGAACTAAGTTGTCATCAAGGTCACAGACATTCCTCCATGCTTCTCTGGAATTCGGCCGGGGCAGAGCTAGTCAAGTCAAGTCAAGTCAAGTCAAGTCAAGTCAAGTCAAGTCAAGTCAAGTCAAGTCAAGTCAAGTCAAGTCAAGTTTATTTGTATAGCCCTAAATCACAAACAGTCTCAAAAGGCTTTTCACATTACCCCAATATTAGCCAAATTACATTGGCTGCCGGTCCATTTGAGATGTGACTTCAAGGTTCTTCTACTAACCTATAAATCACTGCATGGCTTAGCGCCTTCATATCTCGTCGACCTAGTCGTTCCTTATGTTCCGTCTCGTAACCTTCGTTCGCAAAACTCTAGTCTTTTAGTTACACCGAGGGCCAAGAAAATGTCTGCAGGTTCTAGAGCATTCTCTATTCGGGCTCCAGAGCTTTGGAATCCCTTACCAATGGATATTAGAACTACTACCTCAGTAGAAATATTTAAGACACATTTAAAGACACATTTCTATGAGATGGCCTTTAACTACCTAACTTGGAGTGGCCGATTTGGCCGGAGTTTGTGTTGTTCTCTCTGCCCACCCCCTACCTGGCTGGGGAGGGGGTTAGGTGGTGCAAAAGCTGATAGCGGCTAGCTGGATTCTCGGGGACCAATTCAAGATGAAGAAACTGCTGCTCAACCTCCTTGAAGACACTGCCAGGACAATCGAGGGCACCTCCGACATCCATTTTTTCATTGATTTTTCATATTATGTATTACTTGTGCCCTCTCTGCATCCATTACAACCTGGTGATCCTGAAAGGGGGATCCTTCCATCTGTGGTCCCTTCTCAAGGTTTCTCATTTTCCCCTGGCAGGGGTTTTTTGAGTTTTTCCTTGCCCTTTTGGGAGCTTATGATCAGGGGATGCTTTGAGAATTGTAAATTTTTGGCTATGTGAAGCCCTTTGAGACTCTTTGTGATTTAGGGCTATACAAATAAACTTGACTTGACTTGACTTGACTTGGCTTCGAGTCTGTTTCTGTTTGCAATCCCTGTCGGTCAGTCTATCATGTTATTCGTTTGCCAGTTCTCGTCTGTTTCCCTCGATGCCTCGTTCCACTTCCCTTTTCCCTCAATAAACCCTGGTCCAAGCTGCACTCGGTCGCCCTGCTCCATGTTCCATCCGATCCGTGACAGGTAGTAGTTCTAATATCCATTGGTAGGGCATTCCAAAGCTCTGGAGCCCGAATAGAGAATGCTCTAGAACCTGCAGACATTTTCTTGGCCCTCGGTGTAACTAAAAGACTAGCGTTTTGCGAACGAAGGTTACGAGACGGAACATAAGGAACGACTAGGTCGACGAGATATGAAGGCGCTAAGCCATGCAGTGATTTATAGGTTAGTAGAAGATCCTTGAAGTCACATCTTAAATGGACCGGGAGCCAGTGTAATTTGGCTAATATTGGGGTAATGTGATCAAATTTTGAGAGCAGCCTCGCAGCGGCATTTTGCACTAACTGTAGACTTTTGATACTGGACTTAGGAAGACTAATAGAGAATAATACATTACAGTAGTGCAGGCGCGACGTGACGAACGCATGTATAATAGTTTCCGCATCCCCGGTCAAGAGGATCAGACGAATCTTAGCAATATTACGAAGGTGAAAAAACGCAGTCCTGGTTATATTCTTAATGTGTTTTTGAAAGGAGAGCGTTTGGTCAAATATTACCCCGAGATTAGTTTACAGTATCACTCTGAGTGATAGTACGGTTATCTATAGTTATAGTGGTTTCCTTAAATAAGTGTTGATAACGAGTAGGACCAATTATCAACATCTCAGTTTTATCTGGGTTAAGACGAAGGAAGTTGAGAGACATCCATTGCTTGATCCCCGCAAGGCACGCCTCGAGATTACAACAGTCCCGCGGATCTGTCATCGATAACGGCATACATAATTGGGGGTCATCCGCGTAGCATTGAAAACTAATATTATATTTACGTATTATGTGAATCATATAAATATTAAATAAAATCCGTCCGAGTACCGATCCCTGTGGGACACCACACGTAACATTATAGAGCTCAGAGGACGTATTGTCATGGACCACTCGGTGCGTCCTGTCTGATAGATAGGAATTGAACCAGCTGAGTGCTGACCCTGAGATACCAACACAATTTTTAAGACGCCCTAATAAAATATCGAAGTCTACAGTGTCAAAGGCAGCACTAAGATCGAGTAGTAACAATACAGACGACGTATTTGAATCCATAGCTATGAGGAGATCATTAGTCACTTTAGCAAGTGCTGTCTCTGTGGAATGATTAGCTCTAAAACCAGACTGAAAAGAGTCATATCGATTATTAGCGACCATGTAATCAATAAGCTGCTGCGCTACTACTTTTTCAAGAAGTTTTGCTATGAATGGGAGGTTTGAAACTGGCCTATAATTACTGAGACAGTCCAGGTCAAGATTTGCTCGCTTAAGTAGCGGTTTAATAATAGCGGTTTTAAAGGCTGTGGGCACTATCCCAGAGGAAACAGACAGATTGATTATATTTAAGACGGACGGTCCTAAAATTGGAAATAATTCTTTAAGTAGTTTGGCTGGAAGCGGGTCGAGTAAACATTTGTTTAGCCGCACTAACCAATTTTGTAAGCATTTCAAGGGACAAGCTTTTAAAATTTGAGAGGGTTATTGCATGAACCCCAGCGCTAGTAACCGGCGGAGCGATTGGAATGGTATTCTTGATCTCGTCCCTAATGGACTCAATCCTTTGAGCAAAAAAATTCATAAACTCGTCCGTTGAGTGGAAGGAGCTATCGGGGGTCGGCTGACGCAGAGTTAGTTTTGCCACTGTATCAAATAGGTATTTAGGATTGTTTTTATTGAGATTAATGACTTGCGAAAAATAACGAGTTTTTGCTAAGATAAGCGCATCTTTATATTTCAGGAGGCTGTCCTTCCATGCCTGATGGAAAACCTCAAGTTTGGTTAAACGCCATCTGCGCTCATGCTTTCTACATAATTGTTTGAGCGTACGTGTTTCATCTGTGAACCACGGAGTTGGCCATCTACGGCGAGTTATCAGACGTAGCGGCGCCACAGAGTCGATGGCTTTTAATAATGTCGCATTGAATTCATTTGTAAGATTATCAATAGAGCCACTGTATGCGGGAAACATGGCGGTTGCCGGCGACAGTAACTCAGATAGCGCAGTTGCAGTCATGGAGTTAAAATTACGGCTGCTATAATTCTGATTGCTCTCTTGTCTTTGACAAGGAACTAAAATTTCAAATTTTATTAAGAAATGATCAGACAGAACAGTAGTATATGGCAGTACTGCTATATTTGAGGTTGCTAGTCCCCGGGATAATACCAGATCTAAGGTATTTCCATTCTTATGCGTTGCTGCCTGTACGGCTTGCGTAAAACCAAATGTTTCGATTAAAGTCTGAAATGCCGAAGTCAGTGGTTCTGACGGTGAATTCATGTGGATGTTGAAATCACCCATGATAACTATATTATCTGCATTTGTCACTAGATCAGCCACAAATTCAGAAAATTCATCCAGGAAGCCAGAGTAAGCCCCGGGTGGACGGTAAATAACAGCAAGATAGAATGACGATAAAGCAGTGGATCGCACAATGAGAACTTCAAATGTTAAGGCCAAATGGGATCCGTACCCACTGGTACAGACCCCATGATAGATTTCTTCTTTTTATCTGCTTCTATATAATCTATGAACTGTTCCCTTTTAACTCTTTTAATGACCGATTGGTCTAACTTTATTCTTAATATTTCACAATTGCAATTTACAATTGCTTTACAAAAGTTTTATCTGTTTGATCTATTTTTAAAATGAATTTTATTCGGTGTAAATTTCCCTTAAACGCAAATGCACTTGATTTTAAGATACCAAATGCGAACTGTACATTTTAAATTTTTATTGAATAAACCACTTGTGTTGTAAAAATGACCTTGTCATCTATTTTCAAAAAATGTTTGTCAAACTTATTTTAAAATGCAATTTACAAAACGCAATTAGTTAAATGCTCGGGTAAAGAAATGAGTTTTAACTTTTGTTTTGAAAATATCTAGCGAGCTGGCTTCCCTGATATCTATGGGCAGTGTGTTCCATACTTTGGGGGCGTAATTAACAAAGGCTGCATCATCGATCTTCTTTCTGCTGTTGCTGGGAGCCTCCAATAAACCAGCAGCAGATGATCGCAGGGTTCTTGGAGCTATGTAGCTAACAAGAGAGTTAGCAATGTAGCTTGGTCCCTGCCCGTTGAGGGCATTGTATATTTGAGTTTGAGTTTATTCACGCAATATCCAAGACATACAACATGGTACAACAAATAGTATTACACAGTCGGATGCGTGAAAGGTCACCCCAAGCAAGCTATTTAAAACTTTTAATAGGGGGCCCGGTTTCCCATAAATATCAGATATTGGCCAGTATCTTTACATTATGGACAACATACAGATATATAATAGACAATAACAATAAACACACAATAAGGTACAACACACAATACACATACGACAAGTAATAGATCGTCTCAGTATTCTGCTTACACTGGATTTGATATAAAGTACATTAGCAATTAATAAATTAACAACAGGACACAGGTGTTCATGTGATTAATAATCAGCACATTAAACATACATTGATAGGAGTTGATTTTTTAGATTTGCCTTGAAGATGGATATGGATTGCAACATTTTTCGTGTTTCGTCAAGCTCATTCCAAATCTGTGGCCCTCTGCACACACCGCTAAAGCTTGTAGATTTTAGTTTCCGTTTTTCCCCAATGATTACATTGCTATTCCTGGTGGTGTAGGTGTGGCTGGGAGTACAAATTGGGATGAGTTGACAGAGTTTATGGTTTCATTCATGGACAGTCTGATACACGACGCAAGCATTCTGGAAATAGTTGTGATCAACAAGCCTCAGAAGATTGTGTCGGTGGAAGATTGTTTTGGTGAGGGCGTTAAAGTCAGACCGTGTTATGGCAGGTATGACCTTTTTGTGAAGTATCTCAAGCATTTTTAAATGGGTTGGAAATGTTTTACACCATTTCATATTGCAATATTTTAAATGAGGTTCAAACAAGGACTTGTACATTATAAGAAGTGCAGAGAGTGGGAGATAATGTCTCAATTTGATGAACAAAGCAAGATATTTAGACAGTTTGACTGTGAGACCATCAATATGTCTTTTAAAGTTCAAGAACTCGTCAATGTGGATCCCCAGGAATTTAGCCGAGCTGACTCTTTCAAAGTTTTGTCCATTGATTTTTATGCAAATTTGCTCAATGTCCTTTTTTTGATGGGAGCGGAATACGACGTGGTTTGTTGCATTTAAACCATGTGTCTATTTTCGCGAACTCACTCACTATTAATAATTTGTTCAAGTGTATTTGGATCTTTGTGGGAAAAAACAAGTTTGTATTGTCAGCAAATAATACTTTATGTCGTATGGGTGAAGTATTAGCAATGTTATTTATGTACAAGATGAAGAGGAGCGGCCCTAAGATGGACCCTTGGGGAACTCCATGATTGATGGGTTTGTATGAACATTTATGGTTTTTAATAAAAACATATGGATGTCTTCCAAACACGTAGCTGCGGAACCAGTCTAACGCCAGGCCTCCAATACCAGAGTGTTGTAATTTATTTACAAATAATTCAATCTTAACGGTATCAAAAGCTTTAGACGAGTTCAGAAAAATGCCAATACCATATTCGCCTTTCTCAATTGCATCGTAGATTTCATCAGTCAAGTCAAGGACCGCCATATATGTAGTGTTTTCCTTTCTGAATCCATACTGGGATGGGGCAAAGATGTTTAGTTTGTTTAGATAGATGTTAAGTATATTGTAAACTACTTGTAGTTGCTAAGATTGTTCTTGTCTCCAGATTTTCTGATAACATGTATAAGTTAATTTCTATAATTAGTATATGCATTTTTATTATTATGGTAAGGTTTGTTGATGTATCTTTTATATCAAAGTCAAAGTCTGCTTTATTGTCAATTTCTTCACATGCCAAGACACACAAAGAAATCGAAATTACGTTCCCACTATCCCACGGTGACAAGACATAGTACACAATATACATACAAGTAAAGAACACAAAAAAATTAAAACAAGAAGGCACAATAATAAATAAGAGTGCTGAATAAATAATAAATAAACAAATAACACAATAACTAAGAGGAGCAAAAATGGAGCAAGTGTGCATACAGCAGACAGTCAGAATATAGCGCAAAAGTACAGGACGCTACGCAGAAGGGGGAAGAGAGTTCAGGAGCCTAACAGCCTGGAGAATGAAGCTGTTGGTGAGTCTGGTGGTGCGGGAGCGCAGGCTCCTGTAACTCTTCCCAGAGGGCAGAAGGTCAAACAAAGAGTGAGCGGGGTGACTCACATCACTCAGCTTGCGGGTGAGATTGGAGGTGTAAATGTCCTTCAGGGAGGGGAGTGAAGCACTAACAATCTTACCAGCCGTGTTCACTCTGCGCTGCAGGGACTTCATGCTGTATCATGCTGTTGATAGCGCCAGTGCAGCCACCACCCTAGACAGCGATGCAACTGGAGAGGACGCTCTCAACGGTGCCACGGTAGAATGTAGTCATGACTGCCGGAGGAGCACTTGCTCGCCTGGGTTTCCGCAGGAAGTACAGGCGGCGCTGAACTTTCTTTGCCAGTGATGCGGTGTTGGCGGACCAGGAGAGGTCGTCACTGAGGTGCACCCCCAGGAACCTGGTGCTGCTCACTCTCCACCACAACACCGTCGATGGTCAGCGGCAGGTGTTGGGTGTGACCCTTCCGGAAGTCAACAACGATTTCCTTGGTCTTGTCGACATTCAGCAGGAGGTTGTTGTCCCTGCACCACGCGGTCAGAAGGTCAACCTCCAACCTGTACTGAGTCTCGTCGCCCTTGGTGACCCTAACCCTAACCCTAACCCTAACCCTAACCCACCAGAGTCGTGTCGTCAGCAAACTTCACTATGCGGTTGTCACTGTAGGTTGCAGTGCAGTCATGCGTCAGCAGGGTGAAGAGCAGCGGACTGAGCACGCAGCCTTGGGGGGCCCCCGTGCTCAGCGTGATGCTGGCGGAGATTTTGTCGCCAACACGTACCACCTGAGGCCTCTGACAGAGGAAGTCCAGTAGCCAGTTTCATAAAACAGAGAGCAGAAGGCGCTGAAGATAAATATAAGAGATATAAGAATAAATTAACTAATATTAAAGGATAACAAAAATAATATTGATGGAACAGAACTGGGATGCAGTATATAAAGAAAAAGGTGTAAATAATGCATACCACAAATTGATGACTATATTCACTTCATTATATAATAAGCATGGTCCAATCAAGGAATATAATATAAGAACAGTCCATGGTTGACGAAAGGCTTAAGAAATGCCTGTAAAAAGAAAAGTTTACTCTATAGGAACTTCATAAAACAGAGAGCAGAAGGCGCTGAAGATAAATATAAGAGATAAAAGAATAAATTAACTAATATTATAAGATGAAGTAAGAAAGAATATTATGAGAATAAATTAGACGATAACAAAAATAATATTAAGGGGATATGGACTCTCCTAAACCACATGATTAGAGAAGGTACCGAACAACCCGAATTACCTCAATATTTTGTTATAAATGATACTGAAAATGGAAGAAGTGGCAAACACTTTTAATCAGTTCTTTGTAAATGTTGGGCCTCAAATAGCAAAAAACATACCGATTCCAGCGCCAGATGTAGGCAACAGAGATAAATGAATAGAAAGGAATCCTCACTCAATGTTTTTGAAGGCAGTTGATGAAAATGAAATCATTAACATTGTAAAACAATGCAAAAACAAAACATCTACCGACTGCAACGGGATTGATACGTATGATGTTAGTTAAGCAAATCATTGAGGGGATTTCAAAGCCACTTGTGTACATCTGTAACTTGTCATTTTTAACTGGTACATTCCCAAAGAAGATGAAAATTGCTAAGGTCATTCCTCTTTCTAAAACTGGGAGCAAACATCCATCCATCCATCCATTTTCTGAACCGCTTAATCCCCACGGGGGTCGCGGGCGTGCTGGAGCCTATCCCAGCCGTCATCGGGCAGTAGGCGGGGGACACCCTGAACTGGTTGCCAACCAATCGCAGGGCACACAGAGACAGACAACCAATCGCACTCACACTCACACCTAGGGACAATTTGGAGTCTTCAATCGGCCTACCAAGCATGTTTTTGGAATGTGGGAGGAAACCGGAGTGCCCGGAGAAAACCCACGCGGGCCCGGGGAGAACATCAAATCATACAGTGCTATGCACCTACCAACAATGCAGAGGAGGAAATGAAAGATCATTTCTATAACCAACTACAACATCTACTCCAGTCCAGGAAGGAAAAAGACCTAACCTTACTCATGGGCGACACGAATGCCAAGTTGGGAAACAACAACAATGGATACGAACTGGCCATGGGAAGACATGGACTTGGCACCATGAACGAAAATGGGGAAAGATTTTCAGACATACGTATGTGGTGACACCAACCTGGTCATAGGAGGCACCATATTCCCCCATGAACCCATTCATAAAGCCACCTGGACATCTCCCGACCACACTACCGAAAACCGGATTGACCACATATGCATCAACCGGAAGTTCAGACGGTCTCTCCTGGATGTGAGAGTAAAGAGGGGGGGCAGACGCTGGATCAGACCACCACCTACTGGCTGCAAAACTCCAACTCGAGCTAAAGTGCCGCAATACCCCTGCTCGGAACAGAACAAAGTACAACATCCAGCTCTTCCAGGACTTTGGAACAACTGAGCTGTATAAAACCACCCTCCAGAACAGGTTTCAAGCCCTGCAAGAACCACCAGTGAAGGAATACTGGAACAGCCTGAGGAGTGTATGGAAGGAGACCCGTCTGGAAGTTTTAGGGAAAAGGACAACAAACCATAAACCTTGGCTGTCAACAGAAACCTGGAAAAAAATAGAAGAAAGGAGGGCCAAAAAGGATACTCAACAAATGCAAGACATGAGCAAGAAAGGCCGCAGCCCACAAGGACTATGAGGAAAAGTAGGCAGGTACATAAATTTGGGCACCCCAACAAAAATATCCTCCTTTTGCAGAAATAACAGCCTCAAATAGCTTCCAATGCGTGTCTGGATTCTGGTTGAAGGTATTTTGACCATTCTTCTTTACAAAACACCTGCAGCTCAGTGGCCTAGTGGTAGAGTGTCCGCCCTGAAACTACTGAGAAGGTTGTGGGTTCAAACCCCGGCCGGGTCATACCGGAGACTCTAAAAATGGGACCAATTGTCTGCCTGCTTGGCACTTAGCATTAAGGGTTGCAATTGGGGGGCTAGATCACCAAATGATTCCTGAGTGCGGCACCGCTGCTGCTCACTGCTCCCCTCTCCCCGAGGGGATGGATCAAAATCACACGGGGATGGGTTAAATGCAGAGGACAAATTTCACCACACACAGATGTGTGTGTGTGACGATCATTGGGACTTGAACTTTTAACTTTAAGTTGTTCTACTCTTGGCATCTTCTCTGAAGAGTGGCACCATGGGAGCCTCAAAACAATTGGCAAATGACCTGAAAGCAAAGATTGTTCAACGTCATAGTTTACAGGAAGGATACATAAAGCTAGCTCAGAGATTTCGGCTGCCAATTTGCACTGTGAGGAACATAAATGAAAGACCACAGTTAAGGCCCGGAGTGGCAGGCCCAGAAAAATCTCAGATAAGCAGAGGTGATGGATGTTGAGAACAGTCAAAGGCAACCCACAGAGCAGCTCCAAAGCCCAACAACATCTTCACGCAGATGGTGACACTGTGCATCGTTCAACTATTCAGTGCACTTTGTACAAGGAGACGCTGTATGGGAGAATCATGCGGGAGAAGCCTTTTCTGCGCACATGCCACAAACTGAGTCGCTTGAAGAATCAGTGACAAAGTTGAAGTTGCGTAGGGGCTGGATACTTCAACGAGACAACGACCCCAAACACTGCTCCAATTTTTTAGATTGATTCACTTTTATTTCTTCACCACATCATTGATCATTATTACATGTACATAGATCATGACCTTTTATTAGCATGAAGAAAAGGCTCCCCGAGTGAAGCTATGTATAAGCTTATGTAACGGGGCCCAGACAGACAGACAGACGAACGCACAGACAGACACTCATCATACCCAGCTAACTATGGAAATATGAATTTAAATATAGGTTTGTAAAAGATGGCTAAAAAGATGGTTTTTAAAACTGCAGATTGACGTAATGATCTTTAGCACTTCATCCATACTGTTCCAAATCTGAGGTCCTCGACTTGCCACACTCATACTGGTGCGCGCACATCTGCGGTACTTTCCTAGGATCTGTGTTTTACCTCGCGTCTGATGGGAATGCTGGAGTTGAGTGATGGGGATAAGACTGCACAGTATGTGGTTTCTCTTGTTCACAACCTGAAACATGACACATGTATTCTGAAATTCAATCAGCTCAGGTCGTCTTAATAACTCAAAATGGTGGAAGAGAGGGAGGGATGGAGAATTAAACTCAGACCAAGACAGAGCCCTACTGACTTTCTTTTGGAGAGAGTGAAGTTTTTTAAGGTGACTAGAGAAGGTGTTGCCCCATATAACATAGCAATAGTTGAGATGAGGTTCAAATAGAGTTTTATATCAAATCTGGAGTATTGACTGAGGAAGGAAATGTCTAACTTTGTGAAAGAAACCCACATATTTTGATCATTTGGATGCAAGGTGATCTATGTAACATTTAAAATTGAGCGAGTCATCTATGAAGACCCCCAGGAATTTTGTAGCATTGACTCTTTTAATTTCTTCCCCATTAATGACAATTTGGCAGTGATTTATGTTTTTAAAATGTCTATTTCAATTAAAAATCATGTAATATGTTTTACTAGTATTTAAAGACAATTTATTGCATTTGAACCAATCAGCCACTTTAGTTAGTTAGTTCTGTATTTACTGAATCTTGCAAAATGTCAAGACTTTTGTGTAATGCAAATAAGTTAGTATCGTCAGCAAAGATCATTTTGTGAAAGATTGTGGAGGAATTTACAAAATAATTTATGTATAAAATAAATATGATTGGCCCCAAAATGGATCCCTGGGGGACACCGCAGGTTGTTGGCTTGCAAGAGGAGTTATTGTCCATTACATAAACATAGTGTTCTCTGTTGTCCAAGTACTTTCTGAACCAGTCCAATGCAATACCTCTTATACCATAATGTTGTCATTTATGTAGTAAAATATTAAAATGAATGGTATCAAAAGCCTTTGATAAGTCCAAGAAAATACCAATACCACATTTCCCCTCCTCAAAGCAGTCGTTAATCTTTTCGATAAGATCAATCATTGCCATAGATGTCGTACTCTTTTTTTTTTTTTTTCTGAAACCATACTGGGAAGGAACAAGAAGTCTCTTTTGTCTCCTGTTTTAAAAATTGGGATGACCTTGGATATTTTTAACTTTTTGAGTACAGTCCCAGTAGGCAGGGAAAGATTAATACAATGGGCCAAAGGCTCTACAATAATGTGCACAATGGCTTTTACCATTTTGCCAGCTAGTCCATCAACACCAACAGTATGTGAACTCTTTAAGTTAGAGATTAACTTAAAAAGTTCAGTAACATCAGTTGGTGCCATATAAAAGGAATGAGCGTAATTACCAGTGAGAAACTGTTTAAAGGATAATCCTTGTGGTTGGCTAATTTTTTTACTGAGGTTTAGACCTATTGAGGTGAAATAGTCATTGTAATTTTGTGCTAGATTGGCAGTGGTGTCATCAATATCGGGGAACGTAGTAATTTTTTGCCTCCTGTGTAAGACTTCATCTAGCACCCTCCAGGTCTCTTTGCTGTCCCCCTTCGATGCCTGTAAGAGCTGTATGTAGTGTTGTTTTTTGCTTTTCCTTATGACGTGTGTAAGTGTATTTTTACAGGAGATATATTTGTCTTTATCAAGACTACCGTATTTGCCGGTGTACAGGTCGACTCGGTGTATAAGTCGACCCCCTAAAATTCGACGGAAATTTACAATTTTATGATATATCCTTTGTATAAGTCGAGCTCAATTGTTGCATTATATTAAACTTCAAAATTCAATATGCGAAATTTATTGACGAAATGTGTTCAAATTCCGGGAGGCCGTGCGCATGCGGCTGTTTATAAGCACCGCGGAGGAGATCGTGAGCCTCATTCGACTTCCAGCGGCCGGCGAGCTCGCGCACGCCGCCCGGCACCAACGGGAGGCCGGAAATAGCTCCAAGCCGAGCGGATCGGCACTTTATAAGCACCGCGGAGGAGATCGCGGAGCCTCATTCGACTTCCAGCGGCCGGCGAGCTCGCGCACGCCGCCCGGCACCAACGGGAGGCCGGAAATAGCTCCAAGCCGAGCGGATCGGCACTTTATAAGCACCGCGGAGGAGATCGCGGAGCCTCATTCGACTTCCAGCGGCTGGCGAGCTCGCGCACCCGCCCGGCACATCCGGGAGGCCGTGCGCCCCCGCCGAGTGGATCGGCTGTTTATAAGCACCGCGGAGGAGATCGCTGAGCCTCATTCGACTTCCAGCGGGCCGCGCACTCGCGCACGCCGCCCGGTTCAAATTTTCTAAGTGCAACGCACAATGAGATGCATGAGAAACGGCCTTGGTTACCATCACATTTGAAGCGATGAATACGAAGTTAAATTTTATGACTCGGTGTATAAGTCGAGGTCGATTTTTTTCGGTCGATTTTGGATCGAAAAAGGTCGACCAATACACCGGCAAATACGGTAGTTGGATTTTTCAAGTAGTGTTTGTACAGACTAGTTTTATGTCTGATGGATTTTAGGATTCCCTGTTTTATCCAGGGGCTCTGGAGAGTAGTACTGCACTTTAAAGGAATGGTGATGTTCACTGAATCTTCAATAGTCTCGAGTAAATGGTCAAATGCTACATTCAAATTCCGAGAAGAATAAACTGGAGCCCAGGACTTAGTTTGTAAATGTACAGCAGGATGTTGTAATGTTCTTACATTTACAATTTTAGTATTTATTCTCGTGATTAGAGGTGAAGACTGCTTACGTGAGCCCCAAAATAATATAATGGGAAAATGATCTGTAATATCAATCTCTAAAACTCCTGTTTAGTAGTTTGTATGTTTGTTGTAAAATGATCAATGATTGTTTTTGATGACTTGGTCACACGAGTGAAGCGATTAATAGTGGGGAAGAAAGAGGAGGAGTGAATAGTGTGAATAAAGTCTTGTTTATCTCCATCTTCCTTGGATGTATCAATGTTGAAATCACCAAGGTGGATGCAGTCTTTTTTCAGATCATTCAAGCGATCATTCAACTTGGAACAAAAGGTATTTAACGGAGAGTCCGGAGGGCGATACATAACACCAGCAACTACAAATGTTTCATTGTTCCTGATCTCTAGAAAAAGCTGTAAACACGTTTGGGTCGGCGGAATTTTGATTAAAGTTTTCAATTCAAAACGTACATTTAATTGTTACATGAATGAATTATGTCCACACAAAAGGAGAAGCGAATAGGGCAAATAACATTCATCATTCCAGATGCTACCTTCAGCAGTTCCACGCTCACCGGCTTGCAATTGCTGTACAATACATTTATTTTTATTCCAGGGGCAAATGGGGTTCTTGAATGCGACTGGGACTTATCCTGCTGCGTGACAGTCCGTTTGAACATGCAGATCAAGTTCAGAAAACCAACTACACTATCAATCCAATGTATTCTAGTCTGGATAATGGCACTCGGCGTAAGATGGGCGCCAGCCTAAATGTGGGATGGGCGTTACCCTCCGATCAAAATACGCGCCAGCACACGAGCATTATGTTACTGTCTGACAGTGGTATTTAGTCACCCAGTGCAGACCTAGTCTTGAGGCCCTCCATATCTGCGCACTGCAGTTTTACACTTTGCACTTCCTCTTTATAGCCTCCTCGGGTGACTTTGTGTTACTGTTACTGGCGAGAGTATCAGGTCTTTGCTTTTTGTCAAATTCACAATTTCACCATGAAAAACATTGAAACTTTTGGGAATTTTAATTTTAAAGTATTTGTTTTTGTATATTGAAACAGAAGAGAGAGAAACAGTTGAAACAATGCTGTCTACAGTATCATTTGATGGATTCTTAGGCATGGGCATGAAGACAATCATCAATTGACTGTTTTTCTGAGACACTGGAGGACCCAGAAATATTGCAATTGCCTGTATTTCCCTGATACAGAGCGTGTCTGGCACGGCACATGACAGGTGTGACGGAAGAAAAAAACAAATCCTATTTAAAAAAATCAATCGCGTATTGGAAAGCATGTATCGTGATTGCCAAATAAAATCTCCAAAACTCGGCTCATTTGTGTTGAACTCTTAAATTCAGCTGTAATAAGCCACTCGATTTTTCCTGGCCAAACTCACAGACTGAATTGTCATTCTCAGTCTCTGCTCCCAGTTTTTAGACCAGTTCGAGGTGCGTTCCAGGTTCTGGTAACGCCAGGGTAATTTGTCCAAAGCCTTGACTGCTTCAGGTAGGTCAATTTTCAACCCGGCTCTCCGTATTGCTGCATGAAACTTGGCTGGGGATGCTGTGGCAAGGTAACACCTGAAAAAGAGGAGTTTTAGATGTTGGGTGAGATTTTTGTAGTGGAAGGTAAAAATAGCTTTTGGTTGAGCAAAGCATACAGTATACTTCTTAATTTAGTCTTTGAGATTGCATACATTTGAAACATTTGAAATAATGACAGTTATTTGGACTAATGCTTGTCTTGTGAGTATGAATATACAATAACCACATAACCTTTTAACACCGGGATCGTGGGGACAATGGTAGTGATGCCATGTAGCCACTGCAGTGTGAGGACACAGCACATACTGATTTTCTTCCCAACATCTCCTCATCGTCTCTAAGATGCCGTCATCATTTACTGTTCCACTTGACAAAGTAGAGGATAGCTACAAAGTACAAGAGGAAAAAGGACAAGAAAAGACCGCTTGGTAAAAGTATGAAAAGAATGTTCAATAGTCTGGATATCGTGTGTTAGGTGCAGGAAGTCTCCATAGTCAGTACCAATTTGTGGTGCTTTTCAAGCAGAGTATATTTGTGTAAATGTTGAAACTCGTTCATAATCTTCTTCACCAAAGCATAGTCTCTTTCCAGAAGCAGCCAGAATACTCGCTCCATGTTATAAGGGTCCTAAATAATACAAAATTTCAATTATTAAAAGACATTTACACTGCTTATGTACTACCTGCAACCAGTATCTGACAATGTCAGCTGATAATCGTGCAATTACAATTTTTTTTAGCATTGCACTGTTGGCAGCACCTGGATGTCAATGGCAGGAGCCAGTGTCTGTGTCACATTAGTTGCCATGGTAAAGTCACCAGAGCTTACGGTCCTGTGAACAATGTCATTGGCATTCACCATGGCCACAAGCTTCAGGGGTAACCCCATCTTCTTCACAATGAAGCCAGCTGTGACAGAGATGGACAAAACAAGCGAGACATGAGTGCGTGCATGTATGTATGTGTGTGTGTGTGTGTGTGTGTGTGTATGTGTGTGTGTATGTGTTATTGTATACAAAAAGTTACATCTAACAATCTAACAATGCAGGATTAACTTTCTGTTTAGTGGCCAAACCAATACCATGAATATGTTGAACCACTAGAGCATGTTGAAAAAAACGAGTCCGTAATTAATAAATGATTTGCCCTTGTTCCAATGTGTTCTTCTTTTTCCCTCACTACTGTGGGTTTATCAGCTTTAATATTTGTAATCGCAAAGCAGCTGTATGTGAAAATTGTGACATTTTACTTTGCATTGTATTGCGAGTCATCAGCCTACCTGCAATGTTACCTGCTCCCCCAGTGGGCACCACCACCTCCAGTTCAGGCAGTGGTTTGTGAGCCTCAATCTGCTCCATATCACTTAGCTGGACATATGCAAAGATGAAATGCGCCAGCTGGATCATGATACGAGACCAGTTCACCGAGTTAAGGCTCATGAGGCCATGATATTTGACCAGTTCCTCATCGGCAAATAAATGACGGAGAGGCTGGTCGATATCATCAGAAGAGCCGTCCGCTTTGAAAACACACAATGCATTCAGTGAAATCAGAATGTGCACTATACACTCACAGCCGCTAGGCAAAGAAAGCAGAACTTCTTTTTTTTTTTTGCAATTAAAATATGAAAATGAGACAGCGATTTAATAGTTCAACAAAGCCAGTTCAATGGTTGGCAAAGAATAGATTCAGACAGCCCTGGTCACACCCATGTCACAATACTTCTTGTTCCATAAAAAGAGCGAGCATCGATGTATTTACTTTCAGGCCCACTATTAAGGGGACTGTATTCTTTTTTAAATGTGTTAGTCAAGACTCAAGGCCAAACACTGATAGTAGTGTGTTGTGTTCACCTGCAAAGACATGGATGTTATCTTCCATGCAAGTAATCATTTGCTTCTCCTGGACAGGAGTAACGCGTCCTTGAGGGTAAATCACCACCACATCCAAGCCACAGAGGCCTTTTGCACTCTGGATGGCTGAGCCACCTGTATCCCCTGATGTACCTATGTTAGAATGCCGGTGGAGAGACATCATTGTTACGACTCGTCCCCGGTCATTTCATTGAGTGTGCATATGGTCATAGTTTGCGTTGGCGTCTCGGTGTACTCGCCCCTCCCCTCCTGTGTTACCTCACAATCAATGTACTGATCACAGTCACCTGCCTCCCGTTGCATGTCTTGTATTTAAGTCCTGTCTGCGAGTCACTCTCTGCTGGATTGTCCTCGTCTCACGTCTTTGTCTGTCAGTTTTGGTTCTGTTAGCCAGTCCCATTGTTGTTTTGTTAGGTCGTTATGTTAGTTTGTTTGTTTGTTGTCTGGTCCCCCTCATCCTCCCATCCAACTCAATAAACCCTGGTCCAAGCTGCATTTGGTCGCCCTGCTCCATTCCCACCCGTGGCAATCACGCGATAAACATTCTGGTAAGAGAGCAGGTTCAAGTGACCACAATCACTATAGCCCACCAATAAACATTTTACATTAAAAAAAAATCAGTTATGCTTCTAGTTTCATACCAACAAGAACAGTAGCTCTGCGTTTCTCCTTCTGCAGAAAATAGTTCAGAAAGCGCACAGTGCAGGTCATTGCCAGGTCCTTAAAGGCCAGGGTATCTCCATGGAAGAGCTCCAGGATTGACAGGCCATCCTTCAGCTGGACAGTTCTGATCACTTCCGGCACGGCAAATCCAGACAGAGCAGTGTGCACAAGATCTGTGACAGCGACGAAATGTTTTTGTAAGTTCAAAATTTGACAAATATTTGAAATGCTGTCATCCTATTTCTCCTTTGATAGTCAGCTCACCTTGGAGATCCTCTCTGGGAATTAGATGAGAGGGAATGAAAATTGCGGCTACTTCCACCACAAGTTTGGGATAAGAAAGTCTACTCCAGCACCTCAGAGTTTCTGGACTCAGAATGGGAATACTCTCAGGCATAAACATTCCGCCATCAGAAGCATAACCTGAAAAGAGTACGTCTCGGAAGTCCCATCCATGGACTCCACCACGTGTACTGCAATACTTCATTGAACAAACCTGAATAAACAAATATTTATTTCAATTATTTTTCTTTTATTAGCCCTTATCTGAAGCTGCATGTGTTGTTCCTACTTCAATAGGTTTCGTTAGTTCATAATTAGGAATACAATTTATTGTCTTGGCCCGAATATAAGACGATGTTTTTTGCATTAAAAATAAGACTGGAAAAGTGGGGGTCGTCTTATATTCGGGGTCGAGACATTTATACACTTTATCACTTGTGCGCAGCGGCAAGTTAAAAGTTGCTGGTATCGACTGAGTATGTTGCTGTGATCGTGTGCGTCTTTGACACAAAGTGAGTCTATACATTTCATTGTTACTACTGTCCACTGTTGTGCCGTTTGTTCGATCGCGGTTTGCTTCGTGTGCTCGCCGTTTGATTGACAGCAGTAGCCGCTACGCAGCGGCACGGTGACGAATTCGTTGAACGATTCGTTTGAACGAATCTTTTGAGTGAACTGATTCTAAAGATTCAGTTCACTTAAAAGAACTGAAATGCACATCACTACCGGGCATTCTTGAACGTCCACGGATCAAAGGTGCGCTACGTAAAAAAAAAAAAAAAAAGATGCGTTACATTCAGTTCACGTTCGTCCAAAATATGAAAATATGAACGACTTTATGAACTTTCGTTCATTGAATAGGTTCAGATACAAGACTGCCTGTTAAATATTGCCTGGATCTTAACAGACAAACACGCTCTTGAGTCTTGACTGCTTGAGACGTAGCGGTTGAGTTGCCCGTGCACGTCGCAGAACCGAAACACTAAATAATCGTTTTTCCTCGATTATATAAATTCTGAGATCCTCTGGAGCCAACCTTTTTTGAGAGACATTTAAAGTTTCCCGTTTACAAGTGTTACTAGTGACAAAGTTGTCGAACGGAAAAGCTCGCGAGGGAGTCCCGTTTTATACCAGTCAAATAAATCTTCAACTTACCGGTTGTGCGCAAGCCCACACACAGTTACTAAAAGAAATCTCAAGGGACCTTTAAACCTTCGACCTCTTCATATTCATGAGGATATCGCTGGATCCCTGCCCATAAGACAGCCCATAAGACACTGCGGTCTAGCCAGTCGTCTTTCGTTTTCTCGTGGTCAAGCCAGCCGTTCTTTAAAAAAACGTTTGCCCTAATTATAGGCTTTACGGTAAAAGGAAGCCGAGGACTCGCAGAACAGCGCGAGATGTCTTTTCAAAACAAAAGCTCGGAGAATTCTTATTAGAATTTTAGCTCAATAGCTCCTAGATCGTTTGACCTTTTGACCCCAAATTTATAATAGCTGACACTCCCACGTTAACTGTTTGAGATACACGTCTTAGATTTTCATTCCAATGTTTCAGTCATTTTTAATGAATTTATTACGTCTTAATATTAGCATTTTAGCGCAATAGCTCCCAGGTCATGTGATTTTATGACCTGTTAGGTTACGGATTTTAGTTATTGATCTGACTCCAAATTGCGATCAACACTTAACACATAAATTGCTATGTCCTAATCCACACACTGGCGCACCTAACAATTTTGCGAGTTCGTTCTGTCAAAGAGAAGACCAGTAGATCAATCAGACCAAATTTACCAATTGTTTATTCCTGACAAAGCGCACTAATACAGGCCTGGGTCCCGGGTCCCTCACACTAAAACTCGTGCGTTTTTGTGACCACCAAAAGACGACACATTCTTCCGGGTTGCCCAGTTTTAAAGAAACACAATATGAATATTAAATCATGCAAAATATTGTGAGATGATTGGTCGATGGCCATCTCCTCCCCGCGTCGGCGCTATCGCTGAGGTCAGGTGGTTGGATTTCCCCGCGAAGCCGGGCCACATAGACGTGCTGTTGTTCTCGTTCCTCGACGACCTTGAGATGTTCTCGTCCGGTACTCCCTGTCTGGGCCTATACACAACACTTCAACGAAAACAAGTTCATGCAGTTTGCCTGCACATTCTTCGCCACCCACCAATCCACACAAGCACTCCAATACTAGATATTATATTAATATGATTATAAGTTTAACACAACCTTAAAAATATGTTTGCAAACTGCCGAAAGCACATTTCCCTTTAGACCCCAAGTTTTGAGGGATGACACTCCCACGTGGGATGGTTGAGACACACCGCTTAGATTTCCATTCCAATGCTTCAATTAGTTTTAGTCAATTTATTACTTCCCAATTATAGCATTTTAGCTCAATAACTCCCAGGTCATGTGACCTTTAGACCTCAAATGTGAGGAACGACACTCCCCAATTGGCCTGGTTGAGATACACCTCTTAGATTTTCATTCCAATGTTTTAAATATTTTTGATGATTTTATTACTTCTTAATATTAGCATTTTACCTCAATAGCTCCCAGGTTATGTGACCTTTTGATCCCAAATTTTGAGGGATGACACTCCCACACGATCTGGTTGAGATACACCTCTCATATTTTAATTCCAATGCCTCAAATATTTTTAATGAATTTATTAGCATAAATATTTATTCTTCTTTTCCTTCGCTCTCTTTTAGCGCAACGCCTAGAATGAGGGCACACTTGTTAAAGAGCGCCTGGCTTGACCACGAGAAAACGAGAGAGGGCTAGCTTGATTGCAGTCATTAGACCAATTACACCACTCTCGCAAGCCTAATTTTCCTTCACGAACCTCCGGATGAAATTCAGCTATGTCAACATTAACCATGCTGGTATTTACTATTCACTACTATTTCCCTATTTGCGCAGACCTCGACGTACCACATAACCAAGTTCAAGTTCAAGTTTACTTTATTGTCAAAAATTCTATGTAACAGGGTTAGCACAGAAGTTTGAAATTGCGTTTGACCAGTCTCCAATGTGCAGTTTAACTAAGAACATTTAAATAAGACATTGACATAATGTCAAGTCAGTTATACTGTAATACTACTGATTCTAATACTACTACTACTAGTACTACTACTGTGTATTAGGGTAAAGAGGCACGACAGTTGATTTCAAAATAGAAACGTCTGAAAGAAATATAGTCACGGTCACAAAACTAAAGTTATTTTTATAACAGGTCAGACAAAGGCCATGGAATATATTTATCATATAACGTCTGAAAGAAATATTGATAGTTAAGGCAACAAAATTAAAGTTATTTTAAGGGTTCAGACTGAGGCCCTGGAATATATTTAGAATGCTTGCAGGCACTTTCTTTTCAAAATAACTTCTTAAAAAGTATGATCAATCTACTACAACAGATCTTCAGAAATACTTTTCCGTTGATTTGATACAAAATAAATGTGTCTTACATTATACATGTGAGCGTAACAATATGACACATTCAAGATACAAAAAGTCCGGTCCACACTCAATGAACAATTGAATGTGTGCTCTGTAATGCGCTGCAGGTCCTACATGTCATAGAAATCAATATGATCTCCTGATTTGTATTTGTCTTCCAGCAGCAGCTTCATCAGCTTAGCACATGAGGTCTCACATGCGAGCAGCTGACTTTCATCAAACATGTCGGCAAACGCCTTTCTCAAGCTCATTTCCCCCGTTCTGGTCCTGGCTACTAACTGCATGTCTGTGTCCAATGGACCTGGTTAAACACAAAAGAGCGAAGACAAAATGTAATCAACAATAACATAGTAGCAGAATATTGGCATTTGAGATGGCATGCTTTGGGCATAGGTTTTATTTGCATCTTGCATATAAAATGAAACAAACAAACGAAAAACATGAGTTCTCAGTCACAACATCGAGGAGAAAAAAAATGATTATCCTACAAGCCCGATATAAACAATCCTCCTCCACTCCAAACTGTTCACGTGTAATAATTTTTATATTGTTTATTGCAATTCAAATGAATCTTTGCTTGTGTTTGTTAACAAATACACATAAAGAGGACCTTCAAAAAAATCTCTGTTGTAATATTGAGGAAAAAAAATCAATTGAGTATTTCTCAACCCCCATCAGCCCCATAAACATAAATATAACCAAGCATCCCACCTGGAGCATAGTTGAGCACACGCAGGTCTGGCTCCTCTTCTGCCAGAACCTTGAACATCATATCCCGGGCCGCCTTGCCAGTACAGTACAGCACCCAAGAGGAGAACGGCTTCAGCGCGCACAGTGAGGAGATGTTGATCACGCAGCGGCACAAACCTGATTGCTTTGGAAAGGCTTGCAGCATGCGGGCAGTGAGACACAAAGCAGAGCTAACATTGAAAGATAGGTAGGAGTCCACCTCGGCCATGCTGGTAAAGCTTTTGGAGAATCGGGACACGTCACCTAGAGCCGCTGAGCAGACAGAATGAGGCAATTAGCTACACTGAATATTTAAGATGGTGACAAGATCATTAGAAACACAACACACAATACTAATCTTACCAGCGTTGTTAACGAGTATAACATGGTCTATGTCCGGCGAAAAAGACTCTTTCGCGGTCTGGACGACCCTCTCTGGCGCTTCCATCTGGGAGAGATCCAAAACCACGCATCGAACCTCCAATTCCGACTCGGCCAACTCTGTCTTGAGAGTCTGCAGCTCGTCACCAGATCTGGCTACCAGGACGAACACCGATCCGGGCTTCACCACCCGCGCCATCTCCTTTGCAAGCGCCCGACCAAAACCTTTGGACGCCCCGGTGATGATGCACAATGCTCGGCCAAGATGCTCCATTAGCGCAACGTGACGAATACAAGGATGAAAGAGGTAGAACTAAACGATTTCTGCCAGCTGTCAGCTCGTCACGCTTATTTGCGACTGTTCTTCTTGTGTTCAATAGGCGTGGCTAGCTGTCACTTGCTCTATCGCCATCTATCGGTTTCACGCTACTTTGACATGGCTCATTTTCTAACATCGCATGAAATAAACTTTTACATTTGTGGTCACGCCAAAATACACAAACACGCACGCACGCACACACACAAAGTAGTAGTAGTAGTAAGTCAGAGGCAGGCACACAGTGGAGGACTGGTTAGCTACGGACATTTTTTAGGGCTCAAAAGTAGGACGTCTGGTCACCCTCGGCCAGAGGTCGCCAACCCGCGGCTCCAGAACCGCATGCGGCTCTTTAGCACGCCCCTTGCGGCTCCCTGGAGCTCTTGCA
Organism: Syngnathus scovelli; assembly: GCF_024217435.2. Taxonomy (NCBI): domain Eukaryota; kingdom Metazoa; phylum Chordata; class Actinopteri; order Syngnathiformes; family Syngnathidae; genus Syngnathus; species Syngnathus scovelli. Next base: position 6,943,132 of record NC_090865.1, read on the forward strand.
AAAATACGTGAAAATGGAAAAACATGTTGTTGTTTTTGTTTTGTTTTGTTTTTTAGATATAGTTTTCAGATGGTAATCATGCGACAAACATTCTTATGCTGTAGAAAATGTATGTACTTGCAAATATATTAAAAATACCGAACTTCAGAATGGCGCAAAATTGCGTCATAGCAAGCAACACAGCACAGGCGAGTTGAAAACAACCAGGTGTGTGAGTGACGGGCCATGGATTCAAAAGGCAAAAAGAGAAAGTTTGCTGATGAGACCAGAGGGTTTAAGAAAGAATGGACTCAACTATTTGCTTTCATTGCCAATGCTGAAGAATTGCCTGAATGTTTGATTTGCAATGAGAAGTTGTCAAATATAACGGGAAGAGCAATTTGGCAGAGATGGAACCAAGTCACACATGTGCAAGTCTCAAGTAAGTCTCAAGTCTTAACCTTCAAGTCTCAAGTAAGTCCCAAGTCATTTTTTTTTCTTGGGCAAGTCAAGTCCTTAAATAGGTCAAGTCAAATCCAAGTCAAGTCCTTAAATAGGTCAAGTCAAGTCTAAGTCAAGTCAGTTATTGCAATTTTACCCGCAGCATCTGATCTTAGTAGTGAAAAGACAAGATATCAGTAACTTTAAGTAACCAACAATGTGTCTAATCTGTTTAAAAAATATGACAATAACTTGGATTTGCACTGTGATTACTGATATTCAGTAAAATACACCATGGAATCAAACAAAAAAGAAATTACCTCATACAATGATTGACAACTCAATCTAAACAAATGAACGTCTGCCGACTGTCTGACACATTTGAGTTGCAAATATGAAAAAATAATCTGAAAAAATTCTGAAAGCAGAAACACATTAAAGAGCATTACAAACATTTTATGTTTCATCTGTAACATCGGCAGACACCAGAGCTCTATAAACTTCAAACGGACAAAGTTGTCTGGCTGTCTGAAATGTTTCTGTTGCATATCTTGCACTGTGCTGTCCGTCTTTTGCCGTGACAAAGGTAATTTCGATAGCCAAAGGTACCGCTCCCGCTGACATGTTTGCGCATGTCTGATATAAAGGGGCGTGATTCTCTAATAAACACGTTCGGTAGGTAGAGAGGGCACGACTGATTGATTGACAGAGTAGTGATCCAATCATGGCACCGCCATTCTCAGCCTGCGCTCCTATCGTGTTATCGATATTATTTTTTGAAATGTAACATTAATTTTATATTCAAACTGAAAACAAAGTAAATAACACTGAAGTCATTCAGGTCATCGTGTCTCAAGTCAAGTCAAGTCCCGAGTCTTTAACTTCCAAGTCCAAGTCGAGTCTCAAGTTTTTTCTTTTTTTGTCACGTCAAGTCACAAGTCATCAAAACAGCGACTCGAGTCGACTCGAATCCAAGTCACAGTGACACGAGTCCCCATCTCTGTAAATGTCCATCGTGACAGAGGCTGCTGCCATCGATCCCACAGTGTTACGCGACATGTATCGTAACCTAAACCAAAAGCAAGCGTTTGTCTGCTACAAGGTCAGAGATTGGTATATAAAACGTGTGTAGCTCAAAGCCAATTGAGCAGTTCTTCTACCACATCAACGGTGGCGCCGGGACCGGCAAATCGCATCTGATCAAATGTATCCACGCAGAGGCTACCAAAATACCACAGAGGTTACCACGACTGGCTGAGGAGGCCGACATTTCCAAGCAAACGGTTGTTCTCGCAGCTTTCACTGGCACGGCGGCATTCAACATTTCTGGGACAACTTTGCATTGTCTACTCAAACTGCCGAGAAGTCTCAAACCCCCGTGCCACGCACGGCCTGGGCAATAAACTGGACAAAGTCAGAGCCGATCGCCGAAATACTCATCACCGATGAGATTTCCATGGTGTCAAAAGACCTCTTTGCCTACGTGAATGCCAGGTTGAAACATAAAGGAATCAATTTACGTTTTGGTGGCATGTCTGTTCTTGCTGTTGGAGATTTCTTTCAGCTCCCTCCTGAGAGAGAGTCCAAACCTCGGTGCGTGTACGATCCCACGCGGCTGGACCACTGGCGTGACAACTTCAAAACGATCACACTCAGCGACATCATGAGGCAGAAAGATGATGTCGCTCGCCTTTGCTGAACTGCTGAACCGACTCCGCATCCAAAAAAAGTCTGATGAACTGGACAGAGCTCTCCTTGCGACGAGGTACACTTCCCCAGAACTGTGTCCAAAGCATATTCTGCATGTTTTTGCCACCAATGAACCGGTGGGTGGCCATAACTCCGCAATGCAGAATCTGCTTCGTAAGGACATTGTGCAAATTGACGCAGATGACTACAAAAAAGACAAAGGAACTGGCAGAATGGAAAGGCAAGGCAAGCTTCCCCTGTGCAAGGCGCTAACAATGAGCTCCCGGACTCAATCAAAGTGGCCTGCGGTGCTCGAGTTATGATCACTCACAATATTGATGTTCAAGCAGGTCTGTGCAATGGGATGTTTGCAAAAGTCTTCAAATTGGTGAACTATCCAAATGAAGCATGTGTCCAGAAACTTGGGTTTATTAAATAAACCGGAATTGACCTTATTTCAACAAGAAATCAAACCAGAAGTGACCTAAATAGAACATTTGCTCTAACTTTTACAATTTTTGCCCGATTAAACCCGTTTCAACTTTTGAACTCCAAACGGAACCTCTTGAACCTGTAGTTTTCGTTTTGTTCCAAATTTAAAAAAATGTTGGTACAATATTTTTCAAATTCCCGTTCATGGTCTTCGCCTTCACATTTTTGAGTTCTTTTTCTAGTTTATACCATTTGGTCCTTGCAAAAGTTCAAAAGCATTAAAAACTAAACGCAACTGAAAAGATTTCTTTTTTTTAATTCTATTGACATAATTCCATTTTACACTTTAATCGTCAAAATGAATTTTTATTTTGAATTTATAACATATTTAATATCTAATATCATGTTTGACAGTGTTTATAACGTTTGTAACATCTACCAAAAATGCAATCACATCAAGTGCATCCATCTTGGCTCTGAAAACGGCGACTCTCGAAGGCCCGCCGAGAAGACTCGTATCGTGATCGACAGGGAACCTACAAATTATTCTTTTTATGTCTCTTTCGTGGGTTTAAAAATAGAAGTTGAAACCATTATGTCCAAATATTTGTTTTTTTTTTTTTAAGTATGCCTCGATGATAACGCCGATCATAACGGATAGACATCATTTCGGAAGTCAGAAACTCATCGAACAGACGCACAACAATTCACCAACGCCGATTTAAAGATGATGTAAAACCGTCAAAAACAGGTAGGGAAAAATTTTAGACCCAAATAACTTCAATGAAGAAACGTTTTCGCATTATTAACTTTTCTGAAACTTATTGGAACATGCACAAACTTGAGGACACAATTACAATTCGGGACGGAAAAACTCAACTGAAAGCTAAAATGTTTAATTTAGTTTTCATTTCCAGATGTTTAATGAGGAATTGCAGCCAGATCTAAATGAAGATTAAAGTATGAACAAGTCATGCAAACTGGATTTTGAGGAGAATCATGCAGGAGAACATGAAAAATGGAATAGTTACATGTTTCTCATAAAACAATGAATAACCTTTTTTTTTCTTTCTTTTGCAGATTCCGAATGCACACTTGGTGGAACCTTGGTGCCACCTGCCTGATCGAGTGATGTAAGTAACAAATGTGTATCATGTTTCTATCGTCAACATTTCTGCATCCTAACGTACGTGTTTTTCTGTAGCCTTGGACAGGTGTCCAATTACATACCACCACCAGGATGTTACCCGCTGACTCCGATTTCACCACCAACACCCCAAAAAGCACGGTAAATCCTCAGTTTCTGCAAAATGTATTCCTTTGAATGCACACACGATGGTGGTGACATGCTTGTGCTTTTGATTTTCCAGCTGGACAAAAGAACCCCAGACTCCGTCCAAGCCCTATATAAAAAAAAAACACTGAACGCGTTCATGTTATTTATGGAGCCAGCGGCCTTTTGTCAAAGCTCAACTTGAAAATTCAAGCGGAGAGCGAAAAGACAGCGCATCCGTTAATAAAATCTTGGGGCAGATGGTAAGTACGATGCGCAAGCATTCACGCGCGCATGTTTTTTTTGTTGTTGTTGTTTTTTTGACACTTTCTGATTAAATCCTCAGTGGAAGTCGCTCACGCAGGACCAACGGCAAAAGTACTTTAATGAATCGGATCGGCTCAACCAGATCCATGCCAGCTTGCATCCGGATTGGTCCTGTCGAGATAACTATGTGAGTTAGAATCCATCGGAACAATTAAAAAAAAAAAAAAGTGTTTTTGTGTGAAATGACATCATTTTGTGTTTTGGGCAGGGTCAAAAGAAAAAGAGAATGTGGTCCACATTCACGCGCGCATGTTTTTTTTTTTTTTTTACACTTTCTCATTAAGTCCTCAGTGGAAGTCGCTCACGCAGGACGAGCAGTTAAAGTACTTCAATGAATCGGCTCGGCTAAACCAGATCCACGCCAGCTTGCACCCAGATTGGTCCTGTCGGGATAACTGTGAGTTAGAATCCATCTGAATTTAAAAATAAATAAATAAATAAATAAAAAGTGTTTTTGTGTGAATTGACATGATTTTGTTTTTTTGTGCAGGGTCAAAAGAAAAAGAGTGTGGTGCAATGCTAAAAAATCTGAACACACCAATGTCCAACCCCATGGTTCTTTAATGGGCAATAATAATACAGGTACGTCTTGGAAAATGTTTCTTTAAATTTTTTGAACTGATCATCTCACCGAGGGTGTCAATCCAAACTGAGCATTCTATTTTGTGAAGGAAGACTCGCAGTGAATCTCATCTCGGGAGTGACTGGCATTTTTGTGTTTGCAGTGCATGTACCAGACATCCCCGCACCGGCGCCCCCCTCTGTCACTTTCAGCGACTTTGCGGCACTCAAAGCGGACCTGACTGGCCACTTGGCGGTGCCGAGGCAGCCCTTCTTACCGTATACAAGCATTTGGCAGGCAGGGCCAAATGAGGACCCTGGCTGCACCATCAGTCAGGGTTTTGACTTGCCTCCATCTTCATCCTCATGCATCGACCTGACAACCTCCGGCCTATTTGAGGAGTTGGAGGAGCTCGACATGTCCACTAGCTCCTTCTGGGCTTCACCCTGGTCAAGCTATAGCTTGCATGAGGACGAGGACAACCTGACCTCCAACTTATATAAGGAGTTGGCCGAAGTGACCTCGGACTGCTTTTCAGGTTCACCCTCAGAAACTAGCAGCCTTCCTGAGGATGAGGAGGATCTGACCTCTGCCCTTTTCAGGCAGCTGGTAGCATTGGAGGCGGTTAAGGCGTCCTCAGCCTCCTGTTTATCTTCCTACCTCATTTAGGGCCTGTAAACAGACACAATGAATTGATTATTTTTATGAATGTTTCGATATACATGATACAATTCTTATTTTTATTTGTTTCTATTACATATATTACATACTTATAATCTATTAATTTTTTCCTTTTCCAAATTTTTTTTAATGACCTTTTGAATCTAACTTTATTCGTAATATTTTACGATTGTAATTTACTATTGCTTTACAAAAGTTGTTTTATCCGTTTGATGTATTTTTAAAATGAATTTTATTCTGTGTGAATTTTCTTTAAACGCAAATGCACTTGATTTTAAGACACTAAATGCGAACTGTACATTTCAAATTTTTATCGATTAGAACACTGTTATAAAAATTGGACCTTGTTATCTATTTTCAAAAAATTTTTGTCAAACCTTTTTTAACACGCAGGCACATTAAGACTTGACGGTAGATGATCAACATATGTCACATTTGATGGAGACACGATCCCAACCTGCGGACGCAGAAGATCAGTGTCTGGCGGCGTTACAAATTTTGTCGTAAACTTTACGTAACGTAACGTAATCATTCTTTTTCTAGTTTATACCATTTGGTCCTTGCATAACCTAAAAAGCATTGAAAAGTAAACACAATTAAAAATATTTCGTTTCTTTAAATTTTACTGACACAATTCCATTTTACACTTCAATTTAATCCCCAAAATGTGGCGACCTGTCAACCAGATTTAACATTTCTAGCGTTACTGACACTAAAAAAAAAACACCCATCAAAAGATGTTTAAAGAGTGCCATGAATTTATATTTTGGATTTATAACATATTAAATATCTAATATCATGTTTGACACTGTAAAATCTTGGGGTAGATGTTAAGTACGACGCGCAAGCATTCACGCGCGCATGTTTTTTTGTTGTTGTTTTTTTTTTTTTAACCTTTCTCATTAAATCCTCAGTGGAAGTCGCTCACGCAGGACCAACAGGAAAAGTACTTTAATGAATCGGATCGGCTCAACCAGATCCATGCCAGCTTGCACCCGGATTGGTCCTGTCGAGATAACTATGTAAGTTAGAATCCATCGGAACAATTTAAAAAAAAAAGTGTTTTTGTGTGAAATGACATGATTTTGTGTTTTGTGCAGGGTCAAAAGAAAAAGAGAGTGTGGTGCAGTACCAAGAATTCCGAACGCACCAGTAATGTCCAACCGCATGCTTCTTTGATGGGCAATAATAATACAGGTACGTCTCAGAATGTTTCTTTGAATATTTTAAACTGATCACATGACAGAGCGTGTCAATCCAAACTGAGCATTCTGTTTAGACTCGCAGTGAATCTCATCTCGGGAGTGACTGGCAGTTTTGTGTTTGTCGCGCGTGTACCTGACATCCCCGCACCGGCACCCCTCTCTGTCGCTTTCAGCCACTTTGAGGCACCCAAAGCGGACCTGACTGGCCACTTGGCGGTGCCGAGGCAGCCGTCCTTGCCAAATACGAGCATTTGGCGGCAGGCTGGGCCTAATGAAGACCCTGGCTGCACCGTCGCTCGGGGTTTTGAGTTGCCTCCGTCTTCGTCCTCATCCTCGTGCATCGGCAGCCTGTATGAGAACGACCTGACGACCTCCGGCCTTTTTAAGGAGTTGGAGGAGCTGGAGATGTCCACGAGCTGCTTCTGGGATTCAGCCTTGTGTAGCAGTAGCTTGCATGAGGACGAGGACGACCTGACCTCCGGCCTGTTTAAGGAGTTGGCCGAGGTGACCTCGGACTGCTTTTCGAGTCCACCCTCAGGGACCAGCAGCCTTCATGAGGACGAGGAGGATAATCTGACCTCTGCCCTTTTTAGGCAGCTGGTCGCTTTGGAGGCAGCTGAGGCGTCCTCAGCCTCCTTTTTGTCTTCCTAGCTCATTTAGGGCGTGGAAACAGAGACAGTATGAATTGATTCTTTTTATGAATGTTTTGATATCCATGATAGATTTCTTCTTTTTATCTGCTTCTATATAATCTATGAACTGTTCCCTTTTAACTCTTTTAATGACCGATTGGTCTAACTTTATTCTTAATATTTCACAATTGCAATTTACAATTGCTTTACAAAAGTTGTTTTATCTGTTTGATCTATTTTTAAAACGAATTTTATTCGGTGTAAATGTCACTTAAATGCACTTGATTTTAAGATAACAAATGCGAACTGTACATTTTAAATTTTTATTGATTAAAACACTTGTAAAAATGACCTTGTCATCTATTTTCAAAAAATGTTGGTCAAACTTTTTTTAACATGCAGGCACGTTACGACTTGACGGTCGATGATCAACATATTGTCACGGTCGGGTGGAGCATGGAGCAGGACGACCAAGTGCAGCTTGGACCAGGGTTTATTGAAGCAACTCAAAAGGCAAACTGACATGACTTAACAAACAATAACTTGACTGACCGGGACGTGAAACAAGAAGACAGCAGGACATGACGGCATCAAGACAGTACGACAACACCGAACGACAGCAACCAAAACCAAAACCAATTATCCGACAGGGAGTGAGGGGCAGACAGGACTTTTATACACGACAGGTAACGAGAGGCAGGTGGGAACAATCACACTGATCATGGGCACACAGGAGGGGAGGGGCGAGCACACAGACAGAAACCAAGACAACAGACACATAGTGGAGCAGTTGGGGACGAGACGTGACACATATGTCACATTTGACGGGGACACGAACCTAACCTGCGGCCGCAGAAGGGGGGGGTTCACAACCTTTTCTCCAGAACATCGAATCATTGTACTCATGTTTTTCATACATCATTACCCTTAAATTTCAACATAATCGATTCCTTATAAAGGTAGTATAGGAGTGAACTTATCAAAATACTTTACCTACAATTGTTCACAGATCATATTCATATAAAATATGCAAGAAACCTAGGTGATTCCTAACCAAATGTTTCTAACTTATTGACATTGTTTTTAAACATTTGAAATGTTCAAAGATATTGATGTATATTGCAATGAAACTTTCAAACTTGTCCAGACACAATTTGTACTGTACCATTTTCATGGGTTCTTTTTAAACTACGATGCATTTTCACCAAGTATATTTTTTCGGAATTTTTCATTTTATACTTGGTGTATACATTTGATATTTTCACTGCTTCCATTTTCAGGACATTGATCTGTTTACAAGCAGGGCAGTGGCATCGCAATCAGGTCTGTCAACAGAAAGTGCTACTTTGGAATCTGCTGCTTTTACTGCCAATTCAAATGTTGTCAAGAAGAACTTACTGTCAAGTGGACCTCACTCTTGTGAGGTTAAACTGCGGTTCCCCCACTTGATAAGGAGGCTTGCTTCGAATATTCGAATGGAATTCACTCAAATGTACAAGATTCGGACTTCTTTTCTTTCTTTCTTTTATTTTTCAGAGTTGTCCAATCCACATAGGTGAAAAACCTTTAAACACAACCAGAAATAGGTGGTCAAATATAACCCAAAATCAAATACTTAATTTTTTATCTATCAGGCAGGCACCAACTTCAATATAAGTAGAAAATACTCATATTCAAAGTACCCAAAATAAACGAAATACATACATTATATTTACAAATACATTTTTTAAAGCACTTTTCCCAGACAAGTGTAAATACACGCACACAAATCGATTACTTCTAGCTCAAATACCTTTTAAACGCACCACGTTATTAACTGCATTTTTACCCGAATAATATTGAAATGACAATATTCTATCTTAAAGTTTTCACATGATTAATCACAAACACATTTTAACTTATTCATCACATTATTGGTCCATTTTTCTGCAAAACATGCAAATGTCCAAAAGCTCACCGGCTCCTTCTTCTGTCTTTGTAAGCCTTTGTCCTGCAGTCTCTTTTCCTCACATCCAGCTTTTCCCTTTGTTACACACACTGCTTGCTCCTCAATGTCCTGTATGTGAGTGCCTCCAAACCACACTGATTTTTCCAACATCTCCACCTGGTTTAGTGTACAGAGCTCTATAACGGCGTCCGGAGGGGAGTAGTTCAAACAGGCTGCAACCTGGGTGCGAAGGGTCTGTTGAGATGTTACTTGCACGTTTCCTGGTCCTGTCCAGGACCTGTTTGAACTACTCCCCTCCGGAGGCCGTTATAGAGCTCTGTACACTAAAACCAGCAGACACAGAGACAGCTTCTTCCCCCAGGCTGTCGCTCTGATGAACTCACACCACTCTTAGAGTCTCAGAGTCATTACTGTGCAATAACATCCCGCTTTCCACACCTTTTTTGTCTACACTGTTTGTACTATGTGTACTCTCTGCATCCATTGCAGCCTGGTCATCCTAGTGAGGGACCCTCCCATCTGTGGTCTCTTCTCAAGGTTTCTCATTTCCCCTAGCTGGAGTTTTGAGTTTTTCCTTGCCCTCCTGGGAGTTTAAGATCAGTTTAAGATCAGGGGATGTTTGAGAATATCTTTCGTTTTTCACATGTCCTGAGTGTTGTTGTTAGTCACCTAAATGTTGAACAGAGGCTGTGATTTACCGAAGTCAAATTCCTTGTTTGGCACGCTCAAACATGGCGAATAAAAAACTCTTGAATCTTGAATCTTGAATCTTAATCAGCTGCCTCCAGGCAGGAAGACACACCCTAACCTGAGGCAGCTCAGCCAGTAAGGGGGGTGCGGCCTGCAGCTCAAATCAACACTTACTTTATAGAGAAAACGTAAGTCTCAATTACACATATGGCATTCATTTGTTTGTTTTCAACTTTGTTTTACCCATGACTAAAATATGAAAAAAACTTGTTTGCATGGCTCTATCGAGATAATTATTTGAAGGCCAAGACCTAGACGTGATTGTAACATATTGCAATAATGTATTTATGCATGTCATAAATGCTAGTACATGTGTAATCACCATCATAAATATAGTCCATTAATCTGTCACACATTTGGAACCTTGGATACCAAATATGTAAATATTCATGCTATCTGTTTTGTGTTATAGGTTTGTCACACTGGCTGCCAAACAGCCAACAAACCCTGTTCAAGTACTCCCTATTCAAGAACAGATACTTTTGCATGGAGCCTGGAACAACAGTGAACATTTCAAAACTGGCAGATCCTGAAACAGTCCACAAGGACCATACGTACATTAAACCACCTTCACCAGTTCAACTTGATAGGTCAGGCACTGGACCTTGTCCAATTACATCCACCCCTGTAAAAGGCAGGCCTATGAATGCAGGGGATGGATGATGAGCTGATGCCCCCCCCATCCCTGCAACCTCACAACATAATCTAGCTCAGTGGTCGGCAAATAGGGGCCTGCGGGCCAAATCTATTCTGTCTGGCCAGCGAAATGATGTTAATATGATGTACCGTAATTTCCGGACTATAAGTCGCGCTTTTTTTCATAGTTTGGGTGGGGGGGCGACTTATACTCAGGAGCAGGTCTGTGCAATGGGATGTTTGCAAAAGTCTTCAAATTGGTGAACTATCCAAATGAAGCATGTGTCCAGAAACTTGGGTTTATTAAATAAACCGGAATTGACCTTATTTCAACAAGAAATCAAACCAGAAGTGACCTAAATAGAACATTTGCTCTAACTTTTACAATTTTTGCCCGATTAAACCCGTTTCAACTTTTGAACTCCAAACGGAACCTCTTGAACCTGTAGTTTTCGTTTTGTTCCAAATTTAAAAAAATGTTGGTACAATATTTTTCAAATTCCCGTTCATGGTCTTCGCCTTCACATTTTTGAGTTCTTTTTCTAGTTTATACCATTTGGTCCTTGCAAAAGTTCAAAAGCATTAAAAACTAAACGCAACTGAAAAGATTTCTTTTTTTTAATTCTATTGACATAATTCCATTTTACACTTTAATCGTCAAAATGAATTTTTATTTTGAATTTATAACATATTTAATATCTAATATCATGTTTGACAGTGTTTATAACGTTTGTAACATCTACCAAAAATGCAATCACATCAAGTGCATCCATCTTGGCTCTGAAAACGGCGACTCTCGAAGGCCCGCCGAGAAGACTCGTATCGTGATCGACAGGGAACCTACAAATTATTCTTTTTATGTCTCTTTCGTGGGTTTAAAAATAGAAGTTGAAACCATTATGTCCAAATATTTGTTTTTTTTTTTTTAAGTATGCCTCGATGATAACGCCGATCATAACGGATAGACATCATTTCGGAAGTCAGAAACTCATCGAACAGACGCACAACAATTCACCAACGCCGATTTAAAGATGATGTAAAACCGTCAAAAACAGGTAGGGAAAAATTTTAGACCCAAATAACTTCAATGAAGAAACGTTTTCGCATTATTAACTTTTCTGAAACTTATTGGAACATGCACAAACTTGAGGACACAATTACAATTCGGGACGGAAAAACTCAACTGAAAGCTAAAATGTTTAATTTAGTTTTCATTTCCAGATGTTTAATGAGGAATTGCAGCCAGATCTAAATGAAGATTAAAGTATGAACAAGTCATGCAAACTGGATTTTGAGGAGAATCATGCAGGAGAACATGAAAAATGGAATAGTTACATGTTTCTCATAAAACAATGAATAACCTTTTTTTTTCTTTCTTTTGCAGATTCCGAATGCACACTTGGTGGAACCTTGGTGCCACCTGCCTGATCGAGTGATGTAAGTAACAAATGTGTATCATGTTTCTATCGTCAACATTTCTGCATCCTAACGTACGTGTTTTTCTGTAGCCTTGGACAGGTGTCCAATTACATACCACCACCAGGATGTTACCCGCTGACTCCGATTTCACCACCAACACCCCAAAAAGCACGGTAAATCCTCAGTTTCTGCAAAATGTATTCCTTTGAATGCACACACGATGGTGGTGACATGCTTGTGCTTTTGATTTTCCAGCTGGACAAAAGAACCCCAGACTCCGTCCAAGCCCTATATAAAAAAAAAACACTGAACGCGTTCATGTTATTTATGGAGCCAGCGGCCTTTTGTCAAAGCTCAACTTGAAAATTCAAGCGGAGAGCGAAAAGACAGCGCATCCGTTAATAAAATCTTGGGGCAGATGGTAAGTACGATGCGCAAGCATTCACGCGCGCATGTTTTTTTTGTTGTTGTTGTTTTTTTGACACTTTCTGATTAAATCCTCAGTGGAAGTCGCTCACGCAGGACCAACGGCAAAAGTACTTTAATGAATCGGATCGGCTCAACCAGATCCATGCCAGCTTGCATCCGGATTGGTCCTGTCGAGATAACTATGTGAGTTAGAATCCATCGGAACAATTAAAAAAAAAAAAAAGTGTTTTTGTGTGAAATGACATCATTTTGTGTTTTGGGCAGGGTCAAAAGAAAAAGAGAATGTGGTCCACATTCACGCGCGCATGTTTTTTTTTTTTTTTTACACTTTCTCATTAAGTCCTCAGTGGAAGTCGCTCACGCAGGACGAGCAGTTAAAGTACTTCAATGAATCGGCTCGGCTAAACCAGATCCACGCCAGCTTGCACCCAGATTGGTCCTGTCGGGATAACTGTGAGTTAGAATCCATCTGAATTTAAAAATAAATAAATAAATAAATAAAAAGTGTTTTTGTGTGAATTGACATGATTTTGTTTTTTTGTGCAGGGTCAAAAGAAAAAGAGTGTGGTGCAATGCTAAAAAATCTGAACACACCAATGTCCAACCCCATGGTTCTTTAATGGGCAATAATAATACAGGTACGTCTTGGAAAATGTTTCTTTAAATTTTTTGAACTGATCATCTCACCGAGGGTGTCAATCCAAACTGAGCATTCTATTTTGTGAAGGAAGACTCGCAGTGAATCTCATCTCGGGAGTGACTGGCATTTTTGTGTTTGCAGTGCATGTACCAGACATCCCCGCACCGGCGCCCCCCTCTGTCACTTTCAGCGACTTTGCGGCACTCAAAGCGGACCTGACTGGCCACTTGGCGGTGCCGAGGCAGCCCTTCTTACCGTATACAAGCATTTGGCAGGCAGGGCCAAATGAGGACCCTGGCTGCACCATCAGTCAGGGTTTTGACTTGCCTCCATCTTCATCCTCATGCATCGACCTGACAACCTCCGGCCTATTTGAGGAGTTGGAGGAGCTCGACATGTCCACTAGCTCCTTCTGGGCTTCACCCTGGTCAAGCTATAGCTTGCATGAGGACGAGGACAACCTGACCTCCAACTTATATAAGGAGTTGGCCGAAGTGACCTCGGACTGCTTTTCAGGTTCACCCTCAGAAACTAGCAGCCTTCCTGAGGATGAGGAGGATCTGACCTCTGCCCTTTTCAGGCAGCTGGTAGCATTGGAGGCGGTTAAGGCGTCCTCAGCCTCCTGTTTATCTTCCTACCTCATTTAGGGCCTGTAAACAGACACAATGAATTGATTATTTTTATGAATGTTTCGATATACATGATACAATTCTTATTTTTATTTGTTTCTATTACATATATTACATACTTATAATCTATTAATTTTTTCCTTTTCCAAATTTTTTTTAATGACCTTTTGAATCTAACTTTATTCGTAATATTTTACGATTGTAATTTACTATTGCTTTACAAAAGTTGTTTTATCCGTTTGATGTATTTTTAAAATGAATTTTATTCTGTGTGAATTTTCTTTAAACGCAAATGCACTTGATTTTAAGACACTAAATGCGAACTGTACATTTCAAATTTTTATCGATTAGAACACTGTTATAAAAATTGGACCTTGTTATCTATTTTCAAAAAATTTTTGTCAAACCTTTTTTAACACGCAGGCACATTAAGACTTGACGGTAGATGATCAACATATGTCACATTTGATGGAGACACGATCCCAACCTGCGGACGCAGAAGATCAGTGTCTGGCGGCGTTACAAATTTTGTCGTAAACTTTACGTAACGTAACGTAATCATTCTTTTTCTAGTTTATACCATTTGGTCCTTGCATAACCTAAAAAGCATTGAAAAGTAAACACAATTAAAAATATTTCGTTTCTTTAAATTTTACTGACACAATTCCATTTTACACTTCAATTTAATCCCCAAAATGTGGCGACCTGTCAACCAGATTTAACATTTCTAGCGTTACTGACACTAAAAAAAAAACACCCATCAAAAGATGTTTAAAGAGTGCCATGAATTTATATTTTGGATTTATAACATATTAAATATCTAATATCATGTTTGACACTGTAAAATCTTGGGGTAGATGTTAAGTACGACGCGCAAGCATTCACGCGCGCATGTTTTTTTGTTGTTGTTTTTTTTTTTTTAACCTTTCTCATTAAATCCTCAGTGGAAGTCGCTCACGCAGGACCAACAGGAAAAGTACTTTAATGAATCGGATCGGCTCAACCAGATCCATGCCAGCTTGCACCCGGATTGGTCCTGTCGAGATAACTATGTAAGTTAGAATCCATCGGAACAATTTAAAAAAAAAAGTGTTTTTGTGTGAAATGACATGATTTTGTGTTTTGTGCAGGGTCAAAAGAAAAAGAGAGTGTGGTGCAGTACCAAGAATTCCGAACGCACCAGTAATGTCCAACCGCATGCTTCTTTGATGGGCAATAATAATACAGGTACGTCTCAGAATGTTTCTTTGAATATTTTAAACTGATCACATGACAGAGCGTGTCAATCCAAACTGAGCATTCTGTTTAGACTCGCAGTGAATCTCATCTCGGGAGTGACTGGCAGTTTTGTGTTTGTCGCGCGTGTACCTGACATCCCCGCACCGGCACCCCTCTCTGTCGCTTTCAGCCACTTTGAGGCACCCAAAGCGGACCTGACTGGCCACTTGGCGGTGCCGAGGCAGCCGTCCTTGCCAAATACGAGCATTTGGCGGCAGGCTGGGCCTAATGAAGACCCTGGCTGCACCGTCGCTCGGGGTTTTGAGTTGCCTCCGTCTTCGTCCTCATCCTCGTGCATCGGCAGCCTGTATGAGAACGACCTGACGACCTCCGGCCTTTTTAAGGAGTTGGAGGAGCTGGAGATGTCCACGAGCTGCTTCTGGGATTCAGCCTTGTGTAGCAGTAGCTTGCATGAGGACGAGGACGACCTGACCTCCGGCCTGTTTAAGGAGTTGGCCGAGGTGACCTCGGACTGCTTTTCGAGTCCACCCTCAGGGACCAGCAGCCTTCATGAGGACGAGGAGGATAATCTGACCTCTGCCCTTTTTAGGCAGCTGGTCGCTTTGGAGGCAGCTGAGGCGTCCTCAGCCTCCTTTTTGTCTTCCTAGCTCATTTAGGGCGTGGAAACAGAGACAGTATGAATTGATTCTTTTTATGAATGTTTTGATATCCATGATAGATTTCTTCTTTTTATCTGCTTCTATATAATCTATGAACTGTTCCCTTTTAACTCTTTTAATGACCGATTGGTCTAACTTTATTCTTAATATTTCACAATTGCAATTTACAATTGCTTTACAAAAGTTGTTTTATCTGTTTGATCTATTTTTAAAACGAATTTTATTCGGTGTAAATGTCACTTAAATGCACTTGATTTTAAGATAACAAATGCGAACTGTACATTTTAAATTTTTATTGATTAAAACACTTGTAAAAATGACCTTGTCATCTATTTTCAAAAAATGTTGGTCAAACTTTTTTTAACATGCAGGCACGTTACGACTTGACGGTCGATGATCAACATATTGTCACGGTCGGGTGGAGCATGGAGCAGGACGACCAAGTGCAGCTTGGACCAGGGTTTATTGAAGCAACTCAAAAGGCAAACTGACATGACTTAACAAACAATAACTTGACTGACCGGGACGTGAAACAAGAAGACAGCAGGACATGACGGCATCAAGACAGTACGACAACACCGAACGACAGCAACCAAAACCAAAACCAATTATCCGACAGGGAGTGAGGGGCAGACAGGACTTTTATACACGACAGGTAACGAGAGGCAGGTGGGAACAATCACACTGATCATGGGCACACAGGAGGGGAGGGGCGAGCACACAGACAGAAACCAAGACAACAGACACATAGTGGAGCAGTTGGGGACGAGACGTGACACATATGTCACATTTGACGGGGACACGAACCTAACCTGCGGCCGCAGAAGGGGGGGGTTCACAACCTTTTCTCCAGAACATCGAATCATTGTACTCATGTTTTTCATACATCATTACCCTTAAATTTCAACATAATCGATTCCTTATAAAGGTAGTATAGGAGTGAACTTATCAAAATACTTTACCTACAATTGTTCACAGATCATATTCATATAAAATATGCAAGAAACCTAGGTGATTCCTAACCAAATGTTTCTAACTTATTGACATTGTTTTTAAACATTTGAAATGTTCAAAGATATTGATGTATATTGCAATGAAACTTTCAAACTTGTCCAGACACAATTTGTACTGTACCATTTTCATGGGTTCTTTTTAAACTACGATGCATTTTCACCAAGTATATTTTTTCGGAATTTTTCATTTTATACTTGGTGTATACATTTGATATTTTCACTGCTTCCATTTTCAGGACATTGATCTGTTTACAAGCAGGGCAGTGGCATCGCAATCAGGTCTGTCAACAGAAAGTGCTACTTTGGAATCTGCTGCTTTTACTGCCAATTCAAATGTTGTCAAGAAGAACTTACTGTCAAGTGGACCTCACTCTTGTGAGGTTAAACTGCGGTTCCCCCACTTGATAAGGAGGCTTGCTTCGAATATTCGAATGGAATTCACTCAAATGTACAAGATTCGGACTTCTTTTCTTTCTTTCTTTTATTTTTCAGAGTTGTCCAATCCACATAGGTGAAAAACCTTTAAACACAACCAGAAATAGGTGGTCAAATATAACCCAAAATCAAATACTTAATTTTTTATCTATCAGGCAGGCACCAACTTCAATATAAGTAGAAAATACTCATATTCAAAGTACCCAAAATAAACGAAATACATACATTATATTTACAAATACATTTTTTAAAGCACTTTTCCCAGACAAGTGTAAATACACGCACACAAATCGATTACTTCTAGCTCAAATACCTTTTAAACGCACCACGTTATTAACTGCATTTTTACCCGAATAATATTGAAATGACAATATTCTATCTTAAAGTTTTCACATGATTAATCACAAACACATTTTAACTTATTCATCACATTATTGGTCCATTTTTCTGCAAAACATGCAAATGTCCAAAAGCTCACCGGCTCCTTCTTCTGTCTTTGTAAGCCTTTGTCCTGCAGTCTCTTTTCCTCACATCCAGCTTTTCCCTTTGTTACACACACTGCTTGCTCCTCAATGTCCTGTATGTGAGTGCCTCCAAACCACACTGATTTTTCCAACATCTCCACCTGGTTTAGTGTACAGAGCTCTATAACGGCGTCCGGAGGGGAGTAGTTCAAACAGGCTGCAACCTGGGTGCGAAGGGTCTGTTGAGATGTTACTTGCACGTTTCCTGGTCCTGTCCAGGACCTGTTTGAACTACTCCCCTCCGGAGGCCGTTATAGAGCTCTGTACACTAAAACCAGCAGACACAGAGACAGCTTCTTCCCCCAGGCTGTCGCTCTGATGAACTCACACCACTCTTAGAGTCTCAGAGTCATTACTGTGCAATAACATCCCGCTTTCCACACCTTTTTTGTCTACACTGTTTGTACTATGTGTACTCTCTGCATCCATTGCAGCCTGGTCATCCTAGTGAGGGACCCTCCCATCTGTGGTCTCTTCTCAAGGTTTCTCATTTCCCCTAGCTGGAGTTTTGAGTTTTTCCTTGCCCTCCTGGGAGTTTAAGATCAGTTTAAGATCAGGGGATGTTTGAGAATATCTTTCGTTTTTCACATGTCCTGAGTGTTGTTGTTAGTCACCTAAATGTTGAACAGAGGCTGTGATTTACCGAAGTCAAATTCCTTGTTTGGCACGCTCAAACATGGCGAATAAAAAACTCTTGAATCTTGAATCTTGAATCTTAATCAGCTGCCTCCAGGCAGGAAGACACACCCTAACCTGAGGCAGCTCAGCCAGTAAGGGGGGTGCGGCCTGCAGCTCAAATCAACACTTACTTTATAGAGAAAACGTAAGTCTCAATTACACATATGGCATTCATTTGTTTGTTTTCAACTTTGTTTTACCCATGACTAAAATATGAAAAAAACTTGTTTGCATGGCTCTATCGAGATAATTATTTGAAGGCCAAGACCTAGACGTGATTGTAACATATTGCAATAATGTATTTATGCATGTCATAAATGCTAGTACATGTGTAATCACCATCATAAATATAGTCCATTAATCTGTCACACATTTGGAACCTTGGATACCAAATATGTAAATATTCATGCTATCTGTTTTGTGTTATAGGTTTGTCACACTGGCTGCCAAACAGCCAACAAACCCTGTTCAAGTACTCCCTATTCAAGAACAGATACTTTTGCATGGAGCCTGGAACAACAGTGAACATTTCAAAACTGGCAGATCCTGAAACAGTCCACAAGGACCATACGTACATTAAACCACCTTCACCAGTTCAACTTGATAGGTCAGGCACTGGACCTTGTCCAATTACATCCACCCCTGTAAAAGGCAGGCCTATGAATGCAGGGGATGGATGATGAGCTGATGCCCCCCCCATCCCTGCAACCTCACAACATAATCTAGCTCAGTGGTCGGCAAATAGGGGCCTGCGGGCCAAATCTATTCTGTCTGGCCAGCGAAATGATGTTAATATGATGTACCGTAATTTCCGGACTATAAGTCGCGCTTTTTTTCATAGTTTGGGTGGGGGGGCGACTTATACTCAGGAGCAGGTCTGTGCAATGGGATGTTTGCAAAAGTCTTCAAATTGGTGAACTATCCAAATGAAGCATGTGTCCAGAAACTTGGGTTTATTAAATAAACCGGAATTGACCTTATTTCAACAAGAAATCAAACCAGAAGTGACCTAAATAGAACATTTGCTCTAACTTTTACAATTTTTGCCCGATTAAACCCGTTTCAACTTTTGAACTCCAAACGGAACCTCTTGAACCTGTAGTTTTCGTTTTGTTCCAAATTTAAAAAAATGTTGGTACAATATTTTTCAAATTCCCGTTCATGGTCTTCGCCTTCACATTTTTGAGTTCTTTTTCTAGTTTATACCATTTGGTCCTTGCAAAAGTTCAAAAGCATTAAAAACTAAACGCAACTGAAAAGATTTCTTTTTTTTAATTCTATTGACATAATTCCATTTTACACTTTAATCGTCAAAATGAATTTTTATTTTGAATTTATAACATATTTAATATCTAATATCATGTTTGACAGTGTTTATAACGTTTGTAACATCTACCAAAAATGCAATCACATCAAGTGCATCCATCTTGGCTCTGAAAACGGCGACTCTCGAAGGCCCGCCGAGAAGACTCGTATCGTGATCGACAGGGAACCTACAAATTATTCTTTTTATGTCTCTTTCGTGGGTTTAAAAATAGAAGTTGAAACCATTATGTCCAAATATTTGTTTTTTTTTTTTTAAGTATGCCTCGATGATAACGCCGATCATAACGGATAGACATCATTTCGGAAGTCAGAAACTCATCGAACAGACGCACAACAATTCACCAACGCCGATTTAAAGATGATGTAAAACCGTCAAAAACAGGTAGGGAAAAATTTTAGACCCAAATAACTTCAATGAAGAAACGTTTTCGCATTATTAACTTTTCTGAAACTTATTGGAACATGCACAAACTTGAGGACACAATTACAATTCGGGACGGAAAAACTCAACTGAAAGCTAAAATGTTTAATTTAGTTTTCATTTCCAGATGTTTAATGAGGAATTGCAGCCAGATCTAAATGAAGATTAAAGTATGAACAAGTCATGCAAACTGGATTTTGAGGAGAATCATGCAGGAGAACATGAAAAATGGAATAGTTACATGTTTCTCATAAAACAATGAATAACCTTTTTTTTTCTTTCTTTTGCAGATTCCGAATGCACACTTGGTGGAACCTTGGTGCCACCTGCCTGATCGAGTGATGTAAGTAACAAATGTGTATCATGTTTCTATCGTCAACATTTCTGCATCCTAACGTACGTGTTTTTCTGTAGCCTTGGACAGGTGTCCAATTACATACCACCACCAGGATGTTACCCGCTGACTCCGATTTCACCACCAACACCCCAAAAAGCACGGTAAATCCTCAGTTTCTGCAAAATGTATTCCTTTGAATGCACACACGATGGTGGTGACATGCTTGTGCTTTTGATTTTCCAGCTGGACAAAAGAACCCCAGACTCCGTCCAAGCCCTATATAAAAAAAAAACACTGAACGCGTTCATGTTATTTATGGAGCCAGCGGCCTTTTGTCAAAGCTCAACTTGAAAATTCAAGCGGAGAGCGAAAAGACAGCGCATCCGTTAATAAAATCTTGGGGCAGATGGTAAGTACGATGCGCAAGCATTCACGCGCGCATGTTTTTTTTGTTGTTGTTGTTTTTTTGACACTTTCTGATTAAATCCTCAGTGGAAGTCGCTCACGCAGGACCAACGGCAAAAGTACTTTAATGAATCGGATCGGCTCAACCAGATCCATGCCAGCTTGCATCCGGATTGGTCCTGTCGAGATAACTATGTGAGTTAGAATCCATCGGAACAATTAAAAAAAAAAAAAAGTGTTTTTGTGTGAAATGACATCATTTTGTGTTTTGGGCAGGGTCAAAAGAAAAAGAGAATGTGGTCCACATTCACGCGCGCATGTTTTTTTTTTTTTTTTTACACTTTCTCATTAAGTCCTCAGTGGAAGTCCCTCACGCAGGACGAGCAGTTAAAGTACTTCAATGAATCGGCTCGGCTAAACCAGATCCACGCCAGCTTGCACCCAGATTGGTCCTGTCGGGATAACTGTGAGTTAGAATCCATCTGAATTTAAAAATAAATAAATAAATAAATAAAAAGTGTTTTTGTGTGAATTGACATGATTTTGTTTTTTTGTGCAGGGTCAAAAGAAAAAGAGTGTGGTGCAATGCTAAAAAATCTGAACACACCAATGTCCAACCCCATGGTTCTTTAATGGGCAATAATAATACAGGTACGTCTTGGAAAATGTTTCTTTAAATTTTTTGAACTGATCATCTCACCGAGGGTGTCAATCCAAACTGAGCATTCTATTTTGTGAAGGAAGACTCGCAGTGAATCTCATCTCGGGAGTGACTGGCATTTTTGTGTTTGCAGTGCATGTACCAGACATCCCCGCACCGGCGCCCCCCTCTGTCACTTTCAGCGACTTTGCGGCACTCAAAGCGGACCTGACTGGCCACTTGGCGGTGCCGAGGCAGCCCTTCTTACCGTATACAAGCATTTGGCAGGCAGGGCCAAATGAGGACCCTGGCTGCACCATCAGTCAGGGTTTTGACTTGCCTCCATCTTCATCCTCATGCATCGACCTGACAACCTCCGGCCTATTTGAGGAGTTGGAGGAGCTCGACATGTCCACTAGCTCCTTCTGGGCTTCACCCTGGTCAAGCTATAGCTTGCATGAGGACGAGGACAACCTGACCTCCAACTTATATAAGGAGTTGGCCGAAGTGACCTCGGACTGCTTTTCAGGTTCACCCTCAGAAACTAGCAGCCTTCCTGAGGATGAGGAGGATCTGACCTCTGCCCTTTTCAGGCAGCTGGTAGCATTGGAGGCGGTTAAGGCGTCCTCAGCCTCCTGTTTATCTTCCTACCTCATTTAGGGCCTGTAAACAGACACAATGAATTGATTATTTTTATGAATGTTTCGATATACATGATACAATTCTTATTTTTATTTGTTTCTATTACATATATTACATACTTATAATCTATTAATTTTTTCCTTTTCCAAATTTTTTTTAATGACCTTTTGAATCTAACTTTATTCGTAATATTTTACGATTGTAATTTACAATTGCTTTACAAAAGTTGTTTTATCCGTTTGATGTATTTTTAAAATGAATTTTATTCTGTGTGAATTTTCTTTAAACGCAAATGCACTTGATTTTAAGACACTAAATGCGAACTGTACATTTCAAATTTTTATCGATTAGAACACTGTTATAAAAATTGGACCTTGTTATCTATTTTCAAAAAATTTTTGTCAAACCTTTTTTAACACGCAGGCACATTAAGACTTGACGGTAGATGATCAACATATGTCACATTTGATGGAGACACGATCCCAACCTGCGGACGCAGAAGATCAGTGTCTGGCGGCGTTACAAATTTTGTCGTAAACTTTACGTAACGTAACGTAATCATTCTTTTTCTAGTTTATACCATTTGGTCCTTGCATAACCTAAAAAGCATTGAAAAGTAAACGCAATTAAAAATATTTCGTTTCTTTAAATTTTACTGACACAATTCCATTTTACACTTCAATTTAATCCCCAAAATGTGGCGACCTGTCAACCAGATTTAACATTTCTAGCGTTACTGACACTAAAAAAAAAACACCCATCAAAAGATGTTTAAAGAGTGCCATGAATTTATATTTTGGATTTATAACATATTAAATATCTAATATCATGTTTGACAGTGTAAAATCTTGGGGTAGATGTTAAGTACGACGCGCAAGCATTCACGCGCGCATGTTTTTTTGTTGTTGTGTTTTTTTTTTAACCTTTCTCATTAAATCCTCAGTGGAAGTCGCTCACGCAGGACCAACAGGAAAAGTACTTTAATGAATCGGATCGGCTCAACCAGATCCATGCCAGCTTGCACCCGGATTGGTCCTGTCGAGATAACTATGTGAGTTAGAATCCATCGGAACAATTTAAAAAAAAAAGTGTTTTTGTGTGAAATGACATGATTTTGTGTTTTGTGCAGGGTCAAAAGAAAAAGAGAGTGTGGTGCAGTACCAAGAATTCCGAACGCACCAGTAATGTCCAACCGCATGCTTCTTTGATGGGCAATAATAATACAGGTACGTCTCAGAATGTTTCTTTGAATATTTTAAACTGATCACATGACAGAGCGTGTCAATCCAAACTGAGCATTCTGTTTAGACTCGCAGTGAATCTCATCTCGGGAGTGACTGGCAGTTTTGTGTTTGTCGCGCGTGTACCTGACATCCCCGCACCGGCACCCCTCTCTGTCGCTTTCAGCCACTTTGAGGCACCCAAAGCGGACCTGACTGGCCACTTGGCGGTGCCGAGGCAGCCGTCCTTGCCAAATACGAGCATTTGGCGGCAGGCTGGGCCTAATGAAGACCCTGGCTGCACCGTCGCTCGGGGTTTTGAGTTGCCTCCGTCTTCGTCCTCATCCTCGTGCATCGGCAGCCTGTATGAGAACGACCTGACGACCTCCGGCCTTTTTAAGGAGTTGGAGGAGCTGGAGATGTCCACGAGCTGCTTCTGGGATTCAGCCTTGTGTAGCAGTAGCTTGCATGAGGACGAGGACGACCTGACCTCCGGCCTGTTTAAGGAGTTGGCCGAGGTGACCTCGGACTGCTTTTCGAGTCCACCCTCAGGGACCAGCAGCCTTCATGAGGACGAGGAGGATAATCTGACCTCTGCCCTTTTTAGGCAGCTGGTCGCTTTGGAGGCAGCTGAGGCGTCCTCAGCCTCCTTTTTGTCTTCCTAGCTCATTTAGGGCGTGGAAACAGAGACAGTATGAATTGATTCTTTTTATGAATGTTTTGATATCCATGATAGATTTCTTCTTTTTATCTGCTTCTATATAATCTATGAACTGTTCCCTTTTAACTCTTTTAATGACCGATTGGTCTAACTTTATTCTTAATATTTCACAATTGCAATTTACAATTGCTTTACAAAAGTTGTTTTATCTGTTTGATCTATTTTTAAAACGAATTTTATTCGGTGTAAATGTCCCTTAAATGCACTTGATTTTAAGATACCAAATGCGAACTGTACATTTTAAATTTTTATTGATTAAAACACTTGTAAAAATGACCTTGTCATCTATTTTCAAAAAATGTTGGTCAAACTTTTTTTAACATGCAGGCACGTTACGACTTGACGGTCGATGATCAACATATTGTCACGGTCGGGTGGAGCATGGAGCAGGACGACCAAGTGCAGCTTGGACCAGGGTTTATTGAAGCAACTCAAAAGGCAAACTGACATGACTTAACAAACAATAACTTGACTGACCGGGACGTGAAACAAGAAGACAGCAGGACATGACGGCATCAAGACAGTACGACAACACCGAACGACAGCAACCAAAACCAAAACCAAAACCAATGATCCGACAGGGAGTGAGGGGCAGACAGGACTTTTATACACGACAGGTAACGAGAGGCAGGTGGGAACAATCACACTGATCATGGGCACACAGGAGGGGAGGGGCGAGCACACAGACAGAAACCAAGACAACAGACACATAGTGGAGCAGTTGGGGACGAGACGTGACACATATGTCACATTTGACGGGGACACGAACCTAACCTGCGGCCGCAGAAGGGGGGGGGTTCACAACCTTTTCTCCAGAACATCGAATCATTCTACTCATGTTTTTCATACATCATTACCCTTAAATTTCAACATAATCGATTCCTTATAAAGGTAGTATAGGAGTGAACTTATCAAAATACTTTACCTACAATTGTTCACAGATCATATTCATATAAAATATGCAAGAAACCTAGGTGATTCCTAACCAAATGTTTCTAACTTATTGACATTGTTTTTAAACATTTGAAATGTTCAAAGATATTGATGTATATTGCAATGAAACTTTCAAACTTGTCCAGACACAATTTGTACTGTACCATTTTCATGGGTTCTTTTTAAACTACGATGCATTTTCACCAAGTATCTTTTTTCGGAATTTTTCATTTTATACTTGGTGTATACATTTGATATTTTCACTGCTTCCATTTTCAGGACATTGATCTGTTTACAAGCAGGGCAGTGGCATCGCAATCAGGTCTGTCAACAGAAAGTGCTACTTTGGAATCTGCTGCTTTTACTGCCAATTCAAATGTTGTCAAGAAGAACTTACTGTCAAGTGGACCTCACTCTTGTGAGGTTAAACTGCGGTTCCCCCACTTGATAAGGAGGCTTGCTTCGAATATTCGAATGGAATTCACTCAAATGTACAAGATTCGGACTTCTTTTCTTTCTTTCTTTTATTTTTCAGAGTTGTCCAATCCACATAGGTGAAAAACCTTTAAACACAACCAGAAATAGGTGGTCAAATATAACCCAAAATCAAATACTTAATTTTTTATCTATCAGGCAGGCACCAACTTCAATATAAGTAGAAAATACTCATATTCAAAGTACCCAAAATAAACGAAATACATACATTATATTTACAAATACATTTTTTAAAGCACTTTTCCCAGACAAGTGTAAATACACGCACACAAATCGATTACTTCTAGCTCAAATACCTTTTAAACGCACCACGTTATTAACTGCATTTTTACCCGAATAATATTGAAATGACAATATTCTATCTTAAAGTTTTCACATGATTAATCACAAACACATTTTAACTTATTCATCACATTATTGGTCCATTTTTCTGCAAAACATGCAAATGTCCAAAAGCTCACCGGCTCCTTCTTCTGTCTTTGTAAGCCTTTGTCCTGCAGTCTCTTTTCCTCACATCCAGCTTTTCCCTTTGTTACACACACTGCTTGCTCCTCAATGTCCTGTATGTGAGTGCCTCCAAACCACACTGATTTTTCCAACATCTCCACCTGGTTTAGTGTACAGAGCTCTATAACGGCGTCCGGAGGGGAGTAGTTCAAACAGGCTGCAACCTGGGTGCGAAGGGTCTGTTGAGATATTACTTGCACGTTTCGTTTCCTGGTCCTGTCCAGGACCTGTTTGAACTACTCCCCTCCGGACGCCGTTATAGAGCTCTGTACACTAAAACCAGCAGACACAGAGACAGCTTCTTCCCCCAGGCTGTCGCTCTGATGAACTCACACCACTCTTAGAGTCTCAGAGTCATTACTGTGCAATAACATCCCGCTTTCCACACCTTTTTTGTCTACACTGTTTGTACTATGTGTACTCTCTGCATCCATTGCAGCCTGGTCATCCTAGTGAGGGACCCTCCCATCTGTGGTCTCTTCTCAAGGTTTCTCATTTCCCCTAGCTGGAGTTTTGAGTTTTTCCTTGCCCTCCTGGGAGTTTAAGATCAGTTTAAGATCAGGGGATGTTTGAGAATATCTTTCGTTTTTCACATGTCCTGAGTGTTGTTGTTAGTCACCTAAATGTTGAACAGAGGCTGTGATTTACCGAAGTCAAATTCCTTGTTTGGCACGCTCAAACATGGCGAATAAAAAACTTTTGAATCTTGAATCTTGAATCTTGAATCTTAATCAGCTGCCTCCAGGCAGGAAGACACACCCTAACCTGAGGCAGCTCAGCCAGTAAGGGGGGTGCGGCCTGCAGCTCAACTCAACACTTACTTTATAGAGAAAACGTAAGTCTCAATTGCACATATGGCATTCATTTGTTTGTTTTCAACTTTGTTTTACCCATGACTAAAATATGAAAAAAACTTGTTTGCATGGCTCTATTGAGATAATTATTTGAAGGCCAAGACCTAGACGTGATTGTAACATATTGCAATAATGTATTTATGCATGTCATAAATGCTAGTACAATTGTAATCACCATCATAAATATAGTCCATTAATCTGTCACACATTTGGAACCTTGGATACCAAATATGTAAATATTCATGCTATCTGTTTTGTGTTATAGGTTTGTCACACTGGCTGCCAAACAGCCAACAAACCCTGTTCAAGTACTCCCTATTCAAGAACAGATACTTTGCATGGAGCCTGGAACAACAGTGAACATTTCAAAACTGGCAGATCCTGAAACAGTCCACAAGGACCATACGTACATTAAACCACCTTCACCAGTTCAACTTGATAGGTCAGGCACTGGACCTTGTCCAATTACATCCACCCCTGTAAAAGGCAGGCCTATGAATGCAGGGGATGGATGATGAGCTGATGCCCCCCCCATCCCTGCAACCTCACAACATAATCTAGCTCAGTGGTCGGCAAATAGGGGCCTGCGGGCCAAATCTATTCTGTCTGGCCAGCGAAATGATGTTAATATGATGTACCGTAATTTCCGGACTATAAGTCGCGCTTTTTTTCATAGTTTGGGTGGGGGGGCGACTTATACTCAGGAGCGACTTATATATGTTTTATTTCACAAATTTTTACTTGAGCATTAAGACATCACTTACTTACAAGTATAGTTGACCACTTCCCATGTTATTTTTAGTATAGTTGATCACTTCACATGCTTTTATATCTTTATCTTGAACATATTCAAAACATAAAAAATAGAGAAAACATCAAATAAAGCAATTAAAACTTTAAAGCACCATATCCAAGTCCACTGTCTGCTGTATGTACACTTGCTCTATTTTTGCTCCTCTTATATTTATTATTATTATTTATTATTATTTGGCTCGTTCTCAGCTCTTTGTTTGTATTTGTCACGTTAGCATACCTATCGTTTAGCCTGTTGTTGCTATTTAATGAATTGGAGTGACACCGATGGTTTTATAAACATGTTATTCATGTAATAGTTGTCCTTAATCACTCTATATGTTACGTCAGGCCCGTTCTCAGTTCTTTGTTTGTATTTGTCACGTTAGCATACCTATCGTTTAGCCTGTTGTTGCTATTGTTTAGCCTGTTGTTGCTCGTTCATGACTGTTTTTGGTGTGGGATTTTGTCGAATAAATTGCCCCCCAAAATGCGACTTATACTCCGGAGCGACTTATATATGTTTTTTTCACTTTTTGGGGCATTTTATGGCTGGTGCGACTTATACTCCGGAGCGACTTATAGTCCGGAAAATACGGTATTAAAAATTGTTTTATTCAACCCCATATTTAAAAAAAAAAAAAAGTGCATACAACAATGCCATCAAATTTGAAACATTTATTGAGGTATGATAGTCCTTAGTGACGACAACAACAGGTGGAACATCCTGTTTCAGTTATCCATGACGTACAGGTCGGAAAGGTAATAACACGCGAGTGCGCATAATCTTATGCAAAAAAAAAACCAAAGTGTCCTGTCTCCCTCCTCCAGTGGGCAAGTTAAAAAATAATCTATATTTCGTTAAATTAACAACATAACAAGGTCTGTTCAAATGTGAAATGGCCCACTTAAAATAAAACACAAAGAAAGAAGTGAATGTGAAAGCCCAATTGAAAGAAAAGATGAATGCGCATTGGCCGCGTGGGAGAAGGATCTGCGCTGCACCTGAACAAAGAGAAATTTAAATAAGATCAAACCATATATAACCGGCATTTTTTAAAAAGGCCAGTAGTCTACTCACTTAATGGGAAAAGCGGCTGCTCAATTTTGTGGATGTCGGGTGACAGGGATGTCACTTTTGTCCTCAAGCAGTTCTCCAAGCTTGCGTTGGTCAGACGGTTCCTCTCGTGTGTTTTGATTGCAGTCATTGACGAAAAGCTTGACTCACACATGTAGGTAGATGGAAACACGGTCAGCACATAAAGGGCAAGTTTCTTGATCCCCATGTACTCTTCTGAGCATCCGATTCAGAAATCCTCCACGGACTGCGCACTAAAGGCATTGCGGACGAGGGAGCTTGACTGGAAATGGATTAGCTCCAACTGTAGCGTTGCCTCGTCCAATGAGCTCATGGTTCTTTTGGCCGGTGAGGAGAATTCGTCGCTTCGCGTGGACAATGGGTCACGGACAAAGCCAACAATTTCCCTTGGGACACAGTAGTCTTTGAACCGCGACTGAAAGTTGTCCCGTAGCTTGTCAAGGAATTCAGTCATAATTACTTTCACTCGCCCACCTCCCTGTGATTTTAATGTTGCAAAGTGCAAGAGCCTTCCACTTGCTAGATCAGACTGGAACAACTCCAGCTTCCTTGTCAACAAATCCATCTTCTCGATCAGGTCCACAATGGTTTTCCCTCTCCCTTGTAGTTGAAGGTTCAGCTGTTTAAGATGGCCAAAAATATCCGTTCAAAACGCAACATTTCCCTTTCTAGAAAGGCCAAGTGGTCGTCTGAAGCACGCATCTTGCTCATCGGTAGGAAGGTTTTCACTTGCTCTAGTAGCACACAGAAGCGCTCCATTGCCTTTCCTTTACTTAACCGCCGCAGATCATTGTGAAGCACCAGATACTCGTAGCAGGCCTCTGACTCAGCAACAAGTTGGCGAAAAAGACGGCTTGATGCTGAGTGCTTGATGCACCCCGGACAAAGTTCATGACTCGCATCACTTTATCCATGACACTCTTCAGCTCGCCACTGAGTCTGGCGCACAGGACACTCTGGTGAATTAGGCAATGTAGTGCGTGCATTTGTGGTGCTGCGTATTTCCTTCAATCGTAGATGCACATCTGACTGACATCAGTGTTGTCTGTACTCTCGTAATTGGCAACGGAAAAGTAGTACTCGTGATTGATCCATGCACTTCGTCAGATAGGCGCTCTATGCTGAGAGCGGCATTTGTTTCACAGAGGCAATCGCTCCATCCATGGACTTATCAGTAATCAGCTCCTCCAAAACAGCCACCGTCACTTCTTTAAAAACCTCTGCGTCCGTAAATGGTTTGTTGTGACGAGGAAGAACCCATGCTGCTTTAAGGGACGCGCACTTGTAACCCTCTGCTGCTCAGTGAGTGACCTGACAAGTATTTTGTTGCTGTGTGCGTATCCGGCCTCCGATGCTTTCATTGTATTCGTTTGCACATCTGTCCCAGGAGGATAAGCTGTTTTGAACTGGCCATGTTTTGTCTCAAGGTGTCTTCTGATGTTATACTCTTTGCAAACCGCAACAGCCTCGTTGCAAATGAGACATGGAGGCTTGGCATTAATACATGCAGGCAGGATAAATGCATACCTCTGCTTCCATTCTTCTTTCTAGGTCATACATTCTGAATCAATTTTTCTTTTCAAGGCTTTCGACAACAACATTTTGCATCGATAACTAGTGTTAGAAAAATTGTATATATATGTTATCATGTGTTCTCTAATGAGTACTTATTCATAATGTTACTGCTCAGTATTCTTGCTGCTGTGGTATATGGTTTTTGCTGCTTCACTGGTCTCCAAAAAACACTCGGTGATCGGTGGCTGTTTCCCGACGAATGAGCACTTCAGAGACCCACGGCTGATTGGGAAAAGATTTTATTCAACCGATGTCAGAGTGAAGTCTTTCCAAAAAGTTGAGTGGCCCAAGGCATGGATGTAAAAAACCCCCCTCCCCAAAAGAGAGAGAGAGAGCGAGAGCGAGCGAGCCCGCGCTAGCGCGAGCCCCCCCTGGAACGAACGAACCCTGGAACGAGAGCCCCCCCTCTTGTCAGGCCCGTAGCTTTTATACCTGACAAGAAGCTGATGTCACGGCTTTGGGTAACAGCTGTAGTTTTCAATCTACTAGTTTACTTCAGTCCTAAAAAGGAGATCTTGTTGGTGATGGACGACAACAGCCACTTTACCTTATTATAGGATTGCACACATTGCTGAAACTGAATTCTCCCTGGTCACGGACAACTGGCCCTTCTGTCTTCTACTAAGTACTTATACACTACTGAAACTAAAGCTTCTCTGTACAGCAAATATAGTTTGATAGTCTTACTGCTACTAGTGGATCATCTAGTGCACATATGTCAGAGTTACGGCCCGCGGTGTTTTGCACGCACCAACACTACATTTCCCACAATGCAACGGTAGCCCGCGATGTCCCTGCAGCTCGCACAAGCGGCTTCATTATTCATCAGTAGTCAGAGCAGAGTTCAACTTTCTGATACCCCCCTCCTCAAAAATGGCTAAACGTAAGGTGGACGCTGAGAACAGGGGGTTTCAGGCCAGGTGGGAGGCAGAGTACATGTTTACAGAGGTAAGAGGCAAACCTGTGTGGAGAAAATGCGGCTGTAATGAAAGAATTAAATTTAAGAAGGCACTATCAAACGTCTAAGAAACACACAGACCAAGACAAGAATATGGAATATGAACAAAAGCTACAGAAGGTGGAAGAATTAAAACGAGGCCTTAAGTCCAGACAGGCTATGTTCACGTATGCTAAATCACAAAGCGAGGCTGCTGCCAAGGCTAGCTTTATTGTGGCAAAAGAGATCGCCAAATCAGCCCGGCCCTTTGCAGAAGGAGAGTTGATCAAAAACGGGTTTTGAGCCTCAGAGCCTAACCCCGAACATTGATGAACTTGTACAAACAATGAGACACCTCTAAGTATCAGGCTCAGCCTCAGACAAGTGAGCATCACAGAACAGTAACGTATTTTCCGTTTTTTAATTCGGTTACATTTTTACATTTGTTTCTACAAGACGTGATTTTTCTTTGAAGAAAGTATTGTTTTGTCTGTGTGCCGTAAATTTTTGAATTTTATTTATTTATATTTATTTTTCAGTTGAATGGACCAAGGGAAAATTGCAGATAAGAGCCATGAGAAAGAATACAACTGATTTGATTATTTTTTTATTTTACGATTTGAAAGCAATGATCGGTAGATCATAGAGCAGCACAATAATACATTTTCAGTTTATAATGCATGCACTTTTACTCATGCATTTATGCTGATATTAAGAAACACATTTTGTTTTTAAAACAATTGATTTTTTTGCTGTTTGGCTGTTGAAAATGTTTTCCCTTGAAGTTACTGACAGAGCCATAACAAAATATTGCCATATTCATTTAATCATTAAATAATGTACACTGTGTTAGGTCTTAGTTCAAAAGGCTATGTGCAATCATTCCGATATATTTTAATAAACATTGAACCAGTCCGGCCCTCGGCTTGTAGCAAATTTGTTTTTTTGGCCCTCGGTGTGTTTGACTTTGACATCCCTGATCTAGTGCAACATACAGATACGCATAAAGTTCAAAATTCACTTCACTGCTTTGCCTTGCTTATTCTTATCTTGTGCAACAGAACAGGATCGGAGACAAGGAATGAATTACGGCTGGGTCAGGGGCGAGATGACGGTTGTGTCAAACAAGATACTGCTGACATCTCAGCAGAAAAATGACAACCACCAGAACAGATCGTGAAAACAACACGTCAAACGATGCGTCATGAACCTTCTGATCTTCCTTAAAGAATGTCACTTTCTCTTTTTATCTCTCGGAATCCAAGAAAGTTATTGATTGCTTAAACTGTTTTGCTGATATAGCCATATCTGCACGCAACACTTTGTGCATTACTTTTGTTTCTTTTCTTACGAGACGAAGCCCACGCTTCTCCCCATCCTTAGGGGCTAATCGTCTCACACTGTGGGTAGGGCGTTCCAAATAAAAAGAGCGAGAGTGTAAACAGATATTTAGTGTAGTCAGATTGTAGAAAGCAATCTGTATCGCACTCCTCGCGAGAAAAATCAATATTCTGCCTCACTTGTTTTTTGTCTGCTGATCCTTTTGTCTTATTCAGATATTCAGTTACTACTTTGAACCTGACAACTAGCATAGCGATGTTCAGCTAATCATTCACACGTGATCCAAAAGAATGCTTGTATGAGTACGGCAAGTTGAGACGGACACGCAGCAGGCGGCATAAAAACAGCCAACATAAGCAAATAGACGTTTTTAATGGTATTAAATTAAATGCATTTTAAAAGTAAGATGATGTTTATTTTAATATAATATAATCATTTAAAAGGTGGCCCGCGATGCCATTGTCTGATTTTTTTTGGCCCGCATCCAAAAGTAATTGCTGACCCATGATCTAGCTGATGTATCATTTGGTTTGGAATCTATTCAAGAAGATAGTGTTGCATTGAATGAGAAGCAAGATCCTCATGATGTAACTTGGAATGAGGAGATGCAGGAAGAGAATGATGACTGCCAGTCTGATGCAGATATCAGTGCAAATAGTGTAGATGGAGGTGGTCCTGATCAGTACATGCCTATCTTGAAGGCCAAGAAGTTGATCGTTTTTGAAGATTGCTTGGATCAGGTTGTGTACATGACCAGGTGTTCACACTTTAATGCTCCAGTTTGCAACTTGAAAAAATCCTACGGTGGAACAAACATAACATACAAAGTACAATACTTGTGCAACCATGCAGAGGTGTCATGGAGTGGCCAACCGTTTTTGCGATCTGAACATTCCAAAGTTCCAGCAGGTAACTGACTCTGATATGCACTGCTACCCTGTACTCCGGACTGATATATACAAGAGTTTGCAGCTTCTGTGATGCCATGAACCTGTCAGTGGTGTCCAAAAGTACATTTTTTTACTTACACTCATCAGTACTAATACCTGTAGTTAATGAGGCATGGGAAGAGGAAAGAAATTCCACACTTTCTGAAGTAAAAGCAAACAATAACCAGGTGACTCTAGCAGGCGCTGGTAGATGCGATAGTATGCACATATTCTCTTCAGGATACTCATTCAGG
The DNA here is from genome assembly GCF_024217435.2 of Syngnathus scovelli. Lineage (NCBI taxonomy): Eukaryota > Metazoa > Chordata > Actinopteri > Syngnathiformes > Syngnathidae > Syngnathus > Syngnathus scovelli. The sequence continues at coordinate 6,976,780 of NC_090865.1, forward strand.
AAAAATTAGCGACTTTGAATCGGTTCAGGTGACTCAAGTAGGTAATTCACAGGCAATAGAAAAATATGGATTTTGTGAAGCCATTGATCGACTGTTGAAAGAAGATGTTGCTATTACCACATTGGTGACAGATAGGCGTGTTGGCATAAGAAGTGTAATGAAGAAGCATTACACACAAATAAACCACCAGTTTGATGTTTATCACATTACTAACAGTAGAAGAGTCAAGTCAAGTCAAGTCAAGTCAAGTCAAGTTTATTTGTATAGCCCTAAATCACAAGCAGTCTCAAAGGGATTCACAAAGACAAAAAATTGACTATTATTCTCAAAGCATCCCCTGATCTTAAGCTCCCAAAAGGGCAAGGAAAAACTAAAAAAAAACCCTACCAGGGAAATTGAGAAACCTTGAGAAGGGACCACAGATGGAAGGATCCCACTTTCAGGACCACCAGGCTGCAATGGATGCAGAGAGGGCACAAATAATACATAATATGAAAATCAATGAAAAAGTGGATGTCCAATTCAAAGCGAAGACCTGCCGGAGGTGCCCTCCCTAACCCTAACCCTAACCCTAACCTTAGCTGTCCTGGCAGTGTCTTCGAGGAGGGTAAGTTGCAGTTCCCTCATCCTAAATTGGTTCACAAGAATCCAGATAGCCGCTGTCAGCTTGGGTGCCACCTCACCACCTCCCCAGCCGGGAGGGGAGTGGGGATGGGGAGAGGGTGCGTAAACAAACTCCAGCCGAATCGGCCACAACAGGTTAATTAAAGGCCATATCATAGAAATGTGTCTTTAAACGTATCTTAAATGTATGGAAAGTATTGCACATATTCTCTTCAGGATACTCATTCAGGAAAAAATAGCGACTTTGAATTGGTTCAGGTGACTCAAGCAGGTAGTTCACAGGCAATGGAAAAATATGGATTTTGTAAAGCTATTGATTGACCGTTGAAAGAAGATGTTGCTATTACCACATTGGTGACAGATAGGCGTGATGGCATAAGAAGTGTAACGAAGAAGCATTACACACAAATAAGCCACCAGTTTGATGTTCATCACATTACTAACAGTAGAAGAAAGAAACTGGCAGAACTTTGCCGATTGAAGAAACACGCATCCTTAGCAACTTGGGCTAAAAGCATCGAGAATCATCTTTGGTTCAGCAGCCGAAACGGCAAACCTAATCCTGATAAGCTTGTGGAAATTTTCACCAGCATCACATGCCACATTGCAGGGAAACATAAGTGGGCAGGCAACAAGTATGTGAATGAATATGTGCATGGCCCTAAGGATCCGGAGAAGCAGAAGTCAAGGTTATGGCTAAAGGGAGCTACCCTACAAGCACTCAAGGATATTATTTTTGCACCAAAGCTCCTAAAGGATCTGCGACAAATATCACTATTTTGTCACACTGGCAACCTTGAAAGTTATCACTCACTGATATTTCTTTATTGCCCAAAGCGGCAAGAATTTGATTTCCCTTGTATGCAGGCCCGCAGCCAACTGGCAATTCTGCACGACAATGCTAACGTTGGGCAGAATCAAGCAGTTGTCAGTCATCCAAATAAAAGGTCTATGGTAGAAGGGTCCAACAGGTTTAAGGTAGCCTGGAAAAAACAAACTGCATCTTGGGTGGCAAGACCAACGTATGAACCAGCTACAAAGGAACACATTGTAGGTCTTGTACACCGTATTCTTCGGGTGATTGGTGACAATGTGGATGTCTCAAAATTTCTACCCAAGAAGCCAAATGCAAAAAACATTGCTAAAAAGCCTGCTCCAGAAAAGTTGGACCTTATATCGAAACACAACTCTAGATTTTAATGTGTATCATCAAGTACTCATCAAGTACACATATCGTGTTTAATATGCAGTTCAGAAATAAAACTATCACCATGCCTGTGTAAAGGTGGAAACATTTTGTCTCAAAGGAGTCTTTTATACCCAGGTTTCAGTACAATTTCAAAGTGTATATATATACTTATAGTATCATGAATTAATAAACACAAATACATTTTATTTAGCGAATGCAAAGTCCCTAAGCCTAGCAGTTGCCTCCTGGTCTGCTGTACGGAGGATGACTAACCCTCCTTTAAGTCTGTGGAGATGACAAACTTCTATGATGTGTTCCATGGTTTGCTCCTCTCCACAAGCACACAGTGGGGTAGGGTGACTGCCCCATTTGTGAAGGCTGGCCAAACAGGGTCCATGTCCAGTCCTGAAACGATTAAGTGTGGACCACTGTCTTCTTGAGAGGTTGGTGCAAGGGACCTGATGGTTGGGGTCTGGCACCAAGTGTTTGTTTGGGACCTTCTTGGACTCCCGTTCCATTTTCCAAGCCAACTGGATGGTGAAGTCGGTTGGTGGGGTGTTCTTCCAGATTGGTCGTCTGGATGGGAGTCGAGCAGTGGGTGGGTTGTAGATGTCTGTATGGCTCGGTAGATGGGGCGAGTCTTTGATCTTTTGAAGCGTCTTATGTGTGGCTGCTTCTCGCCGGATATGTGGGTGGGGGGTGGAGAGGGGGGGGGGTGTTTGATATTACAGGAAGCCAGGGGAGTGGTGTTGAGTGAACAGTCCCGGTTATGGTCCTCATGGTTGTGTTGAGCTGGGTGTCCACATAGTGAATGTGGGGGGACATTGGCACAATATTCAGCTGCAGAGTATGCGAGGGCCAGTGCCGAGGTGCGCAGTGTGGAGGCTGCTGCCCTCCATTTCGCACCAGCAAGTTTGCAGAGCAGGTTGTTCCTTGATTTAACTTTGGCTGCCGTCCCCTTTAGGTGTTCCTTAAAAGATAATGTTGGATTTTGTCCACAATTTAGGGAGCGCGTTATCTGCGCCTCACTGCAAAAGCCATTGCCAATCACCTGTTATCCAATTTACTCACTGTGTGCTCGTTTGATTTCTTCAGATTTAGGAAAATGCTAAGACACTGAAGCACAAATTAGACTTACACAGGTTGGTTGAGTTCAATCACAATTCTTGTTCAGACAGCTCTGTTTTCAGAAAAGTACAATACAGCGCTGGGCCCTTCAAGAGCGGAAAGTCTCCATTCAGAAAAGGCAACGTTCGAGGTTCTTTGGTTAGCTTATATCAGTTGCACATGCCAGTGTGGGCCGAGTTTGATGGGTGATGAGTCTTTGGGGTGGGGCAAGTTCGCCATGGGAGTGGGTGCTGGTTATGGGCGATTCGGTGTGTGTGGGGGCTGTTGTCTTCCATCCCGTCTTTCGGCCTTGGCGATCATCTTTGGCCGAGTCCTTGGCTGGCTCCCTCTGGCACCTGCTGGTTTTATCTCCATGTGACCTTCCTGTGAACATTCTTCTCCAATCTTGGACATACACTGTCGTACCTCATTCTTTCAATTTTGTCATTTTGTACGAAATTATGTTAGCTTTTGGCTGTGACATCATTAATCTATTGCTGTTCTTTTGATACTTCATGTCTTTGCTTATTCTTAGTTTAATCATGCTTCCAACCGTATCTTTTGTTTGTTAGGCAAAATATTTCCCTCTGTGCAGTGCGTTCAGTAGTAATCAAAAACCGGCGTCTAGCATTAGTCAAAACATAAGATACAATCGAGTACTGAACGGTCAAGACGACTCTGGCCGTGTCCATGATTTAGAGAAAAAACATCAGGCATGCATTACACAGTTCCTTAAGGGTCATTAAGCTATTTAGGCAATATATCAAAAGACATTTTTTATTTCAAAGTGTATAATATAAAGGTATAATTATATTCTTAAAATGTTTCTTTTATTTATTTAATATGTGAATATACTTGTCTGCTTATGTACTTTATTAAATGAGGTTTGAGCATATCTGTTTTTGTAGCTAGGCAGGACTTTTTGTATTTCGACCCCATTCCTTCAATAATGTCCGGTCAAGGGTCACTCCAAGGTAGGTTGGGTTGGAGGCGTGCTTCAGTTTGAGTCCACCCAGGTCGATGTTTAGTTCTCTCGCAGCTTTTGCGTTATGGCGATGGAATACACTGCATACAGTTTTTGCTGGGCTTGGCTTTAGGCGCCAGGTTTTACAGAACTGGTCCAGTTTGACAAGATCTTCTGTGAGCACCCTTTGCAGTTGGTCAAAGTCTGGTGCTTGAAATGCCAGACAGATGTCATCTGCACAGATGAATTTCCGAGCTTTGGTGGTGGGTAGGTCATTTATGTAGAGGTTGAACAACGTTAGGCTAGCTAGGACTGAGCCTTGTGGTAGCCCGTTTGTCTGCCTTCTCCATGCACTTGTGTTGTGACCGAGGTGGACTCTGAACCTTCTGTTTGTCAGCAGAGTTTGTATTATTGCCGTTGCCCAGGCAGGGAGCGCTTTTGTGAGTTTGAGTAGGAGGCCTTTGTGCCAGACAGTATCATAGGCGGCTGTGAGATCGAGGAACACAATCCCTGTCTTCAGTCGATGAAGGTGGATAGGACCAGTGCTGCGGTCCTTGTGGAAACCTGCCTGATCCACACTAAGAAGTTCCTCTACGACTGGCGAAATACGTTGGTAAAAGTAGTCGTTCCAAGATTTTGAAAGGAACGCTGAGTAGGGAGATTGGGCGGTAGTTGTCTGGCAGTTTGTGGTCTTTGCTAGGTTTTGATATTGCAATCACTTTTGCTGTCCACCATTTCTTCGGGATCGAGTTTGTTTTTACAATCCTAGTGTAGAATCATGTCAGCCAGGTTTGGGCTCGGGGGCCGAGGTGTTTGGTGAACTCTGGAGAGATGTTGTTGTATCCTGCTGCCTTCCCACATTTCAGGCCCTGCAGGACTTTCTCCAGTTCAGCAACTTCAAAAGGCTCTGGAATTTTATCCTTTCTGGGGCATCCTCCACATCAAATGACAAGGGGTCAGCAAAAATCTGAAAAGTGGCTCTGTGTGTCTTGAAGTTTGCAAACCTTTGATCAACTTCTTCCTGTAGCTTTCCAATGGTATCAGCATACTTCTTACCACTGAATGTTTTGCCTGAATCCATGAGTGCCTTGCATGCTGGGAAATGGCAGAGGTTTGTCTGGAAAAGCTGGGCTTTCCATCACACAAGTTTTTGGGAGAATGCTCTGACATTGTCATATGCAGCACTGACAAGCTGGTCCTGACCTTGTAACTTCTTGTTCAGTACATTCAACTCCTGTGTGACGTCAACAAGCAAAGCTAAGTCCGTTCGACATTTAGGATCATTTAGCACAGGAACAGTCATCCCATCCTTCTCCGTGAAGGCTTTCACTTCTGCTCTTCACTTCTGTCAGTGACGTCTGTGCTCTCAACAAGAGCAAGTGAGTATGAATGGAAATGTTTATCTTTCTCACGCAGCTGATCATAAATGTTGCCTGCCATGTCAGAAATGCGCTCTGCCACTGTGTTGGCTGAAATGCTGATGTGACTAAACTGAGCCTTTTTTTTCCGGGCAGACGATACTTGCAGCCTGTAACATGCACTGTTTGATGAACTCACCGTCTTTGAATGGCTTCCCTGCTTTAGCAATCATCTCACTCACCACGTAGCTAGCTTTGATAGCCGCTTCACTCTCTTTGCTTGCTTTTTTGAACAAATCTTGTTGCCTCAGTAGACATGTTTTAACTTTGGCGACCCGGTCCTCTCGCTCATCTCCCAGGTATTTTCCATACTCCTCAGCATGTTTAGTTGAGTAATGACGTCTGATGTTATACTTCTTGTGCACCCCAACTTGATCCAGGCATATTAGACACGTTGTGCTCAACCAAAAAATATTCCGTCTCCCACTTCTCCTGAAATTGCCAATTTTTCTCTTCACGACAGATTTTGAAAAATACATGACTGGGGCTGACCAAAACCGTATAGCACTAGGTGACAAGATATATTTTCCCTCCACTTGTTCATCCAAACATGTTAAAGTGACCAATTGCTAATTCGTGCTGTTGTCACGAGCCAGAGCTACGGGAGCCCACAGGTGTTAAAAAATATAAAACCCCCAGATGCATGTGAGAGAAAATGCGCGGGCCACACTAACACAAAAATTTGATTTCAGGCAGGGGGCCACAAAACATTTTCCTGAGGGCCACGAGTCAGAGACCCCTGACTTAAACCACGGTGAAGAGTTGTGCCATAGGGTGTGCCTATCGCTTCCAAAAAAGCGATACCAAGAAGTTATATCGGTTCTCTGCGGACCAGACCGGAAAATATACCGTAATTTCCAGACTAAAAGCCGCACCAGCTAAAATTTGGGGATATTTTAGTTTTTTTCTTACATAAGCCGCACCGGACTATAAGCCGCACGTGCACACGAGTTTTTTACAAAGAAAGACAGTACATAGAAAGCCTTTTTAAAGTTTTAATAACATACTTTAACATGTCTTTCTAAACATTGCCTGTGGCGCAGCAGTAGTACCGTAGCAACACGGAAGTGTGCATGCGAGTTATTAGCAAACAAAGACTGGACACAGAAAGCTTTTTTAAAGTTTTAATAACATACGTTAACATTTCTTTCCAAACACTGCCTGTGACGCGGCAGTAATACCGCAGCAACACGGAAGTAACGCAGCACCAATAGGGTTTGATTAAATAAAACATACCGGTAAAAGTCACTGAGACGCCGCGGTAACACAGTGGCAACACAGCAGCAACACGTTAGCACAGCACTAACAGGGCTGATTAAAAAAACATACTGGGAAAAGTAAAATAAAGAGCTTCATCGTCTTCATTTTCCTCCTGTGAACTGAAACCATCGAAGTCTTCCTGCTCAGTGTCCGATTGGAATAGCGTTAGATATCCTTCGCCTCACACTTTCTCAGTCTCTCTTTCGTCGTCGCTTTTATGCATTTCTTCGAGTGTGATGAAGGTCTGTTCATGCTAATCTTATTCATGCACGAAGCGCTAAATTACATTAAACTAGCGAGCGACACGTATAGCTCCAGAGTAGACGGGACCACGAAATAAAGAAAAGGGTGACGCAACACAATGTCATCAACATCGACTGCGTTTAGCTTAAAAGCGGGATCATATGCATTTCTTTTGTCCCCCATAATGACGGTTTGTGTATGAAAGATTCCTTTCAGTCATGTCCGTCTTGATCTCGTTCTGCTTGATGCGCGAAGTGTTCAAAACACAAACTAGCGCGTCTTCTTCGGCGCATTATCTCTTCTTCGTCTGTCTCGCTCTTGCTTCCTGCTAGAGCCCCCCCTGGAGGCCGTAAAAATCCATAAATACACTGCGCCGCCATTTAAGCCTCAGGGTTCAAAGTAACCTTCTGAATAAAATGCATTAAAAGTTCACATTCATTACAACATGTTTTTAGTGAGCAAAATGTCAGAAGAATTGAATTTAAATGCTGATTGATTGGGTTTTAATACAATGCAGATGGTCCAAACAGCGCCACTGCTTTGTGTAATCTCTGAGTCACATGGCAGAGAAAGAGAAAGGGTTTAGAGCACAGGTGTCAAACTCAAGGCCCGGGGGCCAGATACGGCCCACCACATCATTCTATGTGGCCCGCGAAGACAAATTGTGCATCAAATTCGTGTGTCATTACTAGAATTGCAAATTGTCTTCACTTTTAATAATATCGTTTTTTTTAAATATTTGACCAGTTTTTACTCGTCTGATTTGAAAATGAGTTATTTGTCAGTTTGTCTTGTAGCTTTTACTGCATATAATATGAGGTGCTCATACTCATTTATGTATTTGGGTTGACAGTCATAATGGGCCTCCGAAAGAAGCTTTGACTACAATGCGGCCCGCGAAAGAAATGAGTGTGACACCCCTGGTTTAGAGCCCTTTGACGGAGGTCACCTAGCGTGCATTCCTACTAAAGCTCATAATAGTCACAAGCAACACAGCCAGAATAAGCAGCAGCCATAGTATTGTTTCAAAATAGTATTTTTGTTGTTGTTTTTGTCTTTAAGATACCGCACAACAGTGGTCCACAGCCTTTTTACGAGTGTACAAAAGTGATCAAGTCATCACAAAAATCACAAAAAAAATCTTATATAAGCCGCACCTGACTATAAGCCGCAGGGTTCAAAATTTGGGAAAAAAGTCGCGGCTTATACTCCGGAAATTACGGTAGTATGGTTCATCAATTGGTTGATTCAAATGTTTTTATGATGTTTTATTCAGTATGGTCAATCAACAGGTTGATTAAAATGTTTTAAGGAGGTTTTACGCTACACTACAATACACTACAAAGACAACATATTTAGTGCTCAAACGCATGAACTTTATTTTATTTTTCAAAATAGAAAATGCAATTTCTGGAGATATTGCGTGTGAAGCCGAACACTTTAACTAACGTCTTGGAGAATGCTGCCGAATGATGTTGGAAGGAGTTGAATTACTTGAGTAATGTATGTGAGTGTGTGCGTCTCTGAATGTGATTTGATTGTGGTGAATGTTGTAGAATAGGTAGAAAAAAGAGGAAGAATTTAGAAATTAGAGTAGAAAAATGCAATTTTGAAAAATTTGGTTGAAAAGTTTAAATTTTTGGTAAGTGGGAAGTTGTGGATTAGGTAGGCAAAAGATGAACAGTTGAAAGTTGGAATGGGTATAATCAATTGAAGAATGTAGAAATTACAGTTGAAAAAAATATTTTGGAAAATTTGGTTGAATATCGAATTTGAAAATTTTGAATTTTTAGTAAGTGGGAAGTTGTGAAATATAGTAGGTAGAAAAAAGATTAACAGTTGAAAGTTGGAATGGGTGTAATTGGTTGAAAAATGTATAAATTAAAGTAGAAAATAATATTTTGGAGAATTTGGTTGAATTTCTAATTTGAAAATTTAGAGTTTTTGGTAAGTGGAAAGTTATGGAATAGGTAGTTAAAAGATCCATCCATCCATTTTCTGAACCGCTTAGTCCCCACGGGGGTCGCGGGCGTGCTGGAGCCTATCCCAGCCGTCATCGGGCAGTAGGCGGGGGACACCCTGAACCAGTTGCCAGCCAATCGCAGGGCACACAGAGACAGACAACCATTCACACTCACACTCACACTCACACTCACACCTAGGGACAATTTGGAGTCTTCAATCGGCCTACCAAGCATGTTTTTGGAATGTGGGAGGAAACCGGAGCGCCTGGAGAAAACCCACGCGGGCCCGGGGAGAACATGCAAACTCCACACGGGGAGGGCCGGAGGTGGAATCGAACCCGCACCCTCCTAACTGTGAGGCGGACGTGCTACCCAGTGCGCCAACGAGCCGCCCGTAGTTAAAAGATGAACGGTTGAAAGTTGGAATGGTTTGAATCAGTTGACAAATGCAGAAATTAGAGTTGAAAATCAAAATTTGGGAGCATTTGGTTGAATTTCAAATTTGAAAATTTGGAATTTTTGGTAAGTAGGAAGTTGTGGAATATATAGAAAAAAGATGAACAATTGAAAGTTGGAATGGGTTGAATCAATTGAAAAATGTAGAAATTAGAGTTAAAAAACAAAATTTGGGGGAATTTGGTTGAATTTCAAATCTGAAAATTTTGAATTTTTGGTAAGTGGGAGGTTGTGGAATAGGTAGAAAAAAGATCAAAAGATGAAAAGTTGGAATGGGTTGAATCTGTTGACAATTGTAGGAATTAGAGTAGAAAATCGAAACTTTTTAATTTCAGGGAAAGTAATTGTAAGTTGATCTTTCTCTTTTATTTATTTTACCCTTTAATCTTAATAACAGGGGGGGCGTGAAATGGTTTCTTCTCCCTAGGGGGGCATCACAGAAAATAAGTTGCTCTAGACTCTAGAGCAGTGTTTCCCAACCTTTTTTCATTCATGGCACACCTTTTCATTGGAAAAAATCTCGCGGCACACCGCCAACAAAAATCTGTTAAGCTCCTATATTAAAATCAGTTATATTACAACGAAACACGTAGAGTCCTATTCCTATATATGTATGGAGAGTCGAATAATTTAATAGAAATAAATACTAAATATTCTTTAAATTGTATTCCTTTTTTTAAATAAAAGTGACAGTTTTTTAAAAAGGTTTTAGACGGTGTAAGAAATAAACTATTTAAAGTGATTGTGATTAAAATAAAAGAATCAACGTGATTTTGTTTACTGTTTTAGACTAGGTCTATAAATATTGCAACAATAAGAACAAAGTCACTTTTAAAGACGCTCTGCTGTTCTGACAGCAGCTGATAGGCTATCACAGTCGAGGAGTCTCGACTTGACTGCTTATTTTACGTATGTGAAAAATAACCAAACCAGGTTCTCCGGTTGAACTGCATTCTCTGATTTCCATCGGACTACAAACGCACCACAACCGTCATAGTGTCTGTTACTGTTAGCAAAAGCACACAGCAACACACACATAAACTGAATATGTGCCGATGCAATACAATCATATCGACACAATATGAAATCTCAAGATTCTCCGATTCTCCACACATGCACGATTAGCAAGTGGCTGACCAGGCCTTGCGCGAACTGACCAGTGGTTTGGCGATTCTGTAATTAATATTGGACAGTCCCACGGCACAGCTGAACGTCTCTCACGGCACACCAGTGTGCCGCGGCACAGTGGTTGGGAAACACTGCTCTAGAGCATTTTCTATTTAGCGCTCCAGAGCTTTGGAATGCCCTACCAATGGATATTAGAACTGCTACCACAGTAGAAGCATTTAGGACACGTTTAAAGACACATTTCTACGATATGGCCTTTAATTAACCCGTAGTGGGCAATTCGGCTGGAGTTTTTGTTTTCGCGCTCCCCCCTCAGGTGTGCACAAACGAAGCACAAACGAACGGTACCATTTTGGGTCCATTTGGAGGAAAATGGGGGGCCAGGTTCACGATGACGTCATCGCTATGAATGAAATGTGTAATGTCTACAAAACGGAAGCAGCACAAATGAAAATTTTTGCTGCACAAACCAGCACAAACGAAGCACAAACGAACGGTACCATTTTGGGTCCATTTGGAGAAAAAGGGGGGCCGGGTGACGTCATCGCTAGAAATTAAATTTGTAATATCTATGAAACAGAAGCAGCACAAACAAAAAATTTTGCTGCATGAACCAGCGCAAACGAAGCACAAACGAACGTTACAATTTTGGGTTCATTTGGAGCAGAATGGGGTTGGGTGAACTCTGGATGACCTATAAAATAATCTTTAATAACTAAAAACCATAGCAGCACGAACGAAAATTTTTGCTGCACAAACCAGCACAAACGAAGCACAAACGAAACACACTATTTTCCTTACATTTTGCGTGGGGTGGGGGGCCAGCTTCACGCAGGTGTTTCACCTGGTCATAGGATATTTTGTTTACGTTTTGTTTTACCTTACTATACGTGGTCATTTTTGTGAAAAAAAGACATGGTCATGGTTGAAGTGTCGTCACAAGGTCCAGGAGGGACATGAGCGGTCTCCGTTGACTATAAGGGATGCCAAACCACTTCCCCAATTGCGTTTGTTTATTTCTTCATGTAACTGCTTGAAGGGCTGCATCGAAATGTAATTCACTCGTATACCTTTCTAGTGGTAAGCGGGACTACCAAAAAAATAAAAAATAAAATTAAAAAAAATAGCATTTGCCGCGGCACGGTGGACAAATAGTATAAAATTTGGTTTGATGATCAGGTGACCCGGGTCTGAGTCACACTCTGTGAAACATTTAAATATTAAACAGAATCATGAGTGAAAAACAAACTCGGTACTCCTGGACTCAAGGTAAGAGCTTTAACCGCAAGACCATTTGGATGCTTAGGATAACAGTCCGGTCATCCATATCTCCATTACTTTGAACATAGACTAGTAAATGGCGAAAATTTCATGGCAGTATGGTCGAACGCTATAATTCTGCGCTTGTGATGGGACACCTCTTTTTCGAGAGGTCGCTTACAAATTAACCAAGTGATGGCGAAAGATCGAACCCGCGGTCTCCTGAAATCAACGCAAAATTTTATCCATTCGCCCATTGTAGATATGTTCGACAACACTCGCGTCTTTGTACTTTTGTGTCCCCGTGTACACTTGGGCTTCGAAGATGTTCAGAATGCTCTCAAAATACAAAAGATTCCCATTTAATTCACAGCAGGCTATGGTCGAGTGGTTAACGACATTGCCGCTGAATATTGGAACCCTGGTTCGTTCCCCCTAATGACACTGCCAATTTCTTCTCATTAAGTGCTGGCTTATCTTTTGCCAGTTAATGACATCGTCACAAAAATGCTATATAAGACGTCTCTTGCTCACTTCTGACGTCACGTCCTGCTGGTCCACCTGCTGTTCCGCACGATTTTCTACAACATGCAGCGTTTAAAACTTTAACAAGGTGGTTGTTCGCTATTTCTAAGTCATTTAAAACTGCTTTTGCTCTCTTTTAGCGTCAAGTTGCGGGTTGGACGTGCTTTTACACTTTGCTAACATGGAAACTAGAAAGGGTGCTCTAGCGTTGGCAGTTAACGTCTTCTGTGACTTTTTAAATTGCATCAAACGCCAAAAGTAAGACAAAACGTTTGCATAAATTCATAACAGCATGAATCAAATAGTTTGCTGCATGCGTGTTAATTGTCAAATATTTGTCTGCAGGTGTGGCTCTTCCAAATGATTCCTAAATGACGGACTTTCTGTTTGATGAAAGTGGATTCACACGTGAACCCTTTTAATTAACAGCATCTAATGGTCTCATTTCTGTCCACAGGCCTGCATCTGCAACAGAAGAACCAGACTGACTGCAACAAGGCAAAATTCCCATGCTTATTTGAACATCTATTATTAAACTGACATTTCTTTTTTTTTGTATCTTTTTTTTTTGTCTGCAGGTTTTAAAATGGCCGACTTGCTGTCCTGTGAGCACTAGCTCCATGAGAAGTTTGCAAGTCTACTCTTGTTGAACATGTCTGTCAAACCAGCTTGTATGACAGAAAATTCAACATTAGATAGGTTGTAACGTACCGTGTCTTTCAGGCCAATAAACTGTGGTTGGCGAGAAGTCCAGAGCTGCCCCTGCATTCTTCATTGGTGAAACAAGCATGCACACTTTCATACATGAACAATTTGACCAATTTATTCAGCGCGTGCATTTTCTTCCCATTTTGTCCACCAGGTGGTGTCAAAGGACCTGATACCTGCTGCATGGATTGACCGAAATAAAAGCGCCAGTTTGAACCTGTTACAATGACAAACTCAACAAATCAAAGCGCTTGACCCGTTTTTTGTTTCAGGTGGTGCCTGTGCGGACAGTCAGGAAACTAGGCCTCATGAACTTCCTGTTCAAAATGCTGACCGGTGACAAAACGTGGCGAAAATTTGGCCTGCTAAGAACACTTACCTGCTTCCCCTGGTCGGGTTATTTTAAGTTTTTCCTTGCCCTTTTGGAAGCTTAAGATCAGGGGATGCTTTGAGAATAATTGTTAATTGTTTGTCTATGTGAAGCCCTTTGAGGCTGCTTGTGATTTAGGCTATACAAATTAACTTGACTTGCTTTTTCTTTGCTCTTAGTGCAGTGCAGCCTCCAGTAGGAGAAAGACCTTCTGTCAGGTCTAAGTGCCATAAGACATTATTTTATACACTGAAAGAAGAGAAGACAACCAGTATTCCTTTAGCTCTCGAGGAGCATTACGTAGAGTTACAGTTCTCCACCAATTCTGGACTCCTCTTCTGCTACCTCCTCTTTTTATTTTGGGTTGCCCTGGTTACAAGAGGCGTTGCTACACTAAAGGAAGGGGAGATTGTTGCAACGCTGATTGAGCTAACCAAAGGATGTTGTGTGGTGCAAGGCCTTGGCCGATTCATGACCCCAGCAATGCAGAGTCTGTCCTTAGTTGGTTGGCAGTCTCGTCCTAGGCTGCGATCTTCAAACTTGCTGGCTGCTGTGTCCCTGTAAAACAACACTCTAGACTTTCTTGCTAAGTATCACACAATAATGAGTAAATAATCAGATACCTCTCATGCATACACTCCAACAAACGTTAAGTAGAGGTGCGGTAACTTGCATGAAGTCTACTTAAATATTGAGTAAATATGGGATAACTTAAAAACTGTCCCAGTCAACAACAATTTATGAATAGAAACTATCCATCCATCCATTTTCTGAACCGCTTAGTCCCCACGGGGGTCGCGGGCGTGCTGGAGCCTATCCCAGCCGTCATCGGGCAGTAGGCGGGGGACACCCTGAACTGGTTGCCAGCCAATCGCAGGGCACACAGAGACAGACAACCAATCGCACTCACACTCACACGTAGGGACAATTTGGAGTCTTCAATCGGCCTACCAAGCATGTTTTTGGAATGTGGGAGGAAACCGGAGTGCCCGGAGAAAACCCACGCGGGCCCGGGGAGAACATGCAAACTCCACACAGGGAGGGCCGGAGGTGGAATCGAACCCACACCCTCCTAGCTGTGAGGCGGACGGGCTACCCAGTGCGCCACCGAGCCGCCCTGAATAGAAACTACAAGGCATAAAATAGAAAGAACTTCTCTTGAACTAAACAAAGAACAAAGGTGTTCTGTTCATAACTAGTGAGGGCCTCTCACAGATAAGAGAAGGAAGGGAGTCTAAGAACTCCCCAGTGCTAGACAGATATGTTTGCTTGAGCGAACATATGAGGCCTCCGGTTCAGGCCGACCAGCGCTTCTTCAGAAACAATTATTCCAACACATTCCACCTGCTGGACCAAGAAATTCTCCAAAACTGTGCCGAAGGTCCTCAAGCCTATCTCCATCTCAACACAAGTGTTGAGACGTGCAGATCAACTTGCTCGACAACAGCTTGACTGTTCCCTTGTTTGTCTGCAGGTGTGGCCGTCCAGGAGAGTCTTTGCAACAGTTCAGGAGTTCATCTTCCTGTTACTCGTCTAAGATTCAAGTGCACAAACGACCGAAAGCTTTCAGCGGAAGATTCCAGTCTACAGTTAATAATAAAAACAGTAAACTTAAATAGACTTGTTGTGTCTGTTCCTTTTCTTTACAGGCAGAGGTGGCAAATCCTGGCCCAGAAAGCGAAAAGCCTGCCACAGTTTGTCTTCAGCAACAGATGCTTCTACTTTGCGCTCGTTCACCTGCTGGTGGAGTCAAAGCACCTGTGGTTCAAGCCAAAGTGTGGGAGGCTCTTCAATTTCTGGACTTGGATTTTCCCCTTGTGGTTGTTACAGGTGGACCTACAAGGTGAAATGAAACATTCCTGGTATGCTACTTGCCAAAAGCTTCAAGTTGACGTTTTGGCAGATCTACAAGTCTTTTGGTTCAGGTCCTCCAAAAACCCAAGTGCCACTTTGCCCGCCGACTACCTCGCCCAAATACAGTCTGACCAATCACAGCGCAACGGAAATTGGCCTGACCAAGCCCACTTTTCCGACAGCCAATCGGAAGGCAGCATTTCAAATCGACGACGCCGCGCCCACTTTACATCCCACCGATCACAGGACCCCTCGTCTGCATAGCCGCGCCTCCCTTTCCAACCAATGATTTTCATTCTCATTGCCCTACCCACTTCCTGAGACCTCAGCGAATCATGAAGCAGTATTAAACAAGCGAAAGGAAAAAAATAAATGAAAAATAAGAGTCACAATCTTTATGCAGAAGTGAGAGAAAATTGACAAAGTACAGCCCGATGGCAGATCTCGAACACTAGTTCCAGCGTATCAGAGGCAGTGACGTTGACTAGTGATGTGCATTCCAGTTCTTTTAGGTGAACGAATCTTTAGAATCAGATTCGTTCAAACGAATCGTTCAACGACCCCCCCCCCCCACACACACACACAATGAATGATACGGCTTTTTAAATTTTTTTTAATAACATCCAGTGGAAATACCCCAAAATGATTATATATATGATAATAATTGGCTCGGGTAATTAACACATTTCTTTCTATAATACAACACTTACACGCTGTTTTGTTGGCAACAGTCTCTCACCCGGTCGTGAACGGGAAGTTGCGTCACTGACTCCTTCGTGAACGGGAAATTACGTCACTGCTTCGTAAAGTCCCTCCTCCATCTAACCCTCGGTGGCGCTCCTGATTGGTTGTTCGCGTAGATTCACGAGGTAGTGACAGACAGCATTGCTGCTATGCCATTGCCACCCGACACACGTTATGCCGACATTGATATTTTAATTTTGTATTTGTTGGGTTGTAGTTGAATGGTTGTTGGTCTCTGTGTGCCCTGCGATTGGCTGGCAACCGGTTCAGGGTGTCCCCCGCCTACTGCCCGATGACGGCTGGGATAGGCTCCAGCACGCCCGCAACCCCCGTGGGGACTAAGCGGTTCAGAAAATGGATGGATGGATGGATGGGTTGTAGTTGATGGTGTTATTACACCGAATGTGTTTGTGTTTGAATAAAAGGGACACTAACTCATATAACAACGTAAAACACACACATTGTTTTGATTGGCGAATATAAAAACAAGGAATAAAACATCAGACAAGTTATAACATAAATGTTCATTAAAATAATACTAATACTAATACTAATACTAATACTAATACTAATACTACTAACAATAATAATACATCTCGAACCAGCAATATAATGTGAACGGTTGACAGATCGTCGCTCTTCGGACACAAAGTATGGCAGCGGACCAAGAGGTATGTACGGCTTCGTGCACCAACTGCACCCTTCTCTTAGAGAGGTTGTCTCTGCTAGAGGGACGTGTCCGCCAGTTAGAGCAGAATAGTGCGATAACAGTAGTTGCGGCGGACACAGACGCAGGCTGTAGTCAGCCTGCTAGCCCGGTTAGCATTAGCCCCAAGCGGCTTGCTAATCGCGATGAGCCAGGTAAGACGCATAGCCGTCCAAAGTCATCTCGGTCTACTGGCCCTCGCACTTTGGTCATAGGCGACTCCATTACCCGCAACATTACGCTTAAAAATCCAGCCACGGTAATGTGTATTCCTGGGGGCAGAGCACCCGACATAGAAGCTAATCTTAGGGAGCTGACTCGCAATAGGCCTAGTCAACAGCGTAGTTCCAACAACACTAGCTACTCGGACATAGTGATACACGTCGGCTCCAATGATGTTAGGATGAGACAATCAGAGATCACAAAGAAAAACATAGCGAGGACTTGTGATCTTGCCAGAAAGATGAGTCGGCATCGAGTATTTGTCTCTGGCCCCCTGCCTGGGAGAGGCACTGATGAGAGGTTTAGTAGATTAGTCTCCCTTAATCGATGGATGGCTGGGTTCTGTAAAAAGCAGGGACTGTATTTTATAGATAACTGGTCCTCCTTCTGGGGCCGCCCCGACCTGCTGAGGAAGGACGGCCTTCACCCTAACCGTGAAGGCGCCTTCACTCTTTCTAGGAATATAGATTACTGTTTGAGCCACTCATGACAGGTCACTTTAGAGCAGGCCAGGGCACAGGTGATTAGACCACCTGTGAGGATGAGTTTGGAGTCTGTTAAGTTAAAGTTAACTAGCGCTAGGCTAGACTTTCAGCATACACATAGCTCCTCGTGTAGACTAGAGCGCGACAGTTTAAATAGTGCTGCAGTACACATAAACACACTTTCTACTGGGGTAGTAGACAAATCCAATCACTCCGTCCCGACCGGTCTTGCTGATGAAACGGTGCCTGTTTTAGATAACTTCACATGTGTAACAGATACTCATCATCAAATTCCCACGGTCGTTTCATCCCACCGCCCTAATAAACTTTTGAGAGGTGATATTAGGCCTAGAGAACACAATTTTACTCGCATCCCGTTTAAAAATCCTTCGATAGATACGCACCCTGATCAACCAATTACACTTAAATTCGGTTTTATGAATATTAGATCACTTCATACGAAAGCAGTTCTCGTTAATGACCTTATCACGGAACATAATCTAAACGTTTTTGGTCTTTGCGAGACCTGGTTAAAACCTAATGAACTGCTGCCACTTAACGAGGCCTCGCCTCCAAATTTTGTGAGCTCGCATGTGGCTCGTCCTCGAAAAAAGGGTGGGGGTGTCGCCCTCATCTCAAATTGTGAGCTTAGATTTAGGCCTCGCTCAATTCACGTATTTAAAACATTTGAAGTTCTCATTGTGCGATCCACTGCGTTACCGTCATTCTATCTTGTTGTTATTTACCGCCCACCCGGGGCTTACTCTGGCTTCCTGGATGAATTTTCAGAAGTTGTGGCTGATCTAGTGACAAATGCAGATAATATAGTTATCATGGGTGATTTCAACATCCACATGAATTCACCGTCAGAACCACTGACTTCGGCATTTCAAACTTTAATCGATACGTTTGGTTTTACGCAAGCTGTACAGGCAGCAACGCTTAAGAATGGAAATACCTTAGATCTGGTATTATCCCGGGGACTAGCAACCTCAAATATAACAGTACTGCCATACACTACTGTTCTGTCTGATCATTTTTTAATAAAATTTGAAATTTTAGTTCCTTGTTAAAGACAAGAGAGCAATCAGAATTATAGCAGCCGTAATTTTAACTCCATGACTGCAACTGCGCTATCTGAGTTACTGTCGCCGGCAACCGCCATGTTTCCCGCGTACAGTGGCTCTATCGATAATCTTACAAATGAATTCAATGCGACATTATTAAAAGCCATCGACTCTGTGGCACCGCTACGTCTGAAAACTCGCCGTAGATGGCCAACTCCGTGGTTCACAGATGAAACACGTACGTTTAAACAATTATGTAGAAAGCATGAGCGCAGATGGCGTTTAACCAAACTTGAGGTTTTCCATCAGGCATGGAAGGACAGCCTCCTGAAATATAAAGATGCGCTTATTTTAGCAAAAACTCGTTATTTTTCGCAAGTCATTAATCTTAATAAAAACAATCCTAAATACTTATTTGATACAGTGGCAAAGCTAACTCTGCGCCAGCCGACCCCCGATAGCTCCTTCCACTCAGCTGACGAATTTATGAAATTTTTTTGCTCAAAAGATTGAGTCCATTAGGGACGAGATCAAGAATACCATGCCAATCGCTCCGCCGGTTACTAGCGCTGGGGATCATGCAATAACCCTCTCAAATTTTAAAAGCGTGTCCCTTGAAATGCTTACAAAATTGGTTAGTACGGCTAAACAAACAACATGTTTACTCGACCCGCTTCCAGCCAAACTACTTAAAGAATTATTTCCAATTTTAGGACCGTCCGTCTTAAATATAATCAATCTGTCTGTTTCCTCTGGGATAGTGCCAATAGCCTTTAAAACCGCTATTATTAAACCACTACTTAAGCGAGCAAATCTTGACCCGGACTGTCTCAGTAATTATAGGCCAGTTTCAAACCTCCCATTCATAGCAAAACTTCTTGAAAAAGTAGTAGCACAGAAGCTTATTGATTACATGGTCGCTAATAATCGATATGACTCTTTTCAGTCTGGTTTTAGAGCTAATCATTCTACAGAGACAGCACTTGCTAAAGTGACTAATGATCTCCTCATAGCTATGGATTCAAATACGTCGTCTGTATTGTTACTACTTGATCTTAGTGCTGCCTTTGACACTGTAGACTTCGATATTTTATTAGGGCGTCTTAAAAGTTGTGTTGGTATCTCAGGGTCAGCACTAAGCTGGTTCAATTCCTATCTATCAGGCAGGACGCACCGAGTGGTCCATGGTAATACGTCCTCTGAGCTTTATAATTTTACGTGTGGTGTCCCACAGGGATCGGTACTCGGACCGATTTTATTTAATATTTATATGATTCCGCTTGGGGACATAATACGTAAATATAATATTAGTTTTCAATGCTACGCGGATGACACCCAATTATATATGCTGTTATCGATGACAGATCCACAGGACTGCTGTAATCTCGAGGCGTGCCTTGCGGAGATTAAGCAATGGATGTCTCTCAACTTCCTTCGTCTTAACCCGGATAAAACTGAGATGTTGATAATTGGTCCTACTCGTTATCAACATTTATTTAAGGAAACCACTATAACTATAGATAACCGTACTATCACTCAGAGTGATACGGTAACTAATCTCGGGGTAATATTTGACCAAACGCTCTCCTTTCAAAAACACATTAAGAATATAACCAGGTGTGCGTTTTTTCACCTTCATAATATTGCTAAGATTCGTCCTATCCTCTCGACCGGGGATGCGGAAACTATTATACATGCGTTCGTCACGTCGCGCTTGGACTACTGTAATGTATTATTCTCTGGTCTTCCAAAATCCAGTATTAAAAGTCTACAGTTAGTGCAAAATGCCGCTGCGAGGCTGCTCTCACGGTCAAGAAAATTTGATCACATTACCCCAATATTAGCCGAATTACATTGGCTCCCGGTCCATTTAAGATGTGACTTCAAGGTTCTTCTACTAACCTATAAAGCACTGCATGGCTTAGCGCCTTCATATCTCGTCGACCTAGTCGTTCCTTATGTTCCGTCTTGTAACCTTCGTTTGCAAAACGCTAGTCTTTTAGTTATACCGAGGGCCAAGAAAATGTCTGCAGGGTCTAGAGCATTCTCTATTCGGGCTCCAGAGCTTTGGAATGCCCTACCAATGGATATTAGAACTACTACCTCAGTAGAAACATTTAAGACACGTTTAAAGACACATTTCTATGAGATGGCCTTTAACTAACTTGTGATGGCCGATTTGGCCGGAGTTTGTTCTGTTCTCTCTGCCCACCTCCTCCCCGGCTGGGGAGGGGGTTAGGTGGCTCAAAAGCTGATAGCGGCTGGCTGGATTCTCGGGGACCAGTTCGGGATGGGGGAGCTGCGGCTCGGCCCCCTTGAGGACACTGCCAGGACAATCGAGGGCACCTCCGACATCCATTTTTTTTCATTGATTTTCATATTATGTATTACTTGTGCACTCTCTGCATCCATTACAACCTGGTGATCCTGAAAGGGGGATCCTTCCATCTGTGGTCCCTTCTCAAGGTTTCTCATTTTCCCCTGGCAGGGGTTTTTTGAGTTTTTCCTTGCCCTTTTGGGAGCTTATGATCAGGGGATGCTTTGAGAATAATTGTCAATTTTGGCTATGTGAAGCCCTTTGAGACTGTTTGTGATTCAGGGCTATACAAATAAACTTGACTTGACTTGACTTGACTTGAAACTGCAGTCGATATATATTGAATAACAACATTTAGTCTACATCGAAGGCGACAGGATCGCGGTGCTTGGTGAACTGTACCAGGCTGTCAGTGAACAGCAGACAGCGCACCCTGACGGTTTCACCATCTTCACTGGAGACTTTAATCATGCCAACCTGAAGTCTGTTTTCCCGAGGCTTCACCAGCATGTTACTTTTCCGACACGTGGAGACAGCTTCCTGGACCTAGTCTACTCTGCGCAAAAGGGAGCTTTCAAAGCCACCCCCCTCCCCCATCTTGGGCTTTCTGACCATCTCACCGTTTTGCTTTTGCCCGCATACAGACAATTGGTAAAGGCATCCAGGCCGGTTCGGAGGCGGGTTCGGGTGTGGCCTGAGGGTGCCTCCGATGCACTTCGTGATTGCTTCGACACCACTGACTGGGACTTATTTAAGCAGGCGCCCACCTACAACGATCGGACGGACATAAAGGAGTATACTGACTCTGTTTCCTCTTACATCACGAAATGCATTGATGATGTGACTTGCTCAAAATCCGTCGTCACTCGCGCGAACTGGAAGCCGTGGCTGACAGGGGCTGTCCTCAGACTGCTGAGGGCCAGGGACAAGGCTTTCAGAGCAGGGGATGAGGCTGGCTTGAGGACAGCGAGGGCCAACCTGTCCCGAGGCATCAAAGAAGCGCCAGACTCGCCAACAGCTTCTTTCTCTAGGCTGTTAGGACCCTGAACTCGCTACCCCCTTCTGCGTAGCGTGCGGCACTGTTGCGCTATTTTCTTGAATGTCTGCTGCACGCTCACTTGCTCCTTTTTGCTACTCTTATTTATTTATTTGTTGTGTTATTTATTCATTATTTATTCAGCACGCTGTTGTTTACTTGTTTACTTGATTGTCTGTTGTGGGCCATGTCTTGTCACCGTGGGATAGGGGGGAACGAAATTTGGGTTTCTTTGTGTGTCTTTGGCATGTGGAGAAATTGACAATAAAGCTGACTTTGACTTTGACTTTATATGCATACATATTATTTAAAACCTACTCTAAGTAAATCGTAAATCTACATTCTGGCTTACATAGTTTACGCCAAGAGACGGAACATATTCACTGACTGATCCGTTGATGCACAGGTAGGCATATCACTCATTGTCTCGCAAACGGGAAAGCCAGGATTCGTTCCCTCACTGATCCGTTCTCGCGGTAAACTGGTAATGCAAATCATTCAGTGAGTGATTCACTCAGTGAGTGATTCACTCAGTGAGTGATTCATTTAGTGAGTGATTCACTCAGTGAGTAATTCGTTCAAACTCAGATTCGTTCGTTGGTGAACGAATCTGAGATTGAACGAATCTCAATTGACGATTCGTTCGTGAACGGGAAGTTACGTCACTGACTCGTAAAGTCCATCCTCCATGTAACGCTCGCTGGCGCTGCTGATTGGCTGATTTTCTTCTGCGTTTTGTTTTGCGGCGGGGTAGCACCAGCTTCAATTGGCATTACTGACATCTACTGGTTGAAGTTATATATGAAAGGAAAAAAAAGGACGAATCACTTTAGAAAGTGATTCGTTCACTCTCGTTCACTGAAATGATTCGTTCTCTGTGAACGAATCGTTCACTCACCAGCCAACACAACAGTGGGAGCGGTACTGCGAGTCAGCACCTTCGGCTATCGCAATTACTTTTATGACGGCTAAAGACGGACACCACAGTGCGAGATATGCAACAAAAACATTTCGGACAGCCAGACGACAACTTCAAACTTACCTAAATAGGTGTTTGTGTATATAGCTTTAATGCAATGAATATGATGATGAATCTGAATTAAGTAAATATGATTTAATATGGAGCAAGTTAATAAATAAAAACTACAGTTAACTTGACTTGGACTTGACTTGACCTATTTAAGGACTTGACTTGACTTGCCCAAGAAAAAAAATGACTTGGGACTTACTTGAGACTTGAAGGTTAAGACTTGAGACTTACTTGGGACTTGGACATGTGTGACATCTCTGGTAAGCAACACTATACTCAAACTTCATAGACTTTTGAAAAAGCCTTCGACTCGGAACATCACGAAAGCCTGTGGATCATCATGAAGAAGTATATAAATCCGAAGAAGACTGTGACAATAGCTAGACCAGGTATGGGCAAACTACGGCCCGCGGGCCACATCCGGCCCACGGGACCGTTTAATCCGGCCCGCCAACCCTAAATAAATTGTATTATTAAACTTTTTTTTTTTTTCTCGGTAATTTTGCCTGCAATGACTGCGTCTCCCCAGTAGATGAGGAACCACTCGCCTGCGCATTTACTACCGGAAGCCGTGTCAGAAAGCTCGGTGCACACTTACAAGTGCGTGTACGTACTCAGTAGTACGGAAATGGCGCACTCGCGCTCTATTTGTATCAGTACCGAATTTAGAGCGTGGGCTGTGACGACAGCATTCTTGTAATTTGCGCGCCGAGCTTTCGGATACAGTTTTACGCTAAAGCCATCCACAAACCTTCCCCTGGAATCCTTCCATTAAAATGAGTCGCCCAAGGAAAAGCAAGGTGGACACTGAGTGCCGAGTGTTTAAAAAGTGGCCAATTTGGCTCGACGTACGCGACGTGACGTTCAGCCACATGAACATCAACATCAACCCGTCACAGATCTAGGTAAACGGACCAACACCTCGGATCTCTCCTAAGAATTGCCACAACAAATTTTACTCCAGACTATGACACACTAGCAAAAAAGGGAGACCAACAACACTGTTCCCACTGAAAATGAAGGGAGGCTTTCAAGTTTGTTGTAAAAAAATGCATTTTGAATACGATCTGTACAAATAGCAGGGATTGAAACTAGCGACCATTCTCATTTTCAAACAATACAGGATGCTCAAGGACATTGATGCACCACCTGTTTGTGACTAATCTTAACCTGTAAAGTTCTTAAGGCTTACTTTAAGGAAGTGTTTCCCGTTTCCTCACCTCTGTTACCAGGTGTTTGTGAGTTAAAACTCTGATTTTCAGATACCCCTCACCGTGTTGCCGTTTTGATTACTTTATTTGGATGTATGCTTTCACCGATTCTTCAAGATGATATACTTGGTCAGAATGTTTGCCGTTTGATGTGATCTCATAAGATAAACATCTTACATTAATCTGACCTGCAGGCACTGAAGTGATGGAGACTGTTATTCATAATAACAGTGTCGTATTTTATGAGAATCACTGATAGCAGTTTTTTAGGGATTTTTTTTTTTTTAATGCTGTTAATAAATGCATTTGTTTTCCAAAAACTTTTTTTGAATATCCACGCTTTACTACCTACTAAAGGCCAAAACCTTTTATGAAATGACCTTTACAGGTCGTTAATATTACTTCACACAAACACTACATCCATCTGCTCCTGGTTCGGCCCCCCGGTCAAAATTTAGAGCCCAATTCGGCCCGCAAGTCAAAAAGTTTGCCCACCCCTGAGCTAGACTATTTTTGGGTATGGGACAGACGTTTGACTCTCTCCATATATCAGGGACACCCCTGTTAGTATGAGCAGTTGGCCAGATGTGTAATGACCGGGGCCAGGTCCTCTGCCAGTTCTTTAAAGCAGTTTCCCAACCTTTTTTGAACGAATCGTTCACTCACGAGCCAACACTAACAGCAACACACACATAAATTGAGTACCGTATTTGCCGGTGTACAGGTCGACTCGGTGTATAAGTCGACCCCCTAAAATTCGACGGAAATTTACGATTTTATGATATATCCTTTGTATAAGTCGAGCTCAATTGTTGCATTATATTAAACTTCAAAATTCAATATGCGAAATTTATTGACGAAATGTGTTCAAATTCCGGGAGGCCGTGCGCATGCGGCTGTTTATAAGCACCGCGGAGGAGATTGCGGAGCCTCATTCGACTTCCAGCGGCCGGCGAGCTCGCGCACGCCGCCCGGCACCAACGGGAGGCCGGAAATAGCTCCAAGCCGAGCGGATCGGCACTTTATAAGCACCGCGGAGGAGATCGCGGAGCCTCATTCGACTTCCAGCGGCCGGCGAGCTCGCGCACCCGCCCGGCACATCCGGGAGGCCGTGCGCACGCGCCAAGTGACCGAAAATAGCCCCCGCCGAGCGGATCGGCTGTTTATAAGCACCGCGGAGGAGATCGCGGAGCCTCATTCGACTTCCAGCGGCCGGCGAGCTCGCGCACCCGCCCGGCACATCCGGGAGGCCGTGCGCACGCGCCAAGCGGCCGAAAATAGCCCCCACCGAGCGGATCGGCTGTTTATAAGCACCGCGGAGGAGATCGCTGAGCCTCATTCGACTTCCAGCGGGCCGCGCACTCGCGCACGCCGCCCGGCACATCCGGGAGGCCGTGCGCACGCGCCGAGTGGCCGAAAATAGCCCCCGCCGAGCGGATCGGCTGTTTATAAGCACCGCGGAGGAGATCGCTGAGCCTCATTCGACTTCCAGCGCACGCCAACCGGTTCAAATTTTCTAAGTGCAACGCACAATGAGATGCATGAGAAACGGCCTTGGTTACCATCACATTTGAAGCGATGAATACGAAGTTAAATTTTATAACTCGGTGTATAAGTCGAGGTCGATTTTTTTCGGTCGATTTTGGATCGAAAAAGGTCGACCAATACACCGGCAAATACGGTATGTGCCCATGCCACAACATGAAATCTCAAAATTCTCCGATTTGCCACGCATGCACGATTAGCCTTGCGGAAACTGACCTGTGGTTTGGTAATCCTGTTTACAATTCGCTCGGTATTTAATGTTGGACAATTTCCCACGGAACATCTCTCACGTGACACCGGTGTGCCGCGGCACACTGGTTGGGAAACACTGCTTTAAAGCATATGTAAAGGCATCTTTAACATGTTTTAAAAACCACTCAGAATGTCCGATTATATTCACCTGCATCCAAATGATATTATAGGATTTGAAATAAAATTGCATTCGTGAGCCAAACGCAGTCAATTTGTGTGTATATCTCGGTCTTTCCTGACCCTGTCATGAACCGCGCCATTCTGGATCACATGGTACCGTGACGTAGTTGATAAGACTCCCCCCATTGTTTGCCAATTGATAGCACAAAGATCCATACAATTTCCTTATGTTTTGTCTCCAATACTTCACATATATTAAGCATAATAGAGACAACGGAGCCCCCCCAAGTTACCCCCCCGCCCCGAAAGTGCCAAGACAGAGCCGTGCAATTGCCAAAAGGGAGATTCTTGGGGTATAAAAATGTTACCTTTATTTTATTTGAACAATAAAAAGGTTTAGGCTTATAACTCTAGATGTAACTTCAGTAGTAACATATTGTGTGCAAGGGGAAAATAAGAATTAGCACACCAAAGTAATAAACTTTCATGGGTTTTCCCAGTCCTAAAAATTTATTTTCCTACTGTTTTCTACCCTATAAAAAAATATGTTGCCGAATGTTTTATTAAAAGAAATTTTCTTTGCAACTTTCTTAGAATTTATTAAACTGAACACCCAAAACAATATCAGTGTATAGCCATTGATTTACTCCCAATCCGGCTGTACCTTCCGCACCTTTGTTTTGCGATACTTCAGTCGCTGAGGTACTTCTCACTGGTTCAAATTGGTAGCCTTGTACCCCAAGAAAGAAATTGTACTCTTCTTCATTTTCGTCGTCAGGTGAAGAATCGTCTGAGGGAGATTCGTCAGACGACATCGCTTCCACTTCTGTATCCGCCATTATGGTTACATGGGCTAAGTAACTCGGCAACGCTCGGCCTCCTATCATCTACGCCACTTTTTTCAGTGATGTACCCCCTTTGAAATATTTTTTTCAGCCAAGCAAGAAAAGCATCCACCTGAGCAAAGCAGGTGAAAGACTCCTGACCATATGCCCTTTCAGCCCCTGACCAGCGCAACACATTTCTGGTCCAAAAGAAAGAGGTACAGGATTATCCCATCAATGTTTGATTTATTAAAGTTAAACAACTTGTAGCAATGTGCCTGACAGACACATTTATGTTTCAAACATTGCATATAAAAACAAAAACGATAAACAGTAAACGGTGACCACCAAGAAGGCATAATCCCTTTCAAAACTTAAATACTGTATACAGAACACTGCTAATTTATGTCAATTTCTTCTTTTTAAAAAAAAAAAAAAAAAAGAAAAACTGCTAATTTATGTCAATGTTTCTTGTAATAATCTCTTGCAAGTAAATAAAAATATACATAACTAAAAATGTGTTCACAAAAATAAATTCACTTAATTATGAATAAATAATATCTCGTTTACAATATAAATTGATAACTTAATAATAAATAAAGATTTGCTGATAAAAAATAATCAACTTTACCTCTTTTGGGATAAAAAAAGAAACTTTCGTTTCTCTTAAAATTGAAATGTTGCATTGAAAATTTGATTTTGATTTGACAAGCATTGAACAGTCTTGAAGCTTGAATGAGTCATTTGGACTCATACTACATTTTAGTGAGAAACATGGGCTTGTACCTCACTTTGTCATCCTTGGTGGCAGGGAGGCAACTGCAGTGATAAGTTCTTCTCCAGGCTCAGTCTGTTTCTTTGCTTTGTTTTGATCACAGTCATTGCAAAGAAGGAGGTCTCACATAAATATGTGGAGGCAAAGGGCAGCAGCTGCTCCAAAGCTTTCTGTCCCAGCTCAGGGTGCTCCTGCCTCACACACACCCGAAACTGTGTGAGAGTGGAGGCGCCAAACTTCATCTGCAGGCCACTGTCAGATGCCACTTCCATCAGTTTTTCCTGGTGAGTGACAGGAAGCTTTCTTCTCTTGGCTTCAGAGAAGAGAAATGGGTTTCTCACCCAATCCAGCCGTGCAGATTTCTCCTCCATGTCAGCAAATTAGCAATGAAAGCCCTTCATCAAGTTAGCCAAATGTCCCACTATGACTAACTTCACTGGAGCTGTCTCCGCATCTTCATTGGAGAGAAAAGCATCCATCTGAGGAAAGCGGGGGAAAGCCTCCTGACCACATGCCCTTTTCCACAGCTCTGTTTTCGTCAGGAAACCATCCACCTTGTCATACAGGTTCAGGATGCTGGTGTCCTTGCCCTGCAGAGACACATTCAATTTGTTCAATTTGATGAATATATCTGCCAGATAGCAAAGCTTTGCAAGGTAGTCCGTGTTCTCGAACAAGGTGGCATGGTGCTCTTTCAGAAAGGTGTGCACATCAGCTCGTAACTCCAACAGCCTGTTGAATATCTCCCCTCGAGAGAGAGCCAGCACACTTCTGTATGCAGGAGGAGTTGCGTGTGTTCAGCTCCCATGTTTTCACGGAGGCGGCGGAACAAAGGTGCATTATGTGGCCTTGACTTGATGAAGTTGATCACTTTGATGCTGTCGTTCAAAACCTCATGCAACACGGGGCTCATTTTCTTGGACGCTAACGCTTCCCTGTGAATCACACAGTGAGTCCACTTAATGTCGGGATTTTCCTTTTTAATCCGTGCAATGAGCCCTTTCGCACTGCCCGTCATTGATGCAGCTGCATCTGTACAGACGCTGCTGCAGGATTTCCAGCTGATACCATTTTCAGAGAAAAATGTGTTAACGACATTAAAAACATCCTCTCCGGTTGTTCTCCCCTCCAGATTTTTGCAGAAAAGTATGTGTTCACAAATGTCGTCAGTCTCAATGTACATATCTCACAAAAGCAACAAGCTGTGCATTTCCACTGGCATCTGTGGATTCATCCAGCTGTCGTGAAAAAGAGTCGCCAAGTTTTCCCACAACTTGTTTGACAATGTCTGCACCCATTTTGTCTATTCTGCGGCAAACGGTGTCATTCGACAAAGGCACAATTTTGAATGTATCCGCAGATTTTTTTGTCTAGCATAGTTTCGGCCAATAACACAGTGGCGGGGAGCAGCAGCTCTTCATTTATTGTGAAACGTTTTTGGGCTTTAGCTACGAGCAAAGAAACCGCATAAGAAGCCTGCAGGGCTTTGGCTGATGTAGTGGAGGCTTTTCGCATTGTGTCTTGGGATGACTTGAAGTCAGAAAGTTTCATCCTGAAGAACTCCGGTGGCTTGCCAACATGGCATCCGTGTTTTGTGGTGAGATGCTGCTGGAGATGTGCCGGCTTCATGCGAGCATTGGCTAATTTCTCCCCGCAAAAAAAGCACAGCGCTTTGGGTGGGTTATAACTTGTGGACGTAAATCCCATCAAACAATCGTCTTCCATGTACTGCCGGTACTTTGTCGGCTCTAGTTTTGCCTTCTTTTTTACTTGTTTCTCCGGGTTTTCAACAGCAGCATCGCTGCTACACTTTAGCCACATCTTGTTACAGTGCGTCGTCAAGGCAACCTATTGCTCACAGGAAGAATAAAATAAATTTTAATTCCAATATAAGGAGGAGAGGGACTCACGGCTGAAACTGATGTTTTCAGGGAGGACGCAAGGAGTCAACGGTGGTTCATAACGACAAGATGAGCGATCAAACAGGAAAACGAGCGGGAAGTCTGTCCGCCGCCCATCTATCTCCTGCACATAGCATGAGATTTGAGACATGATGTGCCATTGACATTTTTTTCACGCGAGAACGATTCAATATGAGTTACGGTGTAATTGATGGCGCACTGCGTGGCCGGCCCGTGAGGCTCCAAGGCTGAGCAACTCCTGCTGGGCTGCAGGGATGCTGGTTTCGTCTGCAATTCTCTTTTGCAGTTCGGCCACTGTCTCGTCATCTGTGACGCCGTACCTCAAGATCATGGCGGTGGTCATGTTTAAAACCTGAACCATCTGTGAAGAATAGACCATAAATGAAACTGAAAAGAGTTGAGAGAACTACTATGCCAGTGCCTCTTGAATTTCTTACAAGTCACGAAACAGTCAATATTATTCTAAGCCACATTGAACTTTGACACTAACAATGACAACTGAGAAAAATGTCAGAAAAAATGAAATGTTGAACCGATATAAGGTATATTCAATTAGGTCAACAGACAAGGCCAATTTAGCATAATGCTAACGTTAGCACAAGTCAGTTGGGCAGTGGCAGCAGGAGGACTTAAAGTTCACAGAACAGTTTATCAGACCATCTGTGTCACTCCAAATGATTAAATTAATCGAAATCTTCATCCTCTGTGTCACGTGTGTTCGCGTCGTGCCGGAAGTGACGTCATGCAGCCTGAGTACTGGCCCCAAAACAGACCTACTGAGGATGCAGCCGGTGAATGTGGTCACAGCTAGTGTCCCCTTTTTTGCAAGATTAGTTCTCTTGCTAGCAATGAGGCTTCAACACCCACCGCTAATCAAAAATTCAAACACACTACTATCAAGCAAGGTTAGTGGATGTAGCTGTCTGTCAGACCATAGTGGGAGTTTAACTCACACCCTCTGATTTACAATTCTAGGGCTCTTATTACTAAGCTACGCGGCCTTGCTTGGAAAAACTGTGTTAACATTTTAGAAGATGAACCAAAATATTTTGGTTCCCGTCTTTGCCTGTTCTGTTTTGGTTAGCCGGTCTGTCGGTCGGTCTGTTAAATTATGTCAGTTTGCCGGTTCTGTTAGTTTGTTCTCCTCATCCTCTCTTCCAACTACCTTTTACTGTCAATTAACCTTGGTCATTTGGTTGCCCTGCTCCATTCCGATTCGTGACAGACAATGTCAATATTCCTCGTTTTCATTGTAGTCACCATGGCAGAAATGAGCGGAGAGGGGTGCTGCTGCCACCTTTTGGTTATAGGAGGATTTACAGTTTCAGG
The DNA here is from genome assembly GCF_024217435.2 of Syngnathus scovelli. Lineage (NCBI taxonomy): Eukaryota > Metazoa > Chordata > Actinopteri > Syngnathiformes > Syngnathidae > Syngnathus > Syngnathus scovelli. The sequence continues at coordinate 7,007,435 of NC_090865.1, forward strand.
TTTAATGATTTTTTTTTAATCCAGTTGGACAGTGCAGGCGGGCCATAAACAATATCAAAGTCAAAGTCAAAGTATATTATTATTATTATTATATTATATTATTAGACCGGAGCTGTGGGCCGTATGAAATCTGACCAGGGGCTGGATTTGGCCCCGTAGGCCGGACTTTGGATATGTCTGCACTAAGGGGCTGTAGACCTATGCTATAGAATTCACGTTAATGCCTATTCCTGTGTGTATGAATGACTGTAGGTATAACTTTGTTTTATTTTTGTAAAGAGACAACAAAACGTCACATTTTGTAATTAGTACATTGATTGTGAATAGACACAGGAAGGAAGGGGCGAGCACACAAACGCAGACAGAAACCATGACAACCTACATATAACAAAACATCCAGGCACGAGTCGTGACAGTTTGGAATTGGTTAGGAACTGTTAGGACTTAGTTGAGGGCTGCAATGAAAGACTAAGGAACGCAATTGCAGTATAGAAGATTACATTTGACACTCACGTTTTTGTCAAATAGATGTTTTAGCAACTTCTTCTTCTCTGAAGTGGATGTAGGCGTACATCAGTACCTGAGGTGTGTATAGAAGTCTCTAAGCTTCCTCTCGTAAAACTGCACCGATTGTACCACCGGACGCTAGCTTTCCTGACCATCCCCTGAACAACGCTCCTCTGGGTGCCAGATGGAAAGTTTCATTTCATGAAGACACAAAAAAGTTCTCAGAGGGGAGAAGATGCAGAAAGAATCCAAACCTTTGGGTTTTTCTCCCAGCTTGCGCAGCATTTCCATGGCCTTTCATTCACTAATAGAAAAAAAGGTCAAGTTAACAGCGCAGTTCTTAACTTAGTTCTTGTTAAACATTCATTGGGATGTGACTCACAGTTTGTCCAAAGCCTCGCCGGTCCTCCACGGCGAACGGTGAACAACCAAAATGTCTTGTTGCAGGTGCATCTCCTCCTCAAGTTCATTTACTTTGGTCTGTGCACACGCACACACACGCACGCCCACACACACACACACACACACACACACACACACACACACACACACACACGCACGCACACACACATACGCACGCACGCACACGCACACACACACACGCGCACACACACACGTGGTTCCTGACCACAGCTGCTGGCAGTCTGCTCCATTTCTCTCCACACTCCCAGCAGTTTGTCGGAAGCTAAAGAATGTAAAGAATTCCTTATTTATGATTGTCGGTTTCAACCGATTCAAACCATTCCAACTTTCAACTGTTCATCTTTTTTCTACCAACTTGCCACTTACCAAAATTTCCAAATTTGTAATTCAACCAAATTCTCTAAAATGTCGTTTTTGTACTCTAATTTCTACATTTTTCAACCGATTCAACCCATTTCAACTTTCAACTGTTCATCTTATTCTACCTATTCCACAACTTCCCACTTGCCAAAAATTCCAAATTTTCAAATTTGTAATTCTAATTTCTACATTTTACAACCGATTTAAACCATTCCAACTTTCAACTGTTAATCTTTTGCCTACGTATTCCACAACTTCCCACTTACATAAAATTCCAAATTTTCAAATTTGAAATTCCACAAAATTCTCCAAAATTTCATTTTTCTGCTCTAATTTCTACATTTGTAACCGATTCAACCCATTCCAACTTTCAACTGTTCATCTTTTTTCTACATATTCCACAACTTCCCAATTACCAAAAATTCAAAATTTGCAGATTTGGAATTCAACCAAATTCTCCAAAATTTTGTTTTTCAACTCAAATTTCTACATTTTTCAACTGATTCAAACCATTCCAACTTTCAACCGTTCATCTTTTAGCTACCTATTCCACAAAGTCAAAGTCTGCTTTATTGTCAATTCCTTCGCATGTCAAGACACACAAAGAGATCGAAATTACGTTTCCCACTATCCCACGGTGACAAGACAGAGTTCACAATGCACATACAAGTAAACAACACAAGAACAATTCAACAAGAAGGCAACATCAATGAATAAATAAGAGTGATAGCACGCTAGCCGCTCCAGATGCACAGCAGAGTCCGGAATGATGACAGTTAACCAGGCCACAGCGAACAAGAGCACACAGCAGGCACGCACTGCCCGGTTCGTGGATTCTAGCAGGCGAACGCAACCCATCTTGTCGTCCAGCGAACGAACATACGCCAGGAGAATGGAAAGCATGGCCGGGCGAGCTGGGTTGGCCGCCAGCCTGGCCCCGACGTCTCTGCGCTGGCCCCTCTTCTGCCTCCTCGCACACCGCTTTCGACGCATTCCAACCGGGGGAGGAATTCCAGGCGAGTCCGGCGACGCTCCAGTCCGAGCGCCTTTAATGTCTCCGCACCAAAGTCCAGAACGCCATAAAACCCACTTTCGCCGATGTCAAGCAAAACCTGCCTGCTGCACTTGTAGCACGACGTATTACGACGAGACGAACACACAAAACTGCCGGACAAACACTCATTAAACACTCACAAAACTTCGCACTTACCAAAAACTCCAAATTTTCAAATTTGAAATTCAACCAAATTCTCCAAAAGTTTATTTTCTACTTTAATTTCTACATTTTTAGACCGATTACACCCATTCCTACTTTCAACTGTTCATCTTTTTCTACCTATTCCACAACTTCCCACTTACCAAAAATTTCAAATTTTCAAATTTGAAATTCAACCAAATTCTCCAAATTTTGTTTTTCAACTCTAATTTCTACATTCTTCAACCGATTATACCCATTCCAACTTTCAACTGTTCATCTTTTGCCTACCTAATCCACAACTTCCCACTTACCAAATATTTAAACTTTTCAAGTTTGAAATCCAACCAAATTTTTCAAAATTTCGTTTTTCTACTCTAATTTCTAAATGTTTCAACCGATTCTCGTGGTGAAACATTCACCACATTCAAATCACATTCAGAAACGCACACACTCACATACATTTCTCAAGTAATTAAACTCGTTCCAACATCATTCCGCAGCATTCTCTAAGACGTTAGTTAAAGTGTTCGCTTCCACACGCAATTTCTCCAGAAATTGCATTTTCTATTTTGAAAAATAAAATAAAGTTTTTGTGTTTGAGCACTAAATATTTTGTCTTTGTAGTGTATTGTAGTGTAGTGTAAAACATCATAAAAACATTTGAATCAACCTGTTGATGAACCATACTAATTAAAACATAAGATATTTTTTTAATCAAACTGTCGATTAGCTGTACTGATTAAAACATCATACAAACATTTGAATCAACCTGTTGGTTAACACACCACCATACAGTCCTATGGCAGTGGGCATCGCTTTGTTAATCATGTGATAATATTGCTTTACGGCAATACTACGGCTAGTATTGCTTTAGCAAATTTATCCTCCGTTGCCGCAATATTTTGTGGCAGTTCATAATATGAATGGTGGTGATCCCTGATTGGTGCCCCTCATACCCGTCTGACCTATCAGTGCAAGGGGGAGTGGCTTCATCAGTGATTGGCTTCAGATATGCCACCAGGTGCACTGATTGAACCTGCTATTTAAAAAGGACTCCGTGCGTGTAGACTCGCTGTTTTTGCGGCTAGTCAGTCTGTCTCCATGTTTGCCGAGGTGTGTCATATTCAGTACAAAAGTATCCACAGAAGGTGAATAGTAAAAAAAAAACCGATAACAGAAACAAAACAAAATGAAAAGAGCCCTAAGGCTCAAAGTTAAGAAAGCTGACCGAAAGGGTTAACGCTGAAGCTAAATAGCTTGTAAATGCCCTAACCTATTTGTCTTTAAGTCTTACATGTGGGCATATGCAGTACACATGCATACATAAATACACAAATGTATATATTTACAACACCTAGTGTTCATACATATACAGGACTGTCTCAGAAAATTGTAATATTGTGATAGTTCTGCATTTTCTCCAATGCATTACAAATCAACTGAAATATTGCAAGCCTTTTATTATTTTAATATTGCTGATTATGGCAAATAGCTTAAGAAAATTCAAATATCCTATCTCAAAATATTAGAATATCATGAATACGTATACTAGTAAGTGTCATGCTGTCATGTGTCGTCCGGTGCATTTCCTGTTTTATTGTGTGATTTCCTCTCGTTCCAGTCAGTGTGTCCTTCCCCTGTGCGTCCGGTCACGTGATCCCCTGATTCCAAGTGTGTGCACCTGCGTCAATGACCAACTGTCTTCACCTGTGTTCCCCTCCTGTGTCCATATAACCCGCGTCTTTCCCCGTATCCAGTGCCAGTGCGTCTTGCCTTGTCAGAACACTAGCGATCACGAAACCCTCGAGTTCCACGTAGAAGCCTTGTTAGAGCCACCTTGATCACCGATGTTAACTTGGTTACATCGCTACCTTGTTTTTGTATTTCCCTCGGTTCGAGGCGCTTTGATTTCCCCTTTTTCTCCCTCGGTTCGAGCCGCCTTTGTTTTCCCTTTTTTCCCTCCTAGTGAGGCGTTTTTTGTTCGACTGTCAGTGGCGACAATAAAAGCCTTTTTGGACATTGAACTCTCTGCATTCGAGTCCTCTCCCTGCTCTGCGCTTGACAGTAAGGTGCTCAACTAATCGCTTGAATCGTCTAATTAACTCGAAACACCTGCAAGGGCTTTCTGAGCCTTGAAAAACACTCAGTGACCTAAATCACAAATATGAGGAAACCTGCTGACCTGACTGCTGTCCAGAGGACCATCATTGACACCCTCCATCAGGTGGATAAGACACAAAAAGAAATTTCTCAAAGAGCAAGCTGTTCACAGTGCAGTTTCAAAGCATATCCACAAAACCTCTGTTGGAAGGGAGAAATGTGGCAGGTAACGCTGCACAACCAAGAGAGATGACCCCAGCCTTAACCGCATTGTGAAGAAAAGTCGCTTCCAGAATTGGAGGGAGCTTCAAAGACAGTGGACGGAAGCTGGAGTCCAGGTATCAAAAGCCACTGTTCACAGATGTGTCTAGGAAATGGGCTACAATAGCCGTATTCCCATGGTCAAGCCATTTCTGAACTCAAGACAACGGAAGAAGCGTCTGACTTGGGCTATGGAAAAGAAGCACTGGACAGTTGCAGAGTGCTCCAAAGTCCTCTTTTCAGAAGAAAAGGCTGGAGAGGAGCAAAATCCAAGTTGCTCGAAATTCAGTGTGAAGTTCCCACAGTCAGCGATGGTTTGGGGAGCCATGTAAGATGCTGGTGTTGGTCCACTGTGTTTCATCAAGTCCAGAATAAATGCAGATTTTAGAGCACTACATGCTTTCGTCTGCTGGAAAGTTCTATGGAGATGATGATTTCATTTTCCAGCAAGATCTAGCACCTGCCCAGAGTGCCAAAACCACCAGTAAATGGTGTACTGACCATGGCATTACTGTCCTCGATTGGCCTGCCAATTCCCCTGACATTAACCCCATAGAGAATTTGTGGGGTATTGTGAAGAAGCTGAAAGACACCAGACCCAACAATGCAAATGAGCTAAAGGCCGCTATTGAAGCATCGTGGGCATCCATAACACCTCAGTAATGCCACAGGCTGATTGCCTCCATGCCACGCTGCATTGATGCAATAATCCGTGCAAAAGGATTCCCAATCAAGTACTGAGTGTCAGGCAGGGAACAAGGCGGAGGACTCGGATGCAGAGTCTTTCTTTTCTCTGATTTATTCCAACAAATGATGATCAAAAAATACAACTCAAGGCGCCTCTTGCGAGGGAAACACTCAGCAAAAAGTCCAAACAAAAAGCGTCGCACTCGGGCGAGACAAAAAGGGCTATGGGGAACAAGGCACTAACAAAAAGTGTCGCTCTGTGGCGAGACAAAAAGGAGGAATCTTACTGGGAGTTCAGACGTCAAGGAATCGCTGGTGGTCGGGACGAGGCAAGACACACTGGCACAAGACAAGGGGAAGACACGGACTAAATACACACAAAAGGGCTGGGACGCAGGTGCTGACAATTAGCGCCAACCACGCAGGTGCACACAATCGGGATCAGGGAATACAAGACAACCGAAAACAGAGGAAGGAAACACGAACTGAAACGGAAGGGATGACAAAATAAAACAGGAAGTGAAGTTACGACACAGACAAGACAGCAATCCGGAAAAATAAACGTGACCGCATGACATAACCCCCCCCCCAGGGCCGGATCCCAGACGGCCCAGGAGCCTCAGGGTGAGCTGCATAAAAGTCCTCAAACAGCCCCGGGTCCAAAATAAAACTAGGCGGCACCCATTGCCGCTCCTCAGGCCCATAACCCTCCCAGTCCACCAGGTACTGCCAGCCCCGGCCCCTTCTGCGCACGTCCAACAGTTCTTTCACCGTGTAGGCCGTCCCACCTCCTATCGTCCGCGGAGGCGGGGGCGGCGCAGGATCTGGCACCAACGGACTGTCCACTACCGGCTTGACCTTCCCGACGTGAAAGGTGGGGTGGACTGCAAGGGACCTGGGCAAGCGGAGACGCACCGCGGCCGGGTGCACGACCTTGGCGATGGGGAATGGACCCACAAAGCGAGGCGCTAGCTTCCTGGAGTCCCCCCGGTGGGGAAGATCCTTGGCGGACAGCCAAACACGTTGACCCCGCTGGTACACGGGCGCCGGGCGTCTCCTTTGGTCAGCCATCCACTTGACACGGTCCCCCTGGCGGATCAGCTTGGCCCGCGCCGCCGACCAGACACGACGACAGCGGCCCACCAAGGCGTGGGCCGAGGTCACCGTCACCTCCGGCTCACTGTCAGGGAAGACTGGGGGCTGGTAGCCATACACGCACTTGAACGGTGACATACCTGTAGCCGTGGTGGGCAGGGAGTTGTGGGCATACTCCACCCAGGTGAGGTTCTTGCTCCACGAGGAGGGGTTTTGGGAGACAAAGCAGCGGAGACCCGTCTCCAACTGTTGGTTGATGTGTTCCGTTTGCCCGTTCGCCTCCGGATGATAGCCCGATGTGAGACTCACGGTTGCCCCTATGAGCCTACAAAATTCCTTCCAAAACCTGGATATGAATTTGGGACCCCTATCTGAAACAATGTCCTTTGGGAAACCATGAATCCTGAATATGTGGTCCATCATTACTGTTGCCGTTCGTTTAGCGGGCGGCAGCTTGGGTAAAGTGATAAAGTGAGCCATCTTCGAGACAGTGAGTACGGTTGTTCGCCCATTTGAGGCCAGAAGCCCTGTGACGAAGTCCATGGAGATCTCTGCCCACGGACGCGATGGAATGGGGAGGGGATGCAGCAACCCCATACGGACGCCGTGGGAGTTCTTATTCCGGGCGCAGACGGGACAGGCTGAGACGTATTCTCTGATGTCTGCCCCCATGGAGGGCCACCAGAATCGCTGCTGGACGACAAACAGGATTCTGCGCATGCCCGGATAACAGGAGAGTCTGGAGGTGTGAGCCCAATGGACAACTTGGGACCGTAATTGATCGGGAACAAACAATCTGTTCTCAGGGCACCCACTAGGGGGTGGTTTGTTGCCATTGGCCTGCTGCACCAGGCCTTCGATAGGCCAGGTCACTGCTCTTACCATGCAATGAGGAGGCAGAATGGGTTCGGGCTTCTTAACTTCCGGACCTGGGCTGTAGACACGGGAGAGCGCGTCAGGCTTGGTGTTTTTGGATCCCGGTCTGTAAGACAGAGTAAAGTTAAATCGATTGAAAAAGAGTGACCAGCGGGCTTGGCGAGAATTCAATCACTTGGCCGTCTTAATGTACTCTAAATTTTTATGGTCTGTCCAGACCAGAAAGGGCTGCTGTGCTCCCTCCAACCAATGTCTCCATTCCTCTAATGCCAGTTTTACCGCCAACAGTTCGCCATCTCCCACGTCGTAGTTCTGTTCGGCTGGCGTCAGCCGTCTGGACAGGAACGCGCACGGATGGAGCTTGTTGTCACTCTTGGCTCTCTGGGATAGAATGGCCCAAACCCCTCGATTGGAGGCGTCAACCTCCACCACAAACTGTCGTGACGGGTCGGGAAGCGTGAGGATAGGAGCGGAGCTGAAGCGGTTCTTCAGCTCCTGGAAGGCCGCCTCCGCCGACCAGCAGAATGGAACCTTAGGGGACGTTAGCGCATGCAAGGGAGCCGCCGTAGCACTGAAGCCTTTGATGAACCGCCTATAAAAATTGGCAAAGCCCAGGAATTGCTGCACCTTTTTGCGGGAGTCAGGGGTAGGCCATTCAGTTACCGCGCTAACTTTCGCCGGGTCCATCTTTACTCTGCCCGGGGCTATGATGAAACCGAGAAAAGATACGGTGTTTGTGTGGAATTCGCTTTTCTCGGCCTTAACGTACAGTTGGTGGTCAAGGAGGCGTCGCAGAACAGTCTCGACGTGAGACCTATGGGTCTCCAAATCCAGGGAATAAATCAAAATATTATCTAAATATACATACACAAATCGATCCAAAAAGTCCCTCAGAACATCATTTATCATGGCCTGAAACACTGCAGGGGCATTGGAGAGGCCAAATGGCATTACTAAGTATTTAAAGTGTCCTCAATGTGTGTTAAAACCCGTCTTCCATTCGTCCCCCTCCCGGATGCGCACTAGGTGGTACGCGTTGCGCAGGTCTAACTTCGTGAACACCCGGGCTTGCTGTAATTGGTCGAACACGGTCGACATCAGGGGGAGAGGATACCGGTTTTTGATTGTGATCTGATTGAGGGGGCTGTAGTCAATACAGGGACGTAGGGTGCCGTCCTTTTTGCCCACGAAAAAGAACCCCGCACCCGCAGGCGACGATGACGGTCGAATCAACCCTGCTTGAAGAGAGGAGTCTATATAATCGTTCAGGGCCTGCTTTTCGGGTCCCGAAAGGGAATAAAGCCTCCCCTTGGGTATGGTTGAGCCCGGCAGGAGTTCAATGGCGCAATCATACGGACGGTGGGGGGGTAGGGAGGTAGCCTTGGCCTTGCTGAATACCTCGGCCCATTGGTGGTAACACGCGGGAACCCCGGTCAAGTCTGGAGTTTGCGAGTCTAGAGCAGAAGGCACAGAGTGCGGGTTAGATTTGATACAGGAATCGTGACAGTTGGGCCCCCATCCCGTTATTTCCCCTGATCCCCAGTCTATAGCGGGGTTGTGGCGTTGAAGCCATGGATACCCGAGAATGAGGGGGTTCATTGGGGAGGTCACGACATGTAGTCGTATATTCTCATGGTGGGGCCCAAGAGACAGCGAGACAGGTTCTGTTATGTGTGTTATCTCAAAAGGTGCCTGTCCATTGAGTGCCTTGGCGTTCATGGGAGTGTTCAGCAGGTCAGTTTTTATTCCCCATCGGCGAGCAAATGCCCAGTCTATCAAGCTTTCATCAGCTCCTGAGTCTATTAGCACGTCAAGTTCTATCTCTTTTCCCAGCTGTGTAATCCTGCCCTTGGGGAGAACTCGCCCCGGGGACAGAGCCGCAGAGAAGGCGCTTACCTTCAGGATCCTCCTCACCGGGCAGGAGAGGAGGAGGTGTCCGAGCTCACCGCAGTAGTAGCATCTATCTTCCCGGCGTCGTCGTATCTTATCCTCCTCTGTCAACTTTGCTCTGCCCAACTGCATCGGTTCCGACTCCTGGTGCTGCCGATCCCCGTCCGGCCTGGGGCGGTTCGCGTCTAGGGCGGAAGGAACGGCTACTGGCACGAAGGCGGGGGCGTTCCTGCTTCCGCGGTGCTTCCTCCACTCTTGCAGCCGGTTGTCGGTGCGGATAGCCAGAGCGATGAGGGCATCGAGATCGGTGGGAAGATCCAGGGGAATTAGCTGATCCTGTATGGATCCAGAAAGGCCTCGGAGGAAGATGTCATACAGCGCCGTCGCGTTCCAGCCGCATTCCGCGGCCAGCGTGCGGAAACGGATGGCGTAATCTCCGACGGTCTCTTGTCCCTGGGATATCTGACAGAGTTGCCGAGCCTTCTCTCGGTCAGCGGAGATTGGGTCGAACACCGTACGCAGAGCCAATATCTGATTTCCCCACCAATATCAACATTTCCCCACCGAACGCTCCAAGGTGGCCTATATGGTACGATACCATATAGGCCACCTTGGAGCGTTCGGTGGGGAAATCCGCCGGGGACCTCTCAAAATGCATCTCGCACTCAGTAATAAAGGCCCGACTAAGGCCGGGTTCGCCGGAGTAGCGTTCTGGAGGAGCCAGTCTGGCACCGCCGGTCATGGGAGCTAAGGCAAGGGGAGTCACGGGGGAAGCAGCGGGTGTGCTGGAGGTCGCTGCTGGTCCCACGTTTAAAAGCGAGAGCACGTCCTGCAGTTGTTGACCCAGCTTTCCTACCTGGGCGGCGACCGCCCCTCTGAAATCTGCTTGGCTCTTCGCGAGCCCTCGGATCTCCTCGCCTAAATTGCTCACTTCCCTCTGGTGCTGGGCGAGCTGTGAGGCGTGGGAGCGCACTGCGGCGCACAGGTGCTCCGACTCCGCCGAGTACATGTCTGGCCAGTGTGTACTGTCAGGCAGGGAACAAGGCGGAGGACTCGAATGCAGAGTCTTTCTTTTCTCTGATTTATTCCAACAAATGATGATCAAAAAATACAACTCAAAGCGCCTCTTGCGAGGGAAACACTCTGCAAAAAGTCCAAACAAAAAGCGTCGCACTCGGGCGAGACAAAAAGGGCTATGGGGAACAAGGCACTAACAAAAAGCGTCGCTCTGTGGCGAGACAAAAAGGAGGAATCTTACTGGGAATTCGGACGTCAAGGAATCGCTGGTGGTCGGGACGAGGCAAGACACACTGGCACAAGACAAGGGGAAGACACGGACTAAATACACACAAAAGGGCTGGGACGCAGGTGCTGACAATTAGCGCCAACCACACAGGTGCACACAATCGGGATCAGGGAATACAAGACAACCGAAAACAGAGGAAGGAAACACGAACTGAAACGGAAGGGATGACAAAATAAAACAGGAAGTGAAGTTACGACACAGACAAGACAGAAATCCGGAAAAATAAACGTGACCGCATGACACTGAGTGCATCAATGGACATTTTCAAATGTTTGATTTTGTTTTGCTGTTATAATTTTTTTATTACTTGGTCTGAGGAAATATTCTAATACTTTGAGATAGGATATTTCAGTTTTCTTAAACTGTAAGCCATAATCAGCAATATTAAAATAATAAAAGGCTTGCAATATTTCAGTTGATTTGTAATGAATCCAGAATGTATGACATTTTTGATTTTTTAATTGCATTGCAGAAAATAAAGAATTTTATCACAATATTCTAATTTTCTGAGACAGTCCTGTACATACATGCCCATATACACACCACCTATCACCTATACATTTAAATACACATACACAAATAGAAATACAAAATGTCCCGTATGGCCTGATTTACTTCCCATCATATTTGTACTTCTCCAGAATAAAGTTTTTGTACTTTCTTTTAAACTGGACAAGATTTTTACATTCCTTGATCTCTTCCAGCAACGTGTTCCACAGTTTAACACACAGACAGACAGACACATACTCTTCAAAGTGCTATGAGCAATCGGTTGTTTGAGGTTCAATCTGCCTCTCAGCTCATATTTCACTTCTCGCTCGCTAAACATTCTTTGAATATTTCCAGGGAGTGGATTTTGACGTGCTTTAAACAGAAATTGAGCAGTTTTTAGTTCTACCAGATCCCAAAATTGAAATCACTGTGTTTGTAGAAACAGTGCATTTGTGTGTTCATAATATCCTACCTTATTTACTATCTGTATTGCTCTCTTTTGCATGTTGTATATTGTATGCAGGTTACTCCTGTAGATGTTTCCATATACTTCAACACAATAATTCAGATATGGTAAAAAGAGTGTACAGTACAGTGTTTGCAATGATTTGTTGTTCAGTTGTTCTTGTTTTACATAAAATCCCCACAGTACTTGCCAGCTTGGATCTGATATGCTTGATATGTGGTTTCCAGTTTAAGTTGTGGTCGATTATCACTCCTAAAAATGTATTCTCAAACACTCTTTCCAATTTAACACTATCGATCATTAAATCTGCAGAAGTATTTGCAGATATATCATGATTTATTGTGTCGAAGGCTTTTTTTCAGATCAGTAAAAACACCCACTGCAAATTTCTTATCGTCAATGGCCCTTGTTAGTTCTTCCACTAAGTCCACTAAAGCCATGGCGGTTGACCTGTTGGTTCTTAAGCCATACTGACTGTCTGTGAGCAATTTATGTGTGTCAATGAAGCTGTCCAATCATACAATCGTACATTTCTTGAGAATCTTGGAAAACTGGGAGAGTAGTAAAATTGGCCTATAGTTGCTAGAGGTATTTTTGTCTCCAGCTTTGTGTACTGTGATCACCTTGGCAGTTTTCATTTTGCTCAGAAAGTAGCTTTAGTTGAAAGACAGATTACTGATGTATGTTAAGGGGTCTGCAATGGTGTCAATTACATGCTTTATTAAAGTCATATCGAGACCATTCCAGTCTAATGATGTTTTGCTCTTAAATTTATTGACATCAATAATTTCGTTTCTATCTGTCTGTTTTAAAAAGATGCTGGCTGGATTCCTCTCTCCCTGGAATCTCTCAACACCTCTTTCTTGTGGAGGGTTTATTTCCATTGCAAGTTTAGGCCCCGCATTTACAAAGAAATTATTAAATGCTTCCACCCGATCCATTTTATTAGTGATTGTTTTACCATTTTCCATAAAGAAGTCTGAGAAATAGGAGCTAGTCTTTTTGTTTCTAATAATTGAATTTAATATATTCCATGTACCCTTTATATTGTCTTTGTTGTTTTCTAGCACTCTATTATAATAATCCTTTTTACATTTTCTTAGTATATCAGTTAGTTTGTTTTTAGATATTTTATATTTGGTTTATTTTTCTCTTGTTCTATTTTTTATGAATTGCTTATACAAGTGTTCTTTTTTTACAGGCATTTGAGAATCCCTTTGTGATCCATGGTTCGTCAGTATTTGTTGTTGTATATTTTCTCGAGGCTCAGCCAGGCTTCTGAGATGGCTATGACACTAAAGGGTGTGGTGAATGGTCCTAAGTAATCTTTTATATTTTGAAAATGTGTGTATAAGCTTCTGCTGTTTCGGTGTATGATTGATACTCCATGTGCAAGATTAAATTTACTTTTAAATTGGTCATCAGCGTAGTAATTACAGTTGATCTCATTATTAAATAAGTTACCGTAGTGTCCTGTTGACCATGGTGAGCACGTTAGTGTTCCCCTGAGACGGTGGAAGTGGGCCAACTAGACACAAATGACCAATGCATAAAGCTTTGATGTCTATTCATATGCAAATGAGTTAGGGGTCATACAATTTTATGAAATTTTTATGACTTGTTATGGTATCATAAATCACCCCCTTTTGAATTGGGGCGGGGTTGGGGGCATCAAGATGGCGCCAGTCGTGCGGCGCCATCTTTGACTGTCGCCATTTTGGTTTGCTGGCGCCATTTTTAAGATGTGGATATGTATGGGCATGTATTTTTATGAATCAAGACAGGTGTAGCATCTGAGCTAGCTTTGCTACCAGCCCGTACGTGTGGCTTGAAGGGGCCCGTTTTGTTGAGAAGGCGAAGGGGAGGTGTGTTTGTGGCAGTGTAGTGGGTCGTGAGAGTCGTCAGTATTGGTGCCAAAGTTGTCTGGAAGAGAGTCGCATATAATTTGAGAAACAATAGTTTAGCCAAAGTTATCTGAAAGCGAGAGAGACACATGGAATTTGACAAACAATAGTTTAGAGTATCAAGGGGGTTTTGTTGAGAAAATCATTGAAGTATCGTCAGCATGGTGCCAAAGGTATCTGAAAGATAAAAAAATCAAGGTGTTGGCGCATGTAATTTGACAAACAATAGTGGAGTCGGCATTATTGGGGCCAAAGACATCTGATGAGCTAGAGAATGTTGGAATCGTTTAATTTTGGAGGGAGACAGGTGAAGGCCTCTGTTTTTATGAAGGCTGTCTAAGTTTAAAACATATCCTGATTAAAAAAAAAAAAAAAAAAAAAACACGATACACAGAGGTGTGGTTTGAGAGAGGGGGCTGGACCTGTTGTTCATATATTACGCCAGAGTATTGTGCTGCTAGTTCATAGAAAAGAGCTAAGGTAAAGCTGTGGTGTTAAACTACAAACCTGAAGCTCAAATCATGATAGCAGAAACGCCGGTCAGTATCCATCTTTGCCGTAAAGGCCCTGATGGTTCGCTAGATGCCCCTAGAAAGAAACAAATGTATCTAAGGCGTATGCAACAAAGGCCTACAGAAAAACTTGAGCGGAGCTGGCATCTAACACCAGAGACTCTATGGGGACTGGTGAGTTGTCTTTCTTTATGAGAAACCAAGAGAGCTCTGGATCAAACAACAGCAACTATGAGCAGGCCGGTGCATATGGTACGTTGAACGCAAATGACTGGGGTGTTTAAAATCAACTGCTGCCAAAGGTCTTGTCTGAATTTCTCAATGAATACGGGTTAGAAGGTGAGCTGAATGCAACTTGGATTTCAAAAATCACAGCCAGCGGAAGATGTTTTTTCCAGCGTAAAGTTTCTCCTCAAACTGTTGATGGGACAGAAGATGGAGAGCTAATCGATCTAATGTATCTAAAACTAGAAGTGTTTAACAGCGAATGTGGAGTTTTCCAGACAATATTGAATATACCATTGACCGCATGGTATGAAAGGATGCAAGCATTTGGTGAGAGTATTACGGGACTTTTTCTATCAAGCCGTGTCTGGACAAACGTCGTCGGGGTGAAACGTAAACTGACTTTAGATTCACCCTTACTAAAAAATTAACTTTAAACTACCCACCCCTGGCCCTCCTCAGCACACAAGACTGTGTTCCTCCTACCACCCTCCTAGCCCCCCTCTTTATCTCACCTGCAGTCACAGAAAGGTGGGGTTGTAGTCATTAGCATAACTATCTAAAATGTATAAGAGCGGACTTGCAGACGCCTCTTTCACACACACACACACACACACACACACACACACACACACACACACACACACGCACACACACACACACACACACACACACACACACACACACACACACACACACACACACACACACACACACACACACACACACACACACACACACACACACACACACACACACGCGCACAAGAGAGAAAGATGGCTCAAAAAATGCTTGCCAGAAGACTTTTACCATGTTTTGTACCTATGGGCAATGAGCCAGGCATCACATTCTGGTCCAGCCCTGACAACTCTGATGCAGAGACAGATGATGATGCGGACACAGCTTTCATAGCGGCGCCACGGCCATGCACGGCGGCTGAACAACCAGGACCAACACCAGCGGGGCCTGAGACAAGGGCGGAAAGGTTTGAGATTCTTCCACTGCCTAATCCCGACCCGGGCAAACGCATGTCACCGATCTGCCTCGACGATCTGCAACCCGATTCTCTCTATGGAGCTTTGTCATCAACTTTTGACATGTTTGACACCCCTGAAACCTCGGGGTACAACCTAGCAAGCACGACGGGGCAGCAACAGCAGCAGCAGCCGCAGAAGCAGAGGCCGCAACAGCATGAACCATGGTCCTCGTCACGAGCCATCGAATTGTTTGACGATGCCTGCGCACGCTATCCTGAAAATGGCATGGATTTGCCCTGCTTGTCTGCTGCTGACATTAGAGTCATGCTCAGAGAGGCAGAGGCACAGGTGCCCGGTGATTTTGAGGAGGCTGACAACACGATCGCTGACAATGACCCCTCGCCCACAGCTGGAAACATCCCACTGATGGATCTTGAGTTTGGCGTCGTTCCTCCGGTGACTTCGACGCCTGTGAGAATCAACACACAACAGGACTCAGAGTATAATATGAGGGTAGAGCCGCTTAAATGGTTGGTGATCGAAGATTACACACGCCTGAAATTGATGGTGGCTCATCTTTTGTATGATGCCTTAATGAAGCATGCTAAATTTAAGTGTGACGGATGTGCTCTTGACGATCTTAGTCAGATGCACCATACGTGCTTGTATGTTGAGGATCGAAACTTGTATTTCTACGTGAATTATGAAGCAGTGACGGCTGAGTTGTGCAATGCTGACTTCCTCCACACGTTGTCGACAATGCTTTTCTATTTTAAAACCTCTGCATCTCTTATAAACATTCGCAATACTGTTTCTGCCGTTCTACACGACCTCGCTCACGAGTGCAAGATCTTTGAGCCGCTCCGTATGTTAAAACAAGAAGCGCGTGACACTGTGTTCAATAACAACGAAGTCGCTCTATTATTTAGAACGTTTGGAAAGACACAATGGGAGGTTTTGTGAAGAAAATGTGGGCCCAGCTGATGACTACCCTAACAGTTCTTCTAGATTTAACAGGGGAGCAGCTAAAGAAGTTTAAAACTCTAATAGGGTCCAAAGTAACACCATCTATGTTATCTTTATTCATGCGTTATGTTAAACCTTAGGATTTATAGAAAAACATTTTTTTACCATGTTTTTATTTTTACCATGTTTTAGACTTGTTTCTGTTTATTAGTAATGTTTTTAAGAACTAGTTTGATTTTTTTCTGTAATAAACTATTGTGACCGGAAAAGCGATTATTTCTCTGTGTTTATTCAATTTAAAATCACAAGATGTCATACCTGCTTGTTTTATTAACAGCGTCACACTCTGATATCCAACAGAACTGACCTAACAATGGGTGGCGAGAGATGTCTTCAGAGACTCTATTATTATGCTACGAGTCCAGCTAGTTTTGGGGGAGAGACACGCCTACACAGAACAGCGGCTCTTAGCTGTAAAAACACTATTATTAAAAAAGTGAAAGCTTTTTTATCCGATCAAGATGCTTACACTTTACACAAACCAGCCAGAATAACTTTTCCTAGAAACAAAGTTTTTGTTCGAGGTCCTATGAGACAATTCCAAGCAGATTTATGCGATATGCAATCACTAGCACGCTACAACGATGGATATAAATATTTACTAACCGTAATCGATGTTTTCTCGAAACGTGCATATGTACGCGTTTTGAAAGCTAAAACAGGTACGCAGGTCACCAAAGCATTTGAAGATATCCTATCAGTTAGCGGTTCACCATTACGCCTTCAAACAGATAAAGGGGCGGAGTTTTTTAACAAACATTTCCAGAAATTAATGAGAAAGTACAATATTACACATTTTGCAACATCTTCCGATACAAAAGCGCAAACCGTTGAGCGATTCAACAAAACGTTGAAAACGTGCATGTGGAGGTATTTCACAGCTAAGAACATGCAACGCTACATTGATGTAATTCAGGATTTTATTGTCAGTTATAATGACAGTTTTCATAGTAGTATAAAAATGACACCAAATGCCGTAAACGAGGGTAATAAAGATATTGTTTTTACCAACCTGTATTCAAACAACCCTTTTCAACGCGGGGACAAGTTTCGGTTCGCTCCAGGTGAAACGGTGCGGCTTTCAAAGCTGAGAGGAGTTTTTGAGAAAGGTTATTTACAAAGTTATACAGATGAAATATTCAGAATAACAACACGTCTCCATCGCGCTCCCCCCGTCTATAAAATATCGGACTTGGATGGTATGCCTATAGAAGGCAGCTTTTACGAAGCGGAATTACAAAAAGTAAAAATTAAAAAAAAAAAAAATTTTCGCATACAGAAAATTCTTAAATCACGCACCCTGTCAGGCAAACGCGAGTCCCTCGTCCACTGGGTGGGCTGGCCAGCCAAATTCGACAGTTGGGTACCCGCAAAGAGTATTAAAAACATCTGATGTTCGATAAAACGGCCATTCTGTGAAAATTTCAAGATGGGTGAAGGCCAGAGAGAATTCTACGTAACATTAGCGTTAAATGCTAGTATGCATCTATTTAGCTCAAACAGCCTCACAGAATTTAAAACGGAACTGGCTCAACATATCGATTTAAAAGGTTTGTGGGAGGTTGGTTTATGTAAGATTTCATACATCAACTCAATACCCACCATTCCTGAGAAAAAACGGAATTTCTACCTGAAACAGCCTAAGCTCCCGCTTCCTAGAGGGGACACGTTTCAAGATGACTCAGAAGTTCAAACCATGCTCAAAACGAAAGGAGGGGTCTATCAAAATCATGACTCGTTAGCTTTGGACATTCAAACTCTATTAACTAAAGCGAGTAACAAAAAGATTGACGTCCAATTTGATCAACATAAACAGAGGTTCATGTTTTCGGGCGAAGAAGGATTGAGCATTATGTTCAAGAGCCCCCTAGCGTACATTGTTGGAATGAACCCTGAACATTGGCTCTCACTCAAGCCGGAAGGCATAAACGCACAACATCCTGCCGACAGACGAGCCGGATCATATTTCATGTTCATCTACACTGACGTCATACATCATCAGACAGTTGGTGACGCCTACGCTCCAATGGTTAGGACCCTACCTCTTGAGGGTAGTTATGGCGACGTTATAAACAAAACTTTTAATCCTGTTTACTATTTAGATGTGTGCAGAAGCCATATTGAAACCATTTCGGTTTACCTGCGAACAGACCAGAACAATCCAATAGATTTTGAATACGGGAAGGTCGTTCTCATTCTGCATTTTAGATCGAAATAATAATAAAAAATAATGATGACATCGGCAACACATCCCGACTTGTATCGTTTTGTCGGCGGAAATTTCCAGGGTTTTGCGGGATTGGCAGGGGCCCCAATTCAGTATGGGCGTGGCCTAGGGTCTATTTTTGCAAAATTATTCAGTTTCGTGATGCTTATGTTCAAAAACGGGTTTAACTTGGCGAAGCCGCATCTTCAAGCCGCCGCTAAAAACATAGCAACGGATGTAGCTGGGCGCGTCATTCAAAGAATCCACCAGAAACAAGGCCCCGAGCAACAAGGTTCCGGGCTAGCTGTATTGTCACTTGGGGGGCTCCATCCTGGTGGGCGGAGAAAAAGGAGCGTTAAAAGGAAAAGGCGCTTCTACATTATAAAAGTCAAGAGGTGACATTATCAAGTCTAGATTTGTTTTCGGCCCCTTTGACGCAATTCTCCATAGAAGATAGTTCATATGTTGAATTTCAACCTTTGTCCGCAATTGTGGATCAGGGTCCCATAGAATTTTTTATACCCGGGGACAGCTCAAAATATTTAGATTTATCCGACACTCTACTACATCTCCGTGCAAAGGTGACGCGTAGGGATGGGACAAATATTCCACCGCAAGAACAAGTCGGCATCGTGAATTTCCCTATAAACACAATTTTTAGTCAATTAGATATTTCGTTGGGCGGGCGGCTAATCTCACAATCTAGTGCCACACACGCCTATAGGTCCATCATCGAGTTACTGCTAAACTTTTCAAGCGATTCTTTGGAGTCACAATTCACAGCAGGAATGTTCGCAAAAGACACTAGGGGGCGCATGGACTTCATCGCGGTGGATGGGGCTGAAATTAATCTAGGGTTTCTGCATCGCGCACAGCAGATTGCAGGCTCACGTGAATTCCATCTAACGGGACCGCTTCATGGAGATATTTTCTTTTCCGAACGCCATCTATTGAATAATGTGGATCTGCGCCTAAAGTTAACTAGAGCTTCTGATGATTTCTGTCTCATGAGCGCTCCAGACAGCGATTCGTGTCTCAAAATACTAGGAGCATCCCTATTTGTGAAAAAAGTAACAGTCTCACCGGCCGTAGCAATAGGGCACGCCGCCGCTTTACAGAAAGGTTACACACTCTATCCGTTAACCCGAATAAATATGAAGAGTTATTCCATACCCCAAAACTCAAGAATTTGTCATCAGGATAATCTCTTCCTCGGGCATATACCTAAACAAATTGCAATAGCGCTCGTAAACCAGAACAGTTTCATGGGACGGAGAGATTTAAACCCGTTTAATTTTTTGCATTATAACATAGAGTATTTAGCGCTCAGCCACGAAGGTCGACAGATACCTGCCAGCCCAATTTCGAAGCTGGGATATGTATACGTGAATTTCATAATTTATACACAGCAACAGGTCGTTTTTTGAAAGATCTACCTCTCTGTATAGATCAACAGGATTTTAGTCAGGGCTACTCACTTTTTGTTTTCAATTTAAGTCAGGCAGATGATTCCGGCGCATTAACGCCCATAAACAATGGGGTTTTAAGACTAGATTTGCGCTTTAGAACGCCAATACCACACACAGCAACTCTCGTCGTATACGCTGCATACGATTCCCTTATAGAGATTAACGCTAAGAGGGAAGTATTGATGGACTATTATTAACGCTATGAACGGTCGTGAATTGGACTTGATTATGACTCGGATGCAGAGAACCTTATTTGGAGGTGTTTTCGCATCGGATGTGTTAGCTGACGTCAGAGACCCGCCTCCAAAATATTACATTGTCAACACCCATCCAAGACATCTACCCGGAGAGCACTGGCTCGCTTTGACTTTAGAATCGGACGGGTCGGCCACATTCTTTGATCCTTTTGGTCTGCCACCGGATAGTACATATTACCCGTCAAGTATATACAGATTTTTGATGAAGCATTCTAAACGGGTCGAATATCAGAACGGGCAGCTGCAACACGAGCTGACAGACACCTGTGGACAACACTGTGTGTATTATCTAAGTCAACGTGGGTGGGGGCTCACCTATGGTGAAGTGCTGACTCATTACAATTCCGATCCTCTCCATAACGACGCCATGGTTAGTGAGTTTGTCAAAAAATGTCAAAGGCCAGACCGGATGTGCGGCGGGCAAACATCATGTTCATTCCATAAATTTAAAAAATGTCATTGTCTGAAACCGTGTTAATGTTTTATAAAAATCTCTTTTATTCAATAAATATTGTTAAAGAGAGTTGCAGAGTGCGTTTTTTTTTCACTAACAACAATAGAGTATCTTCTAATAACTAATCCATTTTAGTATCGGCGATGTCCTCTTTCTTTTTTTTATTCATCATGCTTACATCTTCTACATAAGAAACATCCACCTGCGTGAAGTTGGCCCCCCCAACCTCGCAAAATTTAAGGAAAATAGTCCGATTCGTTTGTGCTTCGTTTGTGCCGGTTTGTGCAGCAAAAATCATCGTTTGTGCTGCTATGGTTTTTTAGTTATGAACGATTATTTTATAGGTCATCCAGAGTTCACCCAGCCCCCCCTTTCCCCCCAAATGGACGCAAAATGGTACCGTTCGTTTGTGCTTCGTTTGTGCTGGTTTGTGCAGCAAAAAGTTTCGTTTGTGCTGCTTCCGTTTCGGAGATATTAGACATTTAATTTCTAGCGATGACGTCATCGAGCCCCCCCTTTTTCTCCAAATGGACCCAAATTGGTACCTTTCGTTTGTGCTTCGTTTGTGCTGGTTTGTGCAGCAAAAAGTTTCGTTTGTGCTGCTTCCGTTTCGGAGATATTAGGCATTTAATTTCTAGCGATGACGTCACCGTGAACTTGGCCCCCCCTTTTTCTCCAAATGGACCCAAATTGGTACCGTTCGTTTGTGCTTCGTTTGTGCTGGTTTGTGCAGCAAAAAGTTTCGTTTGTGCTGCTTCCGTTTCGGAGATATTAGACATTTAATTTCTAGCGATGACGTAACCGTGAACTTGGCCCCCCCTTTTTCTCCAAATGGACCCAAATTGGTACCTTTCGTTTGTGCTTCGTTTGTGCTGGTTTGTGCAGCAAAAACTTTCGTTTGTGCTGCCTCCGTTTCGTAGATATTACACATTTATTTAATAGCGATGACATCACGTAGCTCCGCCCCCGTATTTACTTCCAAATGGACCCAAAATAAAATAGTGCCGTTCGTTTGGGCTTCGTTTGTGCTGGTTTGTGCTGCAAAAAGTTTCGTTTGTGCTGCTTCCGTTTCGGATATATTAGGCATTTAATTTCTAGCGATGACGTAACCGTATTTCGTCGCGAATTTCAAGCTCCTGGACTGGAATGCTCCTGATGTAGGACGAATACAAGGTAAATATGTTCTTCGTCTTTTTTTCTTCTTTTTATCTTGCAGAAAACTTTCACTGCGGGAAACGGCTTTTGGTACGAGGATATTTCTGTTCTTATTTTTTTTTATTGTGCTTATCGATTAATTCCCTTGTTATCATTACGCCTATATGATCATTATTTTCAATTAAATCTGACGTGTAAAAGGTTCACTGCAACCTAAATACCTGGTGAGTCTATGTTTGTTCCAAAACATTGATTACTGCAACAATTAATACATGTATGTGAAGTTGATGACAGCCAGAAAAAGAAACTTGAAAACGTGAAAAAATAACTTTCTTTGTCAAACGGAACATCATCAACATTTTTTACAACAATTCAAACAATGTATCACTGCAATGTGTAGAACACAGCATGCGGGAAGATTTTAGTGTTTACTGATGCTGCTTTCACTCCACTTCCCAGGTCATTATAGATCTCCCAGGCATATGCAGTCCTCCTGCAGTATGCCACATAATGGCCAAGAGAATCCTGGGTCAGTCCTGGTTCAAAGCCAATGACAGCTCTTAAAGTAAATGTCTTCTCTTTTAGCTCCAGACTGGAGGGAAATTCAAGCAAGGCAACTTCCTTGCAACTGCTACCAAGGTCAGTGCCAATCCACACAAACTCTCCCAGATTGTAGCTGTGAGTGACATTACCTGAACACAGAGCCTTGCCTGTACTGTCGTCCTGTGTTTCGAATGAAGACGGACACTGGGAAGGGTTTTCTATTGGCCTGAGGCAGAGAGAGTCAGGAAGACTGAGTCCCTCTTCAGCAGCAGTCTGAAGAGAAGCCATGCCACAGGTCTGCAGGACAGCAATGTTTACACAAACAAATGAAACTTGCCTCGTTACTTGTTGGCTTAAACTGCAGTACTGTGAGGAGCATTGTTTTATCAAATGAACACTTGGGATATTCCTCATTGCGCTCTCAATTACAGTGGAGATGTGGCATTGTGCATCAATTTGGAGAGCACCAGAGGTCAGGAGGACAGGTTTGAATATTTGCCCCAGCAGTTCTGCCCTCTGTGAGTATACCTGTTGGTTCACACCCTGTGTTGTGATGGTTTTCACCAGGTGGAGGAATTGGTTCCCATGTTCATAGTTCAGAACAGTCTTTTCAAATGAAAAACTTTCACAGAAAGAACAGCATAAGCATTGCAAGACAGAATCAAATGCACAGGTATTGAGCACAAACACTTTTGATGTGCGAAGTTTAACAGGCTGTTGATGATTCCCGTTTTTCAACAATGGTACCTTGACTTTTTTCCAGCCCACTCGTGTATCAATATGCAGCCATTCAGGACAAGGAGAAAGATATGACGTGATCTTTCTTTTCTTCGGTGCGACCGCTAAACCTCTCCAGTTTTCAACTGCACTGTCAGTAGATGCATCTGGCTCCGCTTCTTCAGGATGAGATTTTTTTTCCCTTTTGTTTACTACTTCAGTTTGAGAAGTACTGCAGACGTTGTCAGGCTCTTTGACAGTCGTGGCATCACACTCATCCTTTTCACTTTTTTGTTTTGCAAAGCAAATCCGCATGTTTCCTTCAATGAAGGAAAGATGACGAGCAACAAACCGGTCCACACGCATGGGTAGGCTTTCATGCTTGAAAAGGTCTTTTTTTATGTTTTTGAACTCTGCTTCAACAGCTGCGGAACTTGCAGTGATGCTGGTGCTTTTGAAGAGAGGGACCATTATTGCTGTCCAGAGTGGCAAGTAACTTCCAAGTCCTGTTATTTGGGGAATAATCTCAGGGAGGAAGTGGATGTTGTCTCTATCCCCATCAGCCATGGCAAGTGACCTGCTCTCCTCACATATTTCTGTCACCCACTGTCGGACATTAGTCTGGATGTGTTGGTTTAATGCATCACCTGGTTCTTGTCCCTCATCTTCCTCATCTGAAATGGGGACAAATTCCTCCGCGATTTGCGCTCTCAAGCATTTCTTGCACTTTTCTGATCGAATAGGGGCTCCAGAACTGTCATTACCCTCTGTCTCACTCAATGCCACAATGGTGATAGCACGGAGAAGTTCTTTTGCATGTTGCAAACATTGTGACTTAAGAAGCTGTGCAATTGACCTGACAAAGAAATCCTTAACACGAGGTCTTTTGTTTTTCAGGCAGTCCCATCGGCAGATCATCTTAATACAGTGTGCTACATCTACCCTAACAAAACATCGAGGTAGATGTCCAGGCTGATTCCCATGTGAAATGTTAAAGCACTCATTGATGTAGCTCTTCAAATCAGGATGAGGGGTAAAAGCTTTGACTAGAGCTCCAAGAATCGCCAGCGAAAAGTCACTTACTGCTTCTTTAGGAACAGATGCACCTGCATGGATCCATTCCTTCAGCCACTGTGTGATAGCATTAATATCATGCTTCTCTGACAACATCTGCACGACTGGGACACTGGAGCTGGTATGCCCTGTCATAACACCCTGATACAGGAAGATATGGCCAGACATGCCATTCGGCCTCATCAGTTTTTTAACTATTGAGCCCATTGCATCAACACATAATATTGGGTGAGATTTCTTTAAGCTCTTGTACATATGCATTTGTGTTTGACTCCAATAGTGACAGAAAAACTTGTCAAGTCCAATGTCTGATGCTGTCACTGTGAGGTGCACTGTATTTCAACATCTGCAATGATAAAATTGGATTTTTGTCACCTAATGGCAAATAATTTTTCTCTTGCTTTGCCTTGCGCAGGGTGGCCAAATTTGGCAGGTGGCTTGGCTCAGGTACTCCGAAGGTCATCAGTTTATTTGCCTGTGATGCTCGCCATACATGTGGTTCCATCCTGCCCTCACAAAGTTCCTTGGCTACCTGGACACGCAACTGTCCAGATAGAAACCGTTTTGAGCTACCAGCGTGTAGAGAGTCATCACTGTTCTTAACCCGTTTCTGCCCATAGTCTATATATAGACGCACCAATTTCCATAACATCTGGCGCCCTCAAATGACGACCAACATTCATGCCGGTTGTATCCGGTTATAACCAGTCTTTCACCTGTCGAAAACGGAATCGCCGCCATCTGCCCAGTGTATGAGTCAGTCGCGCTAGGTGATCAAAGCCGGACAGTTGCGATTCACGATGGAACATGATCAAAGGAAAGCTCCGTGAAATTATGATAGACTCGACATAGGGGCGTGAAACTTTTAGGGAACAACTATCATATAATGGTTATTGACTGATGTGATTGTTGTGATGATTCGCCCTGACGTATTTCCTCCATGTATTATTTTATGCAAAACATCTATATATAGACTATGGGCGTCTATGCGTACAAAATCAGTGCTGGATGAGCACAGATGAAGATCTCCAGTGCGCCCTCGTTGCTGGGGCCATATCACGCAACAGGTTCGAGGAGATCATCCGCTACATTCACTGCGCCGACAACGCGCACCTGAACCTCAGCGACCGGATGACAAAGTTGCGTCCCATGATGGACATCCTCAACGCTCGGTTCGGGGAGGCGTATCCAATGGACTGCGATATTGATTTGGACGAGGCAATGATAGAATATTTTGGAAGACACGGATGCAAGCAAGCAATCCGAAACAAGCCGGTGCGGTTCGGCTTCAAGGCCTGGTGCCTGAACAGTGGGACCAGCGGCTTCCTGCTCCGCTTTGACATCTACCAGGGGGCGAGTGGAGATGCCTCTGAAGTCGAACGCAAGTTCGGCAAGGGCGGTGGCACGCTCCTTCGACTTCTGGACGACCTCCCCGATGCTGTGCGTGCACTTCCACTACGCGTCTACATTGACAACTATTTCACCGGCCTCCCGCTAGTTGCAGAGCTGCGCAGGCGGGGCTACGCTTGCACGGGGACGATCCGAGAAAACCGCATCCCGCGCTCCTGCCCGATCACAGATCAGAAAGCTATGAAGAACAAGCCGCGTGGTGCCGTGTCTGTCGTGCACAGCACAAACGAAGCACAAACGAAAGGTACCAATTTGGGTCCATTTGGAGAAAAAGGGGGGGCTCGATGACGTCATCGCTAGAAATTAAATGTCTAATATCTCCGAAACAGGGCGGCTCGGTGGCGTGCTGGGTAGCACGTCCGCCTCACAGTTAGGAGGGTGCGGGTTCGATTCCACCTCCAGCCCTCCCTGTGTGGAGTTTGCATGTTCTCCCCGGGCCCGCGTGGGTTTTCTCCGGGCACTCCGGTTTCCTCCCACATTCCAAAAACATGCTTGGTAGGCCGATTGAAGACTCCAAATTGTCCCTAGGTGTGAGTGTGAGTGCGATTGGTTGTCTGTCTCTGTGTGCCCTGCGATTGGCTGGCAACCAGTTCAGGGTGTCCCCCGCCTACTGCCCGATGACGGCTGGGATAGGCTCCAGCACGCCCGCGACCCCCGTGGGGACTAAGCGGTTCAGAAAATGGATGGATGGATGGATATCTCCGAAACGGAAGCAGCACAAACGAAACTTTTTGCTGCACAAACCAGCACAAACGAAGCACAAACGAACGGTACCATTTTGGGTCCATTTGGGGGGAAAGGGGGGGCTGGTGAACTCTGGATGACCTATAAAATAATCGTTCATAACTAAAAAACCTTAGCAGCACAAACGATGATTTTTGCTGCACAAACCGGGACAAACGAAGCACAAACGAATCGGACTATTTTCCTTAAATTTTGCGAGGTTGGGGGGGGCAACTTCACGCAGGTGAAACATCCTCATCTTCACCTGTAGCGTATTTTGAACGTTTAAAATCTGCGCGAGCCAAGGGGTTGGAGATGCTTGTTTCCGGTAAGTTTAACCGGGCTAGCGTCCGAAGAAATTCACTCCATCCTACCGGTTTGTCGTTGATTTTTTTTCCCACTCGCACAGAAATGTCTCAACAAATCGCTCATATGGGAGCCTTTGATAGTTTTTCCTCTAAAAATAAATTCACTTAACGGCGTCTGTTAGGTTCAAAATCAGCAAAAGGATCAGCAGACAAAACCAGTGGGGCAGAATATTGAGTCTTTTCTCACGAGGAGTGCATTCAGACTTACAGCAATCCGACTACACTAAAAATCTGTTTACACTCCTCGCTCTTTTTATTTGGAATGCCCTACCCACAGTGTGAGACGATTAGCCCCTGAGGGTAAGGGGGAAAAAAGATTGCGGGCCTCGTCTCATAAGAAAAGAAACAAAAAGTAATGCACAAAGTGTTGCGTGCAGATATGGCTATATCAGCAAAACAGTTTAAACAATATTCGAGAGATAAAAAGAGAAAGTGACGTTCTTTAAGGACGATCAGAAGGTTCATGACGCATCATTTGACCTGTTGTTTTCACGATCTGTTCTGGTGGACGCTGAGATGTCAGCAGTATCTTGTTTGACACAACCGTCATCTCGCCCCCGACCCAGCCGTAATCCCTCTGTTCTGTTGCACAAGATAAGAATAAGCAAGGCAAAGCAGCAAGCATACTGAGCAGTAACATTATGAATAAGTACTCATTAGAGAACGCATGATAACATATATATACAATTTTTCTAACAGCGTCCAGCTTACATCTTCTGCCGACAGTCTTTTCAGCACATAGTTGGCATTGCGTCGGAAACGTGGACCTATGGCGTCCAAAATATCCTCATAGCGTCTACCTGTCACCTCAATTGTGGCCTCATCTGTGGTCTTTATTTCACCCCCCTCATTGGCTTCGTTGCGAATCGTAATAGGAATTGGAGTCTTTTTGTTTGACCAACCCCATGTAACGCTGCATTAAGGTTTGATAAATTTTGATCTTTTCATATTGATTTCAATTTTTATTATCCAAAACCTGTTTCATCTCTTCATCCAAAGAATGCTCTGCTGTATCACGGATGGTCGGAGCGGGTCGATTCAGCCTCTCGAGCTGATAAGGTGAAATCAGGAACATTTTCTGAGCTGTTTTCAAACTCATTTTATGATTTGTTCATAAAGCCACTAATGACACTTCCGAGAACAGGTGTGAAAGCGTCCAGTAACGGCAATATAAAACCACCTTTCTGAACTAACACAGCTCTTTTCTTCTTCAAAGTATTTTTCTTATCAGCCAAAAAGCGGATATTTTTCTTTTGCTTTTCAAGTCTCTTGTAAAGTTTTGATTTTAAGGGTACATGTCCTTTAAGAAGATTTAGAGCAATCTCACATAATGCTTTCACTAAACTACTGGGACCTCTGAGTAGCAAATGCTTACGTTTGGCCGGTTTGGATGTAAACAGAGATTTGAGTAACGGCGCGTTTGTTTTTAAAAGCTTCGTCATCGTTTTATTGTTTGGGTATATAAACGACAGGCCACTGGTTATGTAGTACACCTGTACGTAGTCTATATTGTTCTGGGCATGAAGGTGTCAAATCTACCAGTAAATACCCATGCGGCTCTCTTGTAGCATCTTCAAAGCATTCCAGGAAAAACTTCCGGTTGCTGGGAGAAATTTGATTTGCCAGGACACTCACCTGCAGTTTATCGCGGGGGTTTTTGAACAAAATCAAATAATTACTGTTTAAACTAATAGTACGGCTGAATTTGCCCTGATGGAATACATTCTGCGTTAGCATTATAACGCTTAAATTTTTATGATGCCTATATTGGGTGAATATTCGGACCACTTCCGGTTTATCCGAAGCTTGGAAGATGATGTCATCCAAAATCAGTAGATGCTGCTGCTCTGGCGGGAACAGCTTCTCGTCATCAAAAGATTCAGGCAGCCCCTTGATAAAAACAATGTCTTTATTCAGGTTTTTGAGCTCATCGTACATTGGTTGATATGAAGTATAAACCCAGACAATATTATCAGGTTTTTTTCTCATAACATGTTCAGGATTTTCCAATACATTTTTTACAAAGAAAGTCTTGCCACAACCTGAAGGCCCTGCTACTAGAGATGAAAAAGGAAGTTCTAATCTAGGGTCAAATTCAATCTGGTTAAAAGCCATTTCCACACACAGACACACGTATGGATAGATAGATAGAAATATCAGTAGCCAAACGGTTCAGTGGTGCCTCGCTCTAGCAGCCTTCTTTTATCGTACACCACACGAAGCCGCTTGGAAAATCACTCTCTTATCACGAACGATATTATGTTGAGGAGTGTATAGCACATCTGAGGTTGCACCTGCTGTATTGATGTACCCTTGAACCAAACTGAGCATGCTATCGAGATTGATGCTCTGACCGCTTTCATGAGTCTGCATGATCCCCTTCACTTTCATGACCGTCTGAGATGATCCTCGTGTTTTGTAAGCGTATGTTTTTGGCCCCGCTGAGACAAATTCTAAAATGCTGTCATTCGAAGCTCATCTGTCAAATCACCCAGATAATCCCCTAGAGGGAGAACACTTTCGCCCGGTTTCACCGTGTACACGAGGCTGTCTGTATCGGTGTAAAGGACACGCATCTGTAAAATTTCTAAATAGCTGTACATTTTTAGGCGTGCATAGGCTGTTGTGAAACACGCTGCAGCCACGTTTGATGTTTTTGAGGCGGGGATCTCATTGTGTTGAAACAATACTGCACAATTGAAAGCTTCTCACTGATAAAACAGAAGAATTTCACATTGTACAGACCTGAAAACAGAAGTTCAAAAAAATCCTCAGATTTTGTCACAATTTTTGTGTTTGTCATGTTCTCACGCTGCGCAAGTTTTCCCCACAGATTGTTAAGACAGAGTTTTGACACTTACCTTTTGCCAGGGTTTACAGCAATTTTGGAAGGGTCTAGTTGGATACCCTGATGAATGGCATACCCTTCTATGTATCTTTCTCTATCCGCCTGGTTGACCACGTGAGCCGGATAACCTGAAGATTCCTGTTTAACTTTTAGAAATGTTCGCATGTAATCGCGGAAAATTGTGTCGCTCGTTCTTGTGTAATGCCATACTAATATCTGCAACCGTGTACCCGAGATCAAGTGCCTTAACAAATTCAGGGGTTGTCCAAACACCTGTTAACGATCTTTGCTCATCACTATGTGTACACGCCGTCTGCTGGTTGTTACACTCGGCGCATGTACGGCACAGTGGGAAGACGAGTTTGCCTTTAGCTGTTTTGAAGGGTAGAACAGGAAAATACAAACCACGGGGTGGGTTGACTGTGGCGCTGATGAAACCGAAATACGACCTAGGGTCTTTAAAATCACCGTGGATAATTGTTGGATGACCGATAGGGTAGGTGCCTGTACTGTTGATGAAAGGGTATAATGACGTCACATCAACATACAACACGCGCTCGTTAGGCTCAGCCGTGTATCTTAAAACGAATGCGTTTGTTTGGCCCCCCAAAAGAGCCTGCCTCGGTTTGAGCGGTGTAGGAAATTTGTTTTTTTTCAGGAATTCCTTCACCTCCATGTTCATCTTTTTCATTTGCAACCATTCATGCTCCCACATAATTACAAGGTACACATCCTGTCTAAGCTGTAGGTCCTGAATTTTCTTTTGTGTTTTATCAAACCTCTCCTGAAAAGGGTGTTTTGTTGTCGGGCATATTTTAGAGAGGTCGAAGCATTCTGCGCAGCCGTGGTGATAACAACCAAAATACTCAAACACTATTTTTATGCCCCCAATTTCAGAATAGCCGTCTACCGTGTAGCTAACTTCACCCCCGTTCAATGCATGTCTAATTTGGATATTTTGGCTGTGCATGATCCATTGCATGTACTGAATAGAATCGTGCGAAAAAGCTTTGTGCTGACGCATATAGTTGTCTGATGGTGTAATGGCTAGTGTTTGAAGAGTTAGAAAATTAGTGCGAAAAACTTTCATGCACGCAGACGCAATTGTTACCGCATTGAATGGATCTGTTCCGGTGGCCTCAAAAAACTCGCTCCTGAATTTCTCACACCCCTGCATTAACAGGTCAACATTATTCTGGGGGTGCACATCAGTGAGGACCTCTCCTGGTCCGAAAACACCTCGTCACTGGCGAAGAAAGCTCAGCGCCGCTTGTACTTCCTGCGGAAGCTCAGGCGTGCATGTGCTCCTCAGGCAGTCCTGTCTACATTCTACCGTGGCACCATTGAGAGCGTCCTCACCAGTTGCATCGCTGTCTGGGGTGGTAACTGCACTGAACAGAACTTGAAGGCCCTGCAGCGCATAGTGAATACGGCTGGTAAGATTATTGGTGCTTCGCTACCCTCCCTGAAGGACATTTACACCTCCCATGTCGCCCGCAAGGCAACCTCGATTGCCAGAGATGTGAGTCACCCGGCTCACTCTTTGTTTGACCTTCTGCCCTTTGGGGAGAGGTACAGGAGCCTGCGCTCCCGCACCACCAGACTCGCCAACAGCTTCTTTCTCCAGGCTGTTAGGGCCCTGAACTCGCTACCCCCTTCTGCGTAGCGTGCGGCACTGTTGCGCTATTTTCGGGAATGTCTGCTGTACGCGCACTTGCTCCTTTTTTTTCTGCTCCTCCTATTTATTTATTTATTTATTTATTTATTTATTTATTTATTTATTTATTGTTGTGTTATTTATTCATTATTTATTCAGCACGCTTTTGTTATACTTGTTTACTTGTTTGTCTGTTGTGAGCCATGTCTTGTCACCGTGGGATAGGGGGGAACGAAATTTCGCTTTCTTTGTGTGTCTTTGGCATGTGGAGAAATTGACAATAAAGCTGACTTTGACTTTGACTTTGACTTTTGACTTTTATTCTCGCAGTAGGCTATCGCCTGTTTAGCAAAATCAAACACATTGTTAGCTTCTTTGGCATACCATTCGTCAAACTTTGATCGTTGCGGGGGTGACATTCGTTCGAGACCGTAGTACGCGGGGTCAGGGTGAGACCCTACGCAGTTTAGATGCTCTAAAGAGCTGAATTTGTGTGGGAAGTAACCCTTTGATTTGTCTTCAAACCCCAGGGCCTTAGGCATCGCACTTAGAGGCATCGTCAAGAATGAGAGTCTATGAATCGAGATTTTGTGTCTAAATGGACAAATGATAGAACTTTACTCCCCTGCATCAGAAAAGTTTGAGACCTAATTCAAGCATTCTCCTTATCAGTATGTATGAATCAAAACGGCTCGCATTATGTGCAACAAACGTAGTATGTTTAAACCGTGGCCTTCGAAATAACCTGAGAAATTCGTCCAACACAATCTGTGCCAAACCATTGTTTCGTCAGTTTATTTGATTTGCAACAGATGAGAAAAGGTTTGCGTAAACCATCTGTATCTACATAGGTTTCGAAATCGTAGTAGAGTACATTTTTGCACGGTGGTTGAGGTTTGATGGGCTGAATGTAGCACATGTGGGGGTTCAGCAAGGCATCATCTAGATTTAAGATATCATCACACACTGTGCACTTTTTAACGGGGCAACGATGTTTAGCACCGGTACCATCAGCTTTCACATAATACCGAAGACCACACTGCAAGCATTTTTTGTATGAAGTGCAGTTGCTCACACGATTCATTGATCGAAACTCTTTATGTTTGGTAAAGCATTCCTCATTACGACAAGTTTTGTAACAGTCGGGGCAGATGACAGATTTAATCCGTCGTCGTTTACAACACGGATCGAGACAAACGCTACAGTGTCCTTCACACTGATGCTGTTGCCAATTCTCGTGCCCTTTGTAACAATGCCTGCGAAAGAATGCATGTCCAACAAATGCCTCTATCGCTTTCACGCTGTAATATTGACCCGCGAGGTGTAAGACAAATAAAGTGTCGTTATCTGTTTTGGGATAATGCGTGTCAAAAAAAGTCATAGGGCGGCAGTCCTCTTTTCGATACATTAAAGTTATTTTCCGTTTGAGGATTTTCTCAAATTTATGAACATCGCCCAGACTCACAGGTGTTTGACAATCCAATCCTACACTCTCGTGTAAGAGCCCTGCCTGTCTTGTGGCCTGTTTTGTTGTGAGTGTGTCATTTAGCAGATAGGTTAGTGAGAGCGCGAAACACAAACTGTTGTCTTTATTACGAGGTATGTGTAAGTGGTAGTTTTTTCAACCTCAAAATCTCTCTGTTGGTAGTGTTCAACAACATGCGACGCATTCCACCGCGCAATGGAGTGACTATTTGTGCAATGAGCTCTAAGCCCTCATCAGCCAGAAGCTCTGTATTTGATTGGGCTAAACGCTCAAGCATGTCTGATACACTATCTCTGATAGAGTTTATATCTGTAGTTTGCTGGTAGATGTGAGCTCTATCGTTACCACCCACTAACTCGATTTGAATTACATCACCTGGTTGTGTCAGGTTGTAACCACCTCTAGCACGACATCATCTATTTTATCTTCAATCTGGAGGTAGAAGGTTGCAAAATCATTAATGTTCTGTTGCGATGGTATATTTAACTGTCGCCTTACCTCTACATTATTGAAATGCGGTCTATTGACTACAACAGAACTGCCACGCTGATCAGCTCATACAGAACCGCTGTTAGATTGCGGGGGGATGTGTTGAAATGTTGGTGTGTTGTCATCAATAACATCTATTTCGTGATCAATTATAACAGAGCAGTTGTTAGGCTGAAATGTCGGTGGAACGTCGTCAATAGCAACCGGCGATGAATCGACAGGGTTAGCGGTCAACGGGTCAACCAGAGGCTGCGTATTTAGATTTTGGATAATGTTTAGCAACTGGACAGGAATATCAGGACTGATACGCCCGTTGCTGTCATTAGCTTGGTTGTTTAATTCTGCTATCATGTTTAGCAATTGTGCCGGGATTTGTGTAGGACTCTGTCTACCCTCATTCAGACTTTGATTGTTCAATTCATCTATGACAGCTTGTAAATGGGTAAGAATAGCAGGACTGACTGGTCTTTCCCCCTCTCACAAAGCCGTGCTCACATTGTTGAGCAAATCTGTTATTTGACTCGTAGACGTATTGTTAACGTTTGATAAATCTAGCTCTGCTGTGTCACTTCTTTGGCTTGTTTCGCTAAATGGTAGCAAATCTATTTCATCAATGTTTGCTAAGAAATCTGACTCCGTTGACGTAATGTTTGAATGATCCATTATATTTTCTTTTACAAAACACAACAGAAACAACACAAAGCTATTTTGCTTCGGCTAAATCTGTAAGAATACGTATAATCTTAAAACATTCTTGTAACCGTCTTTTGTAGATACAGTTACCCCGGCACTTTACAGGCCCCCTGCTGGTTGAGTGGCGCGTGTTGTAGAAGGGCTGCCCCCTCCTCCTCTTCCTCTCTCTCTGTGCCTCCGTGTCACGACGCTCACCTGCAAGTTAATCCTTTATAATACCGAAAATAGCAAGTCGGACGATAGCATACAAAGAGAGAAAAAATAGAAGGAATACCTTCAACTTTGTTTGTCGACTCTTGATGATGGTTCAAGCCCTCGTATCTAGATAGAGCTTCAGCTAACTCTGTGTCTGTCGATGTTTCCTGTCGGTCGGCGTGGGATGCAATTGGATTGGTTCCAATGGTAGCGCGTGACTCTGAGGCGTTTGGTCTCGAAGGCTCTGTCTCATTGACTGCTTCAATATGGCGTTCAAAGGCAGCTTGTGTCGGCCGATTGTTTTTCCTAGTAGCCGCGGCCACGAGATCTGTTACATACATAAAATAGAATCATCAACTACTAACATTTATATGAACTATCTTAGATGCACGATTGACTCACCGTAGTCTGATTGTGTTAGGTAAACGTCGCTAAAGTCGTCGTCAAAAGATGCGTGGACATCGGCAAGAGCGATGATGTCTACAAATATTATATAAACATTACATCTTGTTTTATAAAATAACCGCAGTGTATTATTATTATTATTATTATTTGTTATTATTATTATTATCATTATTATTGCGAGAAAAGTAGTAAAATGACTTACCTTTAACCATTCTCCAAACAGCTTCGACTCCGTTGCTCAGAGCGATGGCTTGTCTTCTCAAAAATGAGCGCTGGTTATTCGCACTAGACCAACTTCAAATTCGGCGGGGATAAGACCACGCCTATGGGATCACGTGTCGCGAGAAATCAGATAACTTTGGCCGCATGCTGATGACGCATCAAAGGCTCTACCTCATCAGATGTCTTTGGCACCAATAATGCCGACTCCACTATCCATCCATCCATCCATTTTCTGAACCGCTTAGTCCCCACGGGGGTCGCGGGCGTGCTGGAACCTATCCCAGCCGTCATCGGGCATTAGGCGGGGGACACCCTGAGCTGGTTGCCAGCCAATCGCAGGGCACACAGAGACAGACAACCAATCGCACTCACACTCACACCTAGGGACAATTTGGAGTCTTTAATCGGCCTACCAAGCATGTTTTTGGAATGTGGGAGGAAACCGGAGTGCCCGGAGAAAACCCACGCGGGCCCGGGGAGAACATGCAAACTCCACACAGGGAGGGCTGGAGGTGGAATCGAACCCGCACCCTCCTAACTGTGAGGCGGACGTGCTACCCAGTGTGCCACCGAGCCGCCCCGACTCCACTATTGTTTGTCAAATTACATGCGACAGCACCTTGATTTTTTTCTCTTTCAGATAACTTTGGCACCATGCTGACGACACTTGTCAAGTCAAGTCAAGTTAAGTCAAGCTTATTTGTATAGCCCTAAATCACAAACAGTCTCAAAGGGCTTCACATAGCCAAAATTGACAATTATTCTCAAAGCATCCCCTGATCTTAAGCTCCCAAAAGGGCAAGGAAAAACTCAAAAAAAACCTGCCAGGGGAAAATGAGAAACCTTGAGAAGGGACCACATATGGAAGGATCCCCCTTTCAGGATCACCAGGTAAACTTCAATGATTTTCTCAACAAACCCCCCTTGATCCTCTAAACTATTGTTTGGCAAATTACATGCGTCTCTCTTTCAGATAACTTTGGCTAAACTATTGTTTGTCAAATTACATGTGACTCTCTTTCAGATAACTTTGGCACCAATAATGACAACTCTCATGACCCCCACACTGACACAAATACCCCCTCCTCTTCGCCTTCTCAACAAAACGGGCCCCTTCAAGCCACACGTACGGGCTGGTAGCAAAGCTAGCTCATGTTGTATATTTTGGGCTAACTCATGTTCCGTAGTGGGAAAACTCCGGGAGTGGGAGGGGCAGCTTCGGGGACGTTTAGTGTTGTGATGTACGGCCTGTGAACTGACGGTGTTGAAGAAATAAAGCAGTATTCATCACGTCGTTGCCCGAACCTTTCTTGCTACCCAAGAACCCGGAAAGTAGTAAGGACATAACAAAACTGGCGACGAGGACGTCTGGACTGACGCGTGTTGGCCGGCTTCGTCTCGACGGGTGGAGTGGATTGGTGGACTGTGGCAACGTCGTGAGTAGTGTGGCGAAGTAAAAAAAAAAAAAAAAAAAAAAAAAGAGTGGCCTGCTGAGGGGAGACGTCTGTAGGGAAAGCAGTGCCATACAAACAGGAACTTGTAATGGCCGGAATGATTGGCTCAATTGGTCCCTTTGACGAAAGTGTTGAACAATGGAGCTCATATACTGAGCGTTTCGATTACTTCGCCATGGCTAATGATATAAAGGAGGAGAAGCTGGTGCCCACGTTTTTGAGTGTAATGGGGCCGAAAACGTTTACCTTGCTACGTGACCTACTGCAACCAGAAAAGCCCGGCAGTAAAACATACCAAGAAATAGTGGATGTACTGGCAAACCATCTTTCACCGAAACCCCTGGTAATCGCAGAAAGATTCCGATTTCACAGACGCAGCCAAGAAGAGGGCGAGTCGGTCACCCAGTTTGTAGCGGGCCTACGCAAGCTGGCTGAACACTGTGAGTTCCAGGATGTGTTAAATGACACTTTGAGAGACAGGCTGGTATGTGGACTTAGAAACGAGGCAGCACAGAAGAGATTACTCACAGAAAGTGACTTGACTTTGGAAAGGGCCATTAACATCAGTGTAACAATGGAAATGGCGAAAAAGGAGGCCCAGCAACTAAGTGCTACAGAAAGAGTGCACCAACTCAACAATGATAAACCGAACGCGCAAGGGCCATGTTTTCGCTGTGGTAGATCTGGACATCTTGCATCGATGTGCTGGTGCAAAGAGATGGACTGTCGTAACTGTGGAAAAAAAGGGCACATAGAGCGGGCGTGCCGAAGTAAACAGGACATGGACAAAAGCTCAAGGGCTGGGAACAAAAGTGACAATGTGAAATATAAACAAAAAAGGCATGTTCGCACCGTTTGCCATGATAATGGAAGAAATAGTGACTCTTCGGAGGAAGAAGTGCCTGTAAATACAATACGAGCGATGAATGTAGGTTAGAGCTCAGATGGCTACTGGGCTGAACCCAAGTTGGAGGGACATGTGGTGAAAATGCAGATAGACACAGGATCAAAGGCATCACTAGTGTCACACAAGATCTACAGGAAACTCATGAGGCACCTTCCACTACGTCCATCAGACACAGTGTTTAAAGCATATACGGGACATCGAGTGCACATGGAAGGGATGACGGATGTGACTGTTCAGTACCATGGGCGAACAAAAAGGCTTCCCCTTTATGTGACCAAGGGAAATCATCCTGCTATAATGGGGCGTACATGGCTACAGGGAATCCGGCTGGACTGGCAAGCGATAAGGAAACTGTCACACAATTCCACTCCGCTACAAGAAATACTCGAGAAACACAAAGAGGTTTTCTGTGATGAATTGGGCAGCATGAAAGATATAACCGTTAAGTTACATGTCAAACCTGGTAGCAAGCCTGTGTTTATGAAACCTGACCAGTACCATACGCCATCCGATCCAAGGTAGAAGCTGACTTGGACGCCCTGGTCAAGAATGGGGTTTTGGAGCCAGTGACCATCAGTGAGTGGGCCACACCCATCGTTCCCGTACCAAAAAAAGATGGGGGAATTCGGACCTGTGGAGATTTCAAGGTAACACTTAACCCGGTGTTAGCAGCAGAGCAATATCCACTTCCCCTAATTGATGACTTGTTTGCTGGACTGAGTGGGGGACAAAAATTCAGTAAGGTAGATCTCAGTCAGGCTTACCTACAAATGCATGTAGAAAAAGAGTCACGTGAAATGTTGACCATTAACACACACAAGGGTCTCTTCAGATACTGCAGACTGCCGTTCGGCATCACGTCAGCCCCGGCACTTTTTCAGCGAGCGATGGATCAGATCCTTAGTGGGTTGCCTGGGGTACAGTGCTACCTTGACGATATCCTGTGCACTGGATCTACCGATGACGAGCACCTGCGCAACTTGGATGCTACCCTTCAAAGGCTGAAGGACTACGGCTTAAGAGTCTGTAAGGACAAATGTGACTTCTTCAAGCCATCTGTAGAATATCTGGGGCATGTGATCGATGCAGAAGGACTGCACACTGCACCATCAAAAGTGGCAGCTGTCGTGGACGCGCCCCCACCCCAAAACATCAGCCAGCTACGATCTTTCTTAGGTCTGCTGAACTATTACGGACGCTTCATCTCCAATCTGTCATCACTGCTTCAACCCCTGCACGAACTGTTACGCCGAGACAAAACGTGGAAGTGGACAGCCAGCTGTCAGGAGGCTTTTGAAAAGGCTAAAGGAGCGCTGACTACGTCCAAGGTCCTGACGCACTTCAACCCATCACTTCCACTGCAGCTCGCCTGTGACGCCTCTCCTTACGGAGTAGGGGCGATTCTCTCTCATGTCCTGCCGGGTGGTGAGGAAAAGCCAATCGCTTTTGCATCGAGGACATTGAACAAAGCAGAGTCTAACTATGCTCAACTGGAACGAGAGGCACTGAGCATTGTTTTTGGAGTTAGGAAATTCCATCAATACTTGTATGGGAGGAAGTTTACGCTCCAGACGGACCATCGGCCCCTCACCACCATCCTCGGTCCACACGCTGGAATACCGTCTCTTGCTGCATGCCGACTGCAGAGGTGGGCTTTGTTGTTGTCGGCGCATGCATATGACATCAGGTATCGAAAATCAGACTTCCACTGCAATGCGGATGGCTTGTCCCGATTGCCTTTGCCTGTCACAAAGCCGGAGTCGGACACGGTGGACCTTTTCTACTTCAGGGAGGTGGAGAGAGCACCTGTCTCTGCGGTGCAGGTAAAAAGGGAAACTCGGAATGACCCGGAGTTATCTGCGGTCGTGGACATTGTCGTCAAGGGTCGATCTGCTGGCGATAATGCGAGTCTGAAGCCTTTCCTCGGGAGGAGATTGCAACTGTCTGTCCAGTCTGGGTGTCTACTCTGGGGTAGGAGGGTGGTCATACCACGGTCACTTCGCACAAAAGTGCTGCAGCAACTGCATTCGGGACACAGCGGAATAGTCCGAATGAAAGAAATAGCGAGAAGCTATTTTTGGTGGCCGAACATGGATCAACAAATTGAAGAGTTGGCCAAAAGCTGTCCATCATGCCACCAAGTTAGGAACAATCCTCCACTAGCGCCTCTTCACCCCTGGGAATTCCCACAAGGACCATGACACCGGGTGCACATTGATTTTGCGGGACCAGTGGAGGACAGGATGTTCCTTATTGCTGTGGATGCACACAGTAAATGGCCAGAGGTGGCTATCATGAGATCAACCACTGCAGAAAAGACTATCGAAAAGTTAGGGGAACTGTTTAGTCGGTTTGGATCTCCTGCCCAGCTAGTCTCTGACAATGGACCCCAATTTGTCTCACAAGAAATGGCAGTGTTCCTGCAAGCTAACGGTGTCCAACACATTAAGTCGGCCCCCTACCACCCCGCAACAAATGGGCTTGCTGAGAGATTTGTTCAAACCATGAAGCATGCCTTGAAAACATCACAAGGACAAGGAACACTACATCAGAGACTGCACCACTTCCTACTAACCTATCGGAACAGTCCACATGCCACCACCAAGACATCTCCTGCTAGCCTGATGCTAAAGAGAGACCTGCGCACCACGTTTGACCTCTTGAAGCCCTCAGCAATGAAGGACATTGTCCAAGGTCAGCAGGAAAAACAGGTTAGGTGCAGAGGACAGAAGGGCAAAGGCAGAGTTTTCAAGCCAGGAGACTCTGTGTTGGCAAGGAACTACCGTGGCGAACCAAAGTGGATTCCTGCCACTGTTATTGCGCAAACGGGACCAGTATCTTATACTGTCCAAACGTCTGATGGTGTATGGAGAAGACATGTTGATCAACTCCTGCAGACTCAGTTAGGGCCAGCAGAGCTGTCCCTCAAAGATTTTCCTGATAGCTCTGCCCACGTCAAAACGCCGGTTCCCATACCCTCCCAAGTGCAGGACTCAATCACACTCGCGCCACCAGTCCCAGCTGAGGATGCGCCTGAGACAGAGACTCTGACATCTCCCTTTGCAGAAGCTCCTGCAACAAGTTCACCATTGATCGACCATGGAGCTGATCCTGTGCCCCCAGATAGGAGATATCCTATCAGAGAGCGGCGGGCTCCTGCGCGCTTAGACTTATAGGTTCGTGGTTGACCCGAGTTATGGGGATGTCTAGTTCTAGGTGCGTAATTCCGTGTTGTTCATGCATAAAGCATGTTCATTGTAAGGGGGGAGGAGATGTTGTATATTTTGGGCTAACTCATGTTCCGTAGTGGGAAAACTCCGGGAGTGGGAGGGGCAGCTTCGGGGACGTTTAGTGTTGTGATGTACGGCCTGTGAACTGACGGTGTTGAAGAAATAAAGCAGTATTCATCACGTCGTTGCCCGAACCTTTCTTGCTACCTAAGAACCCGGAAAGTAGTAAGGACATAACAGCTCAGATGCGGCACCTGTTTTGATTCATAAAAATACATGCCCATACATATCCACATCTTAAAAATGGCGCCAGCAAACCAAAATGGCGACAGTCAAAGATGGCGCCGTCACGACTGGCGCCATCTTGATGCCCCCAACCCCACCCCAATTCAAAAGGGGGTGATTTATGATACCATAACAAGTCATAAAAAAGGTCATACAATTTTATGACCCTAACTCATTTGCATATGAATAGACATCAAAGCTTGGAGCATTCTTACTCTCTCTCTAAGGCTCCGCGCCGAGAGAGTGCCGCGTTGCGCAGAGAGTGTGCTGCGTCGTGCCGAGTGGCCGCCGTGCTGCCCCGCGCCGATCCGTGCACTCGCCGAGACCCCACCGTGCTGCGCCGCGCCGAGACATGCCGAGATGTGCGCTCGCGAGATGCGTGCGCTGCGCGGAGAGGCCACCCCACTGCGCCGCGACGTGCGCTCGCAAGACGTGCGGGCTGCGCTCGCTCTGCGAGCTGCGCGCTTTGCAATAGCGGGCCTATAGTTCGCTGCCACAAGAGAGCGGAGAGTGCCACGAAGTTGCCGCTAGGGCGCTTTGCGCTGCGGTGCAGTGCCCTCTCGGCGCGGCGCATTGCGGCTCGGTGCAGCACGGCGCTCACTCGACCCGGCGTCCACAGTGGGGGTTTTTTTCACCATTGCCCTATAACATGTAG
This sequence comes from Syngnathus scovelli, assembly GCF_024217435.2. Taxonomy (NCBI): domain Eukaryota; kingdom Metazoa; phylum Chordata; class Actinopteri; order Syngnathiformes; family Syngnathidae; genus Syngnathus; species Syngnathus scovelli. The sequence goes on from NC_090865.1 coordinate 7,048,642, forward strand.
GGGAACTTCGGAGTTTTTATTCTCGTTGCACTGCACATTCGGCCCACCCTGTCGGTGCAGCACGCAAATTGCACGCAGCACGTGCGCCCTCTCGGCCAATGGCGCGTGCCCTCTCTGCGCGGTGCCCTCTGCGCGGCGTCCTATCGGCTGCATTGCACCGAGGGAGCACTGCGTCGCGCCAAGAGGGCGCCAAGAGGTCTTCAAGCTGCGCCGCGCCGAGAGGGCGCTGCACTGGGCAAATAGGGAGTTTCGCGGAGAGGGCGCGCTGGGCTGTGATGGCGGGCCTAGTGTTCGCTGCGCCGAGGGCGGAGGGTGCTGCAAAGGTTCTTTGGTCAGCTTATATTCAGTTGCACATGTCCGTGTGGGCCGAGTTTGATGGGTGATGAGTCTTTGGGGTGGGACAAGTTCGATTCCATGGGAGTGGGTGCTGGTTCGGTGAGAGCTGGTCCTGTGGTGTTGGGTGCTGATTATGGCCGATTTTATGTGTGTGAGGGCCGTTGTTTTCCTTTTCGTCTTTCGGCCTTTGCGATCATCTTTGGGCGGGTTCTTGGCTCTCTCCCTCTGGCACCTGCTGGTTTTTATCTCCAAGTGACATTCCTGTAAACATTCTCCTCCATTCTTGCACATACACTGTCACACCTCGTCCATTCACCGTCCTTCCACTTTTGTTATTTTGTACGGACTTTTGTGAAGTTTTGTGCGTGACATCAACAATCCGTTAATGTTATCTGACTATGCAAAGTTCTTACTCACCACTTACCATGCTTTTATTTGTTTGTCACATTCTTAGTTTAATTATGCTTCCGACTGTAGTTTTCATTATTAGTCAACACATTTCCTTTGTGTCCAGAACATTCAATAGTAATCCAAGGCTGGCGTCTATAGCAATAGGCAAAATACGACGTCACATCAAGCATTAATCAAAACATAAGATATAATCAAGTACAAATTATTTTTAGACAACTTGGCCCGTGTTCGTGAATTAGAATAACATCAGGCATGCATTAAACAGTTCCTTAAGGGTCATTAAGCTATTAAAAGCAATGTATCAAAAAACATTTGGCATTTCAAAGTGCACAGAAATAAATATCATATCATGAAGTTATCAAATCTTTTGTCATTACCATAAATGTCTAGTTGCGTCTTATTAATTGGTTTGGTGTGCAAGAATAGTTGTAGGCTTAAAATATTTCTGTTATTGATTTAATATGTGCCCTCTCGTAGCAGCGCGGCGCTCACTCGGCCCGGCTTGCTCCGTTTTTTGTTCACCATTGCTCCATAACATAGCAACACTCAGAGGTATTTTTTCTCGTCGCGCCGCACTTTCGCACTGCCCTCTCGACGCAGCACGCAAATCGCACACAGCGCGTGCTCCCTCTCGGCCTAGAGCGCGCGCACTCTCGGTGCAGCGCCCTCTCGGCGCAGCGCCCACTCGGCGCGGCGTCCTCTCTTCGTGGCGTCCTCTCGGCGTGGCGCCCATATCCTCGGCCGGTGTTGTGCTCGATTTGGTTCCCCCGTGAGATTTTGTTCCCCCTGCCGCGGGAGCGCGCACGCCTTGTTTGGAAAGTGAAAAACCGATGCCGTACGGCGTCAGCACTATGTTGTTTTCAATAAAAACTTGAAGAGCTCACGTTTGCGTCGGTCAATTTTAATTTTTAGAAAGGTTTATTCTCATTTGATGTCTTTAAGTTCATCCGCGTTCTGCCGTTGAAGCGGGGTGCATTCAACGACCAGTCGTACAGACGGAACACTCATTCATTTCACCAAAAAGCAACGATATAATTACGTGAGCTCTTTGCATAAACCTCGATGCAAAGAAACTCCTCCTTTTGGGTACTGTTACATGCTACAAGGATTATATATTACAAAGGAGACTTTATATTTGTACTGAGTCCATCTTGTTTTTCCCTTTTTTAATCACTTCACTGGTTTCTTTTATATCAAACAAGTTGTTTTAGGTTCATTACCTGACATGTTTCGGCGGTTTCTTCCGCCTTCATCAGAGTCAGACTCTGGTCGAGAGGGCGCCGCGCCGGGTGGGCGCCGCGTAGGGAGGACGTCGCGCCGAGAGGGCAACGCACCGTTGCGCAGCGCACCCTCGCAACAACTTCGTGGCACCCTCCGCCCTCTCGTGGCAGCGAACTCTAGGCCCGCAATCGCAGAGCGCGCAGCGTGCACGTCTTGCGAGGGCATTTCTCGGTGCGACGCAGCGTGGCAGCCTCTCCGCGCAGCGCGCAAATCTTGCAAGCGCACGTCTCGACGCGGAGCAGCGCGGCGGCCTCTCTGCAAGCGGACATATCGATGCGGAGCAGCGCGGCGGCCTCTCGGCGCGACGCAGTGCCCACTATGTACGGCACAGCGCTCTCTCTGCCCTCTTGGCGCCGCGCTGAGAAAGCGGCCTCTCGACGCAGCTCGCATGTATTGGCAAGCACACGTATCGGCGTGGTGCAGCGCGGCGGCCTCTCGGCGCGACGCAGTACGAGCTGCGCAGGTCTTGCAAGCGCCCGTCTAGGCGAGTGCAGCGCTGCGGACTCTCAGCGCAGCGCGCACGTCTCGCGATCGCACGTCTCGGCGCAGCGCAGAGCGGTGGCCTCTCCGCGCAGCGTGCCTGTCACGCGAGCGCACGTCTGGGCGGGGCGTAGTGCGGTGGCCTCTCCGCGAGCACACGTATTGGCTCAGCGCAGCGCAGCATAGCGCAGCGCAGCGCCCTCTCTGCGCGACGCAGTGCTCTCTCGGTGCGGCGCCCTCTCGGCGCAGCGGGCACAACCTCTTGGCGCGGCAGGCGCGGCGCATCGCGCCGCACTGAGGAAGCGCCGTTCCGAGTGGGTGCAAACGCTGCATCGAGAATGGCCGAGGATGTGGGCAACGCGCTGAGAGGACGCTGCACAGAGAGGGCGCCGCGCCGAGACGCCGCTGCACCGAGACGGCGCTGCACCGAGACGGCGCGTGCTCTAGGCCGAGAGGGCGCACGCGCTGCGTGCGATTTGCGTGCTGCGCCGAGAGGGCAGCCCGAAAGTGCGGCGCGACGAGAAAAAATAACTCTGAAGTTGTCAGGCGCAGAGCAGGGAGAGGACTCGAATGCAGAGAGTTCAATGTCCAAAAAGGCTTTTATTGTCGCCACTGACAGTCGAACAAAAAACGCCTCACTAGGAGGGAAAAAAGGGAAAACAAAAGCGCCTCGAACCGAGGGAGAAAAAGGGGAAATCAAAGCGCCTCGAACCGAGGGAAATACAAAAACAAGGTAGCGCTGTAACCAAGTTAACATCGGTGATCAAAGTCGCTCAAACAAGGCTTCTACGTGGAACTCGAGGGTTTCGTGATCGCTAGTGTTCTGACAAGGCAAGACGCACTGGCACTGGATACGGGGAAAGACGCGGGTTATATGGACACAGGAGGGGAACACAGGTGAAGACAGTTGGTCATTGGCGCAGGTGCACACACTTGGAATCAGGGGTTCACGTGAACGGACGCACAGGGGAAGGACACACCGACTGGAACGAGAGGAAAATCACACAATAAAACAGGAAGTGATCCGGACGACACATGACAGCATGACAGAAGTTACCCTATGTGTAATAGAGCAATGGTGGGAAAAAAAAATGGGGCCGTGTGAGCGCCGCGCTGCTCCGAGAGGGCACCGCCCCGCAGCACAGCGCGCCCACCCGGCAACTTCGAGGCACCCTTCCGCCCTCTCGCACGTCTCGCGAGCGCCCTTCTCGGCGCTGCGTAGCCTGGCGGACTCTCTACGCAGCTCGCACGTGTCGGCGAGCGCACGTATCGGCGCGGAGCAGCGCGGCGGCCTCTTGGCGCGACGCAGCACCCTCTCTGCTCGTCGCAGTGGTCTCTTGGCGCGGCACCCTCTCGGCTTAGCGTGCGCCGCTTCTTGGCGCTGAGAGGGCGCCTCGCCGAAACGGCGCAAGCGCTGCACGAGGTGGCCGGCCGAGGATGCATGCCGCGCCGGGAGGGCACCGTGCGGAGATGGCAACGCACCGCGGCTCGATGCGCCCTTGCGGCACCTTCGCAGCACCCTCCGGCTTCTTGGTGCAGCGAACACTCGGCCCGCCATCAGAGCACAGCAAGTGCACATCTCGGCGCGGCGCAGCTCGGCAGCCTCTCAGCGTAGCGCGCACATCTCGGCGAGCGTATCGGTGCAGCTCAGCGCGGCAGCCTCTCGGCGCAACGCAGCGCCCTCTCGGCGTGGCGCCCTGTCGGCGCAGCTTCCATGCCCTCTTGGCACGGTGCGAGCGCCGCATCGCGCAGCGCTTCGAGAGCGCCGTGTCGAGGGCGTGCAAGTGCTGCGCTGAGAGAGCGCCGAGAGGGCGCACGCGTTGCGCGAACTTGTCCTGCCTCAAACTCGGCCCACACCGGCATGTGCAACTGAATATAAGCTGACAAAAGAACCTTTGCAGCACCCTCCGCCCTGTCGGCGCAGCGAACACTAGGCCCGCCATCACAGCCCAGTGCGCCCTCTCCGCGAAACTCCCTATTTGCCCGGTGCAGCGACCTCTCGGCGCGACGTAGCTTGAAGGCCTATTCGCGCCCTCTTGGCGAAACGCAGCGCTCCCTCGGCGCAACGCAACTGTTTCTCTGTGTGGCGCAGTCTCGCCGCAGTGCCTTCTCGGTGAGGCGCACGCTCGGCCCGTCCTCTTGGCGCAGTCCACGATGCGCGCCCAGCGCGTGCGCCCTCTCGACGCAGCGCGCACGCTCTCTCGGCAAGTGCGCGTGCCCTCTTGGTGCGGCACGCCCAATGCGTCTTGCGGTGCAGATACTGCGCCGCCCCGCTTCGCGAGGGCGCCACGCCGTGGGCGCCGCGCCGACAGGACGCCGCGCAGAGGGCGCCGCGCCAAGCGGGCATGCGCCATAGGCCGAGACGGCGCATGCGCTGTGCGCGATTTGCGTGCTGCACCGACAGGGTGGGCTGCATGTGCGGCGCAACGAGAATAAAAACTCCAAAGTTCCCCTACATGTTGAAGAGCAATGGTGAAAAAAAAAAAAGTTTCCCTATAGAGCAGGGTGTCAGGAACGAGTTGAGGCAGGGCGACCAAATGCAGCTTGAACCAGGATTTATTGCAGGGAAAAGGAGTTGGAAGGGAGACAGGTGGGGAACCGACGACACAGACGGGAGGAAGACTCGCGGCCAGCAAAACAGACAGACTGACCGACATGAAGTCCCCTTGGACGAGGTTAAAATTCTGACCGTGAGCCTTCAGACAGACCGAGGGAAAACCAGATGACAAGAACAGGAACACTGGGCACGAACAGGAACGGACACAACAGTAGACACCGACAGGGAGAAACACACGGGCAGGGCTTAAATACACAGGGTAACAAGAGGAAGCAGGTGACAGACATTACGGTAACGAAAGGGGTGTGGCCGAGCGAAGTGCAGGCCGAGCGTGCTGTGGCACGGGCGTGACACAGGGGTTACCAACCTTTCTTAAACCGAGAGCTACTTCCTGGGTACTGATTACGGCAAAGGGCTACCAGTTTGACACACACTTCTGAAATATCCAATTTTTTAAATTTAGCTTTCACTTTGTGTTATTATTGTCATTTCCAGTTCATGTAATAGTGATTTTAACAAGAATAGCAAAAATACAGTCAAACTTCGGTTTTCGACCAGAAAACGGTTCGAGAAGGCGGTTCGAGAAGCGAATAGATCGAATTCCGAATCTATTTTTCCCATTACAAATAATAGAAGAAAAAATGTGTCCGTTCCAAGACAAAAAAAACCACCGCCGTTTTTTTAAAAACATTTTGTTCATTTGCGCATTTTTGTCCTATTGCGCAACTGCAGCGCACCGCCGAACGCGCAACCGGAGCGCGTCGCCCACTGCGCAACTGCACCGCGGTGGTCGCATTATTGTGACAGAGCCGTCGCTGGAATTAAGAAAAAAGTTTAAAGTTCTGAAGTACTTTCCAGAATTTAAGCGGACTTAAGTGCGCACGGAGCTTAATTTTGTCGGATCGCGCAACTGCAGCGCACTGCCGAACGCGCAACCGTAGCGCGTCGCCCACCGCGCAACTGCACCACGCTGGTCGAATTATTGTGACTGAGCCGTCACTAAATTTTAAAAAATATTTTTAAAGTCCTGATGTACTTTCCAAAATTTAAGTGGACCTCAATGCACAGGGAGCTTTATTTGGTCCGATGGCGCAATCGCAGCACGCCGGGCGCTCAGTGTCGCATTGCTTTAAGAGCGTCTTTGTGTTTTAGGATGGCTTAATTGCTCCCACTTGCTTTCTTTGGAGGCATGACTAGGGATCAATACAATTCTCAAAGTAACGAAAATACAATAACTACGGAATCAGTTGGCATACGGGCCACGCGGTCGGGTTTTCTCGGGCCCCCCCGGCTCGTCTAACGAAGATAGATATACAACGAGAAAAAAAACTCCGGAGTAGCGCTAAATATTATAGAGCAATGGTGAAAAAAGAAACTGAGGATGCCGGGCCGATAGAGCGCGGCGCTGCACCGCGCCGCAATGAGCCGCGCCGAGAGGGCACCGCACCGCAGTGCAAAGCGCGCTTGCGGCAACTTCCTGGCACGCTCCGCTCTCTCGTGGCAGCGAATTCTAGGCCCGCCAACGCTGAGCGCGCAGCAAGCGCAGCACGCACGTCTTGCGAGCGCACGTTTCCGCGCGGTGCAGCGCGGCGGCACCTTGGCGAGCGCACCTATCCGCGCAGAACATTCTCGGCACAGCGTGCACGTCCTCTTGGCGAGGCGATGAGAAGGAGCCGTGCCGATTGGCGAAAGCGCTGCGCCGAGATTGCCGGCCGAGGATGTGGGCGCCGTGCCGAAATGACGCCGCGCCGAGAGGGCGCTGCGCCGAAGGAAGCGCGCTCCAGGCCGAGAGGGCACACGCGCTGTGCGCGATTTGCGTGCTGCGCCAAGAGGGCAGGCCGAAGGTGCGGATCGACGAGAAAATGTTATAGAGCAAGGTTAAAAAAAAACAAAAAACGGACCATGCCGGGCCAATTGAGTGCCGTGCTAAGCCACGCCGAGTCGCGCCATGCCGAGAGGGCACCGCGCCGCGACACAGCACGCCCTCGCGGACACTTTGAGGCACCCTCCGCCCTATTGCACGTCTCTTGAGCGCACGTCTCGGCGCGGCACAGCCAGGCGGCCTCTCGGCGCAGCGTGCACGTCTCGTGAGCGCACGTCTCAGCTTATCGCAGAGCGATGGCCTCTCGGTTCAGCGCTCACCTCTCGTGAGCGCACGTCTAGGCGCGGCGCAACGCAGCGGCCAATAGGCGAGTGCACGTATCGGCACAGCACAGCGCGGAAGCCTCTCGGCTAGACGCAGCGCTATCTCTGCGCGATGCAGCGCTCTCTTGGTGCGGCACCCTCCCGGCGCAGCGTGCACGCCCTCTTGGTCCGGTACGCACGCCGCATCACGCCGCGCTGAGAAGGCGCCGTTCCGAGTGAGCGAAATCTTCAGCCGAGGATGTGGGCGCCGCGCCGAGAGGACACCGCGGTGAGAGGGCGCCGCAGTGAGAGGGCACCGCGCCGAGAGGGCACGCGCTCTCGGCCGAGAGGGCACACGCGCTGCGCGCGATTTGCGTAATGCGCCGAGAGGGCGGGCCGAAATTGCGGCGTGACGTGAAAAATTAAATCTGAAGTTGCTCTATATATTATACAGCAATGGTGAAAACTAAACGGAGGACACCGGGCCGAGTGAGCGCTGAGCTGAGCTGCGCCGCGCCGCGCCGTAACGAGAGGGCAACGCCCCGCGGCACATCGCGCCTTCGTGGAAACTTTGAGGCACCCTCCGCCCTCTCGCACATCTCACGAGCGCACGTCTTGGCGCGGCGGAGCCAGGTGGCCTCTCGGCGAAGCGCGCACGTGTCTCGATCGCACGTCGCGCAGCGCGGCGGCCTCACGGTGCAGCTTGCACGTCTTGGCGAGCGCAGGTATCGACTAGGCCCGCCATTACAGCGCAGCGTGCGCATTGCGCAGCGTGTGCAGCGATCGCAGCATATGCAGCGCACGCGCACTCTCGGCACGTCTCCGTATCGGCCCAGCGTGGCGCCGCACAGCGAGGGCGCCGTGCCGAGAGGGCGTGTGCAACGTGCCGAGTAGGCGCCGACACGATAGTGAGAGGGCGAACGCATTGTGCGGGCTTAATGCGCTGCGCCGAGAGGGCAGGCCGAGGGTGCGGCGCGGCGATTTTAAAAGAAAAACCGCTCTGACAGGTCGGCCGCGCTGCGCCGAGAGGAAGCTGCACCGAGAGGGCCCCGCGCCGCGCCGAAAGGACACCGAGCCTAAAGAGCGGCGCGCTGCGCCGAGATGACAACGCACCGCGACGAAGCGCGCCTTCGTGGCGCCTTTACAGCACCCTCTGCCCTCTCGCCGCAGCGCATTAAGCCCGCACTAGTCCCACCATCATTGCCAAGCGCGCCCTCTCGGCGCGGCTCCCTCTCTGCCCGGTGCAGCGCCCTCTCGGCGCGGCGCAGCTTGAAGGCCTCTCGGTGCCCTCTAGGCGCGATGCAGCGCTCCCTCGGCGCAACGCAGCCGTTACTCTGTGCGGCGCACTCTCACCGTGGTGCCATCTCAGTGCAGCCCACCCTCAGCCCGCCCTCTCGGCGCAGTGCGCGATTCGCGTGCAGCGCGTGTGCCGTCTCGGAGAAGCGCGCACGCTCTCTCAGCAGGCACGCGTCTACCGAGCGCACGTCTTTGCGCGGCGTAGCCCGGCGGCCTCTCTCGCATCGTGCAGCGAACGCAGCGTGTGCAACGCGCGCGCACTCTCGGTGCAGCTCCCTTTCGACCCGGCGTGGCGGCCTCTCGGCGCGGTGCAGCGCGAAGGTCTCTCGGCGACCTCGCGGCGTGAAGAAGGGCTTTCTCGGCGCGGCGCCCTCTTGCCGCAGCGCACTCTCAGTGCATGCGCCCTCGGCCCACCCTCCCGGCGCAGCAAAATAAGCGTGCGTAGCGCGTGCGCCCTCTCGGCGCACCTTGGACGCAATCTCGGCGCGGCTCCGAGAGGACGCCGCACGGCGAGGGCGCGGCGCGGAGAGGGCGCGTGCAACGTGCCGAGTGGGCGCCCCAACGATAGGGAGAGGGCGAACGCGTTGCGCGCGCTCTATGTGCTGTGCCGATAGGGCGGGACGAGGGAGCGGAGCGGCGAGAAGAAAAGAAAAATGCGCTGAGAGGGTGCCCGCGCTGCGCCGAGTGGGTGCTAAACCGAGAGGGCACCTCGCCGTGTCGAAAGGACACCGGGCCTAAAGAGTGCTGCGCCACTAAGAGATGGCAACGCACTACGACTAAGTGCACCTTCGCGGCGCCTTTGCAGCACCCTTTGCCCTCTCGGCGCAGCAAACACATTACAGCGCAGCACGCCCTCTCCGCGCAGCTCCCTCTCTGCCCAGTGCAGCGCCCTCTCGGCGCGGCGCAGCTTGAAGGCCTCTTGGCGCCCTCTTGGCACGATACAGCGCTCCCTCGGCGCAACACAGCTGTTTCTCTGTGTGGCGCAGTCTCGCCGCAGTGCCTTCTCGGTGCAGCGAACCCTTGGCCCGCCCTCTTGGCGCAGTGCACGATGGGCTCGGAGCACGTGAGGCCTCTCGACGCAGCACCCACGCTATCTCGGCAAGCTCACGTGCCCTCTCGGTGCGGCTCGCGCAATGCGTCTTGCGGTGCAGAGACCGTGCTGCGCCGAGTGTGCGCCGCGCCATAGGCTGAGAGGGCGCACACGCTGCGCACGCTTTGCGTTCTGCACGGACAGGGTGGGACGAATGTGCGGCGCAACAAGAAATAAAACTAAATAAAAAGTTCCCCTACATGTTATAGAGCTATGGTGAAAAACCCCCCACCGTGGACGCCGGGTCGAGTGAGCGCTGCGCTCAGCCGCGCCGCAATGCGCAGCGCCGAGAGAGCACCGCACCGCGGCACAAAGCGCCACAGCGACAACTTCGTGGCACCCTCCGCTCTCTTGTTGCAGATATGCCCGCTGTTGGGTTGACAACATTTATCTGAAATCAATCTCGGAGACGGTAGGTCTTTCTTGGCTTAGCGTTTTCTTCTGCGCAGAAGGGCGCACCCCAAACACACGCAGCAAGTGTGGCTGAGAATACGCACTCTGCTCTGAGAATCGCCGTGCATTTATTGAGAGAGAAACAAAGGGGCAAGTGTATATGATCGGGTAGGTTCACAGGCAGGAAATACATTCCAAAGTTATATCTCATTACCACAGAACAAAGGGGATACTCTCGTGGACGGAGCAGTATTGGACGTCTCATGACTATTAGCTTAACAAAACGTAGTCTTTAGTGGACCTGGGAATACATCCCGGTGTCGTACTCATGACTTCAACTTAAATGAGACCTCTGTCTGCTTCAGCCATCCCATGACAATCTCATGATCTGAACATGTCTAGCTAACTATGGGGCTTATTGTATAGCGTGGCTAATGACTCCAGTCATTAGCCGGCCATATGCCCCCAAATCATTTTCACAAGGCTAGATGGTCACATACTGCGGAGAGTCTTGCACACAAAAGTAGATACATAGAATCCAATGATAAAAAGTATATCATTTCCAACATTCCCTCCTGTTTTTAACATTGGAATTCATGGAAAACAAAACATCAACTAATAACTACATATGTGTATAAATGAGTATATGCTTACACAATATAGTATAGTACCATCAAAAAGCATGAAAATTTACATTCCAGAGTTTATCAGAACTACAGCCCTTCATCCGGCTTTGGCTATGTTCGTTATAATGGAATGTATTTTGTTCTGGATCGTCAAGAAAAATAGACAGGTAGGCGATTTATGCAAGGCGGTCCCATTCATCTTGTTCACACTGGGCCAACATGATATTCTGGACAGCAGATGCTGATGTCAACCCTTTAGTCATGTGACTAATTAAAATAATGCCGCATGTGGTCATTTGATAAAGTAATGAAGGACATAATATTGACACAATATCACAGCATACTGCAAAGTTGAAATGCTCTTAGTAGTTTTGCCCCCCTTGCATATGTATGTGTCTGTCGATGAATTGCTCTGGGATCACTGCCCAGGGCCTGTTGTCCATCCAAGATCTTTATGTCCACTTCACTGTCCTCAGAGTCTCTTCCCAGGCCCCGGTCAGCGTCCAGGAGTTCCCTAGTAATCGACATCTCCATAACCAGTCGTCAGCAAACAATTCTTCTCCTTTGTGGTTGTTCGGGGCACGGGGATGATTGGTGGTCGTTGTCTCATCGGAGTGTTCAATAGAACCTCCAAGCGTCCCTGCATCTACTCCTACGATCCAGAGGCCCGCGTGAACCTAAAACAAACAAACAAACAACAACACTCCCCCCAGGAGTTATGAATTATCTTCCTTATTTCTCATCGTGCTGTCAGTCTCGCACGATTTCTCCTGTGACTGCTGCCTGTTGAATTCTGGCACGTCCTGTTAAAGCCTCCAAAACAAGTGAATCCAAAAAAGCATTGAATGTCACAATTAAATTTTATATGTATCTACTTACGCACTCAAACGTAACTCCACCCCCCTTTGACACATTCGGCCAATGTGTCATTAGGTATTTAAAAAGGAACCGGCAAACGTCCTACCACATCATCACGTCTTGCAGCCAGTCCTGTCGAATCTTGCAGTCATCCAGGATCGTCATCCCCAAGTTCCTGAAAATTGACTGTGCACCTCACACTCGGCAATACCAACAACGGACACTTGTGCTCACAAAACTACACAGGCATCGAGTATCTACTAAATGAAAATAGACACACAATGAATCATGGCGCACGGGGATTCCGTCCTGAAAATCATCAATCATCATAAAAATCAAAAGGGTTAGGGTTAACATTTTCACGTGAATTCAACATAAACTTTCCAAGACTGCAATCGACAACCTGCAAAAGTAATACAAGTTATAAAACAACCAGCAATCTGCTCCTTGGCTGTCGGTTGACGCTGCAATAAGTCAAGTGACACACAGAAACAAAGCCAAGCTCGTACTTGCCACAAGCAAGCTTAAGTTCCATATGTATGGTTGTCATCTACATAGTCTGTCACCTTGTCGGGTGAGTTCAGGTTCGTCATGTCATATGTCCATCGTCCTAGTGTTCGATATCAGTCCTGTCTTGTCCATCCGTGTTGCTGAATTCGGCCTTCTCCATGAACTATTTTTGTTGTTCATGGTGCCTTTGATTAACCATCGGCTGTTAGTCATCACGCTTGGGTGTTCCCGTCTCAGGTGAGAGGAATCTCACCCTCAACTGTGACCCTTTCATACCAACCACAAAATACTTTGGCCTTTCATACTGCCCTCAACACACACACACACATATTCGTAACCACACAAGCGCCAATCCATTTGCATCTATCACTCATACAACAGCAAACAAATTTAGTATGTGTAAGTGAACAGGCAATCAGCGAATATTAACGGTAAACCCTTCATTTCTGGATGTTCTTCCCAAGTGAATATTTCGTACATTCTTACCGGACCTTTACTGTAAAATTGCCAATTAAATGCCTAAAAATTCAGTCATTTGTACTGCTGAGCATGTTCATGGGTGAGCATGGGGAAAGAAGCAGCCTCAGTAGGTCCTTAAATAATCTTGTCCTAATCCATCGTTCTGATCGAGCACCTGGGTAAAGATACTCAAAAGTCTTCCTCCAACAGTCCACTCCACTACATTATTTTCACTTTGCCATGTTAAGGCATTTGTTTTCCGAGTCCTATCACATTTGTCATCGCGTTCACTGTCACTTGGTGTGAGTCTCATGCAGTGTTATTCTTAACTGTCAAAAGTTTTCATGGCTGTTATTCCTTGATCTTATCAAACTTTTTGTTTTGACACCAGAATTTCCCTATGAGGTGTGATTAACTTCTACTTTATTAATTACCTCCATTGAATAATCTAATCACCTTTTGACTGCATCCTAGTAGATCCTAATGCCCTATTTTTCCTTCTCCGAACTGTTAATGACTAAATGTCTAATTGTTAAGCTGGATGGGCTAAATGTGATTCTACTCTTATTTCTTACAATTTTAGCCTATCTGTTTCATCCAAATTTATCCTCTGACTATGATACTTCTTCTTTCTTCGTAACACTACACAATTTGTTCCTTATTTGTTTATCTTTTAGCAAGACTCCTCAGTTGTGTCAAACTCAGTGCCCAAGCAAGCTTCCATCCACTCTGACCCAAGCTCCACCAAGTTTGATAACGTCTTGATGCATCTTACAGGTCTTGTGTGTCTTTCGCCGCACCTCATTGTCAGGTTGTTATCTTTGGTTGTAGTCTCAGAGTCAACTCATCCCTCACTCTTGGATGAGTCCATTTTCAACTGAGTCCATTCTCATCTTGTGAGCTCCTTCACTCTTTGTACTCCGCCTCCGAGGATGTCGTTCTCCTCCAGGGCGTTGTGCTCCCCCCAAGCACAAATATAGTCCTTCTTTGCTCTTGCAAAGGTCAAAGGTGCCTTAGAGCCATGCACCATTTTTTCTTGATGTTCTCAGCTGTCGGTGGAGTCTCGGGATCGAGTTTCAGAGTCACTGATGGCTACTGAAAAAACAGACTGGGGTACCAAACTTAATTATCATCTTCCAATTTGACATAAATTCCATAGTGCCTTCTGTTAATCAAACTTCAAATTCTACTATTATCAATAATCTAATCTACCTGAGAAGGACAGCGCCTTTCCTTCATGAGCGCTCGGATGTATTGTGATGGACCTCATTTGAACCATTTTAAATTGACAGATTACCCTAAACTTAAATTGCAAGTCTTAACTGTTATTTCTCTCAATTATACTGTAATTTCCAGAAACTCCTCCTATTTTCAGGCTACTATCTATCTTTTGTTTTCCTAACTTTGATTTTATGCCATTCTCTCTATTACCTTTCCACCTTTCCTGATTTGAGCCTTCAATTTCTGATCTAGTTTCCAAATTTTGCCTAGTATCATCTCTATTTTGACCTCAGTATTAATGGTGTTATGCTCACTTTACAGATATTACTGAACTGTCCTGAATTTATAATTCACTGCCAGTACATCGAAGGCCATTTCTCAGCTGTTCACTTTTTCCATGTTCCTGTTAGGCTCCACTATTCGAATCTTCGAATTTTTATATAGAGTTTCTTTTAGGTTCCTGTGTGGATCATGTTTCACACAAACAGGACATGCTTAAAAAAAATTTTTTTTTCAAGAATCTAAACCAAAGGTAACTAATAGGTAACTAATAACTCATCTCCCCCCTGTTGTCACATAAGTGACACAACAGGCGTTGCCTTAAAAGTCATTTTGGCAAAACAGTTTTGTTATGGACATCGTCAATAGCACCTTATCCATTATCACACCCTTTGTTGTTTGAACTAATATCATTTTCAATCTTGTCAATCCTTCTTCTACTTTTGGTGTCCACGCGAATGTATCTTTGACTGCTAACGGCTGTCCATGAGCCACTCCTGTTAGTGGCTTAGCAATTTCAGCATAGCATGGAGCCCAAGCTCAGCTGTAATGACAAAAAAAAAAAAAACATCAGTTGTTCTTCGTGGCAGGTCGTGGTGTGTCTAATATAACCTGTTACCTGCTCTCCCTTTCGCTGAGAGTAAACCAAGATAGTTTACTTCTGGTTTTTACCCATCCTAACTTCTGTTACTTGACTTCACTTCCTCTCTGGCCTAAATGCTGCATGAGGAGAAAGGAATCTCATCCTTACACTTCCTTTGTTTCAAAAGCAATTATCATCATTGTAGACGAAAACTTGAACTTTTGTCTACTTGAAGCCCTTTGAGACTGTTTGTGATTTAGGGCTATACAATAAACTTGACTTGATTTTTAGATGAAAGCCTAAAACGAGCCATTCAATTCATGATAATCAGTCAACCACTGTGAAATAAGGCTTATTTTCTTTTCTTAGCATTAAATATGCTCAAAATCATTCTTTCTTCAAAGTTGTTCTACTACTTTTCACATAGTAGTCTCCAACAACGTCAACCAGTCAAGCTGTATCTTGTCATTCATTCCTGCTCATTTGCATCTCACACACGCGCACACACACACAGGCACGCACGCATGCACTGTTCTCACTCTCCTCAAGCTCTCTTCAAGCTGTCCACACAGTCATACTACATCATTTTTAATTCACAGTCCTCATTTGAATCTGTCCTATCTCAAGGTTCTTGGTAAAACAACCCACTCATTCCGATTTTGACATATTCCAAAAATTCACTCAAGAGATGCTTGCATTCAATTAATTCCATAAGCTTTTCATTTCCACAAAATTTGCAAATTTAGGGCAATTTTCCTTCCACTCATTCTTAAAGGCAAATTCTACATTTCACCTTTACATTGTCCCAGTTTGAAATTCACATCATTCAGCCCATTTAAATCACACTGGGAAAGTTTTTAAACATTCCCGAAATTGCAAAATTAAAAAATTCATATTTTCACGTTAAATTATTACTTCTTTGTATGGCATGCTCAAACTTGGCCAATAAAAGATTGATTAAAATTTCTGCAAAATTTTACAAAATTCATATTTCACCTCTAAGTTCTACATGTTTCAACTGATTCAATTCTGCTCGAACATCATTCTGTTGCATCTCCTAAATATTTATTCATCTTTTTCGCCTGTCTTTACACCAATTTCTCCAAAAAATGCATTTTCCAGTTTCAATGTCTCCTTTTTTATTTTATTTTTTCTTGCAGTGCAAATCGAATAGACCCCAGTCTAGTAACTTTCCTTGCACACTATTGTAGCCAATTTCAAAATTTTAACACATAGACACACATAAACACACAGAGAACACAAGGACAACACAAAGGCCCACAACAAAACACAGTGCACAAACAACATCAACAAACAATGCTGCGCAAACGTCTTCCTCTATTTGATGTTTTGGTTTTACTATTTTTATTTATTTTTTCTCACATTACTGGCCTTTCAATAAGGTTTGACAACTGTATCATTCGCATACATCAGCGTCATTTATACTTTGGGGAAATTTAACAGCCTTGGTCATGCTTCTTGTTTGTACAGGAGTTCTTATTGACTGACCATAATATATTTTGCTATCATATGGGGGGGGGGGTTCAGGTCTTTTAAATTAGATGCATGTTTTGCATAGGAGCAGAAGGAGCTTCTGCCTCAGGCTCCTCTTCTTGAGCCACGCCTAACAGTGCGCCTACGCACTATAGCTTCATTGTCTGACAATCATACTTGCAGCCTCAAGTTTGGTAACTTATTTAACGTATACTTCTCATCCCCTGATGCATTGTCAGTAACGCTTTGACGGCCCCCCCATTGTAATCAATTTAGTTCAACATTTAAATCATAGGGATTTCTAAAGATGGAATGTTTCTTTAGTGCAATAACAACTTTCTGTGGTAATTCCTGCTTTGACCAGTTTTCTGGTGAGGAACTCCACAGAAATTTGCCATTTCTTCCCACCATGTTACATGCAGCACAATAGCGAGTGATACGTGCTACCATTCACACACATTCACACCGCGGAATTTTCTTAACACAACGAGGTGTATTTCCGTCTACAAGTTCCATCTGTAGACCGAATTCCTATCACTTGGAATTCACAACAAGGACTCCGCCGTCCTTACCCAGGTACCCTTTTTCTGGGGACTAAAATACCCCAACCACGCAGCCAACAAAAAGGTCTCACCGAGTCTCCGAGAGATTTCTTGTGAAGTTTCCGTCAATCCTCGCTGCCGAGAGGTGCTGAACCGGACGCCGGCCTGGTGGATGAACATTGTTCCCCAGGGCTTTCCTTCAGGCGTCCTGTGACCTCTGCCGTGCACGGATTCGGCGTCTTCAACACTCTTCGGATCAGCGAGCAGATTTTCAGGAAATCCCGGACGAGCCCCCAAAAATGTTGGGTTGACAACATTTATCTGAAATCAATCTCGGAGACGGTAGGTCTTTCTTGGCTTAGCGTTTTCTTCTGCGCAGAAGGGCGCACCCCAAACACACGCAGCAAGTGTGGCTGAGAATACGCACTCTGCTCTGAGAATCGCCGTGCATTTATTGAGAGAGAAACAAAGGGGCAAGTGTATATGATCGGGTAGGTTCACAGGCAGGAAATACATTCCAAAGTTATATCTCATTACCACAGAACAAAGGGGATACTCTCGTGGACGGAGCAGTATTGGACGTCTCATGACTATTAGCTTAACAAAACGTAGTCTTTAGTGGACCTGGGAATACATCCCGGTGTCGTACTCATGACTTCAACTTAAATGAGACCTCTGTCTGCTTCAGCCATCCCATGACAATCTCATGATCTGAACATGTCTAGCTAACTATGGGGCTTATTGTATAGCGTGGCTAATGACTCCAGTCATTAGCCGGCCATATGCCCCCAAATCATTTTCACAAGGCTAGATGGTCACATACTGCGGAGAGTCTTGCACACAAAAGTAGATACATAGAATCCAATGATAAAAAGTATATCATTTCCAACACCCGCCATCGCTGGGGTCACAGGGAGCGCAGCGAGCGCAGCGCTCACGTCTTGCAAGTGCAAGTCTCGGCGTGGCACAGCGCGGCGGCCTATCGGCGCAGCGTGCAAATCTCACGAGCACACGTCACGGCGTGGCGCACGTCACGGCGCAGCGCAGCACGGCGGCCTCTCGGTGAGCTCACGGATTGGCGTGGGCAGCGCGGTGGCCTCTCGGCACAACGCAGCACACTCTCTGTGCGACGCAGCGCTCTTTTGACGCGGATCCTTCTCTGCACAGCGTGCACGCCCTCTTGGTGAGGCGCCCGGGTTGCATCGCGCCGCGCTTATAAGGCGGCGCGCCGATTGGCGCAGGCGCTGCGCCGAGATTGCCGCCTGAGGATGTGGGCACCGCGCTGAGATTACCCCGCACAGAGAGGGCGCTGCAACGAGAGGGTGCTGCGCCGAGAGAGCGCACGCGTTGCGCGCGATTTCCGTGCTGCGCCGAGAGGGCGGGCCAAACGTGCGGTGTGACGAGAAAAAATAACCCTGAAGTTGCCCTATATGTTATAGAGCAATGGTGGAAAAAAAACAAACTAAGGCCGCCGGGCCGATTGAGCGCTGCGTTGCTCCGCGCCGTGCCGAGAGGGCACCGCACCGCGGCACAGCGTGCCCTCGTGGCAACTTCGAGGCACCCTCTGCCCTTTCGCACGTCTCGCGAGCGCACGTCTCGCGAGCGCACGTCTCGGCGCGGCACAGCCCGGCGGACTCTCGGTGCAGCGCGCACATCTCGCTAGCGCACTTCTCGGTGCGGCGCAGCGCAGCGGCCTCTCTGCGCAGCGTGCCCGTCACGAGCACAGGTCTGGGCGCGGCGCAGTGCGACGGCCTCTCGGCGAGCGCATGTATTGGTGCAGCGCAGCGCGGCGGCCTCTCGGTGGGACGGAGCGCCCTCTCCGCGCGACGCAGCGCTCCCTCTCTGTTTTGCTGATATAGCCATATCTGCACGCAACACTTTGTGCGTTACTTTTTGTTTCTTTTCTTACGAGACGAAGCCACAATATCTCCCCCCCCCCCCCCCCCCCCCCCTTAAGGGCTAATCGTCTCACACTGTGGGTAGGGCATTCCAAATAAAAAGAGCGAGGAGTGTAAAACAGATTTTTAGTGTAGTCGGATTGCTGTAAGTCTGAATGCACTCCTCGCGAGAAAAGACTCAATATTCTGCCTCACTGGTTTTGTCTGCTGATCCTTTTGCTGATTTTGAACCTAACAGATTTTTGGGGGCTCGTTCCGGGGTCTCAATAGACCTATTTCGGGATTCCAGCTGACTTTTCGACCCAGGACAAGTCCTTGGCCAAGGCATATAGAGGAAACCCTTTTCACAGGGCTGACTCGATCAGTCAGCTGGACGCCGGAGTGGTTGACGAGATCATCCGAGGAGAAGGCCCAGCAGACTGTGAGTACGAATCTTGATTCTGTTGAAAGTAATGAAAGTGCAGTGACAAGAGGTCACTTAAAACCTTGACAATTCTAGACCCTATCAAGTGCAATTAGAAACAGTAAATTCCGCTGGGATGATGGAGTCCCCTGACTGTTAAGTCAGTTAAATTCCATGGGAGAGCGGACCCATCTGTTTTCTAAAGAAGTACAGGTAATTTGGAGCAGTTCAATTCCGCTGAGGTGTCGTGGGGCCTCCTAACTTAACCTTCCTAATGTGTTAGCTTTCTGCTGCCATCTGTGGTGTTTTTCTTAACTCTTGTTTAGCTGGTTTGGCTTCTTTATCCATGAAAAGATAGGTTTTATATCTACTTTAAGAATAAGGCAAAAATAAGTTTTTTCTTACACAATAGGAAGGTTAAAGAGTTTGTTAAAATCCACGGGAGGGCGGACTCCCCTGCTTGCCTGTGAGACGATAAGAGTGCGCATTGTGTGTGTGTGTGTATGGTTTGACTGAGAGTGATCTCATTTGAGCTCTCCTTTATATAAAACAGGATTGTAGACAGTGGCTTTGTGTGGAAGCAGAGGAAAGGAGACTTACCACTGAATATTTTACCACTGTCCTGTGAATTAAATTGGCTTTAGGACACTGTAGGTGCCATTCGAATTGCCAACTCTGCAATTTAGAGAAATAAACCATGGGAAAATCAAATAGCAAACAAAGGCCGCTACCCCGACATGAATTAAAATGCAAGGGGTCGACACCGAAAATATAAAATATCTTGACAAATGCATATTTTGTACAGAGGTGGTTGCATTATGCGACGTGGCGGTGGCGAGGCTCTCCGCACTTCAGTTGCTCCCCCCACCCTTGTTATCAGCTGCGAAGATTGTCATGTCTATGTTGTGGGCCCGTGTGTTTGTTTCTGTGTATGTTTGTCTTTGTGTATCAGTTCGTTATAAAGGTTAGAATTGCGCTAAATTGGTGCACGAAAACGGTGTGCTAGACAATGGTTTATCAGATTTGCATTTTTAAATGTAAAAATTTGAAATTATAGAATAATATGACGGTTGTGGGCAGAAACTCATCCGACGAGGAGAGTGCCCAACCCTCATAAAAATGTGAGAGTAAGAGAAAACATACATTGTAGAACTGGATAAAATTAGATTAATGATTAGAAATCAATGGTGTTATTATTATTCTCTAATCCCCTGCATTGCAAATGTCTTCTTGATGCAGATAGGTTAACAGGCTAGGACTTTAGTGAGGAGATAATTTATCAATTGATGGGGGTTAGTAATTGTCCAAATTCTAGTCACATGTTTTGAGGGACCACAGCAACAACATTATATTTAATTTGCAGGCCATTATTTAGTATGATATGACAGTGTCTAGCTAAGTAGACTGTTCTATCAAAAAATGTGAGAGTGAAGGAGGAGGTTTGATTTGTAATCTGACATTTGGGTCCCATTTTGAAGAGTCTCTGCAGGAGCATAGATTGTTTTTGTTTAAAGATATGTTTAACAGTTTATCTCGGTGCAGTAAGGATATAGCAATTTTGCAAGACTTAAAATTAAAAATTAAAAAGCAAAATTACATTCTCATTTTCCCAGATGAGAGGAAAATTGAAAGATAAGGAAGACGAAGAAAAGATAAAAAAGAACTTGCTGTTGCACAGACAGGAAGATGATGACACAGTGTCAGCGCGAGCTCACTTAAGAATCGCAGCTAAGAATGTGATGAATGAAGATGAGAAAAATGATTAAATTACAAAGACAGATGTTGTGGCACGGCAAAGCGAACCATCCTTTCCGTCTTTGTACCCCAAATTAAACAACTCATTGCTTCCTATAATTTGAGAGGTGATGAAGTACAACAGGTTTTCATGGCATCCTTAACCAAACATTGGGCAAGCGTTAAAGGCACCTGGAGTCCTTTTGATCTCCAGGGCCGTCCATTGGAATATAACGGGGTGCCATTACAAATGCAAATTGACCAACTATTGGGCAGGATAAAAATAAAATTCCAACGTAGAGCAAATTACACAGACATTGGCCGAACTAAACAAAAACAAGATAAGTTGTTTGAAGACTTTAGACACAGACCAGAAAGAGTGTTCAACTGATGTCTATGATCAACAACTCAAAAATGCTCTACATGCAAATTTGCGACCAGTATTATGTCGACAACGAATAAATTCGACAAATTTTTCCCTATAAAATGGTGCCGTTTGGGTTTGAAGTACATAGTCGCTTCAAAGGAGGAAAACCATGATTTAAGATACGCGATTGATCAATGAGAAGGCTATCCCTTGTGCCAGGGGTGTCAAACTCATTTGTTCAAGGGCCGCGGTGTAGTCATGGCTTCTTTTGGAGGGCCGGTATGATTGTCATACCCGAGTAGATGTGTGAGCGCCTCATATTGTGGGAGTTGCAAAACAAGCTGACGAGTAACTCGCTTTCAAATCAGACAAATACAAACTGGTCTAATATTTAAACTTACAACATTATTAAGAGGGAAGATAATTTGCAATTCGAGTAATGACATGAAAATAAAGCACAATTTGACACCTGTGCCTTATACAAAGGTAAAGTATGATTAGGAATTGCTTGCAATATAATTACAAATTAGTTAACACCTGTGTGATTGATTGATTGATTGATTGATTGATTGATTGATTGATTGATTGATTGATTGATTGATTGATTGATTGATTGATTGGTTGATTGATTGATTGATTGTCAGATTGAGTGAGTGAGTGAGTGAGTGAGTGAGTGAGTGAGTGAGTGAGTGAGTGAGTGAGTGAGTGAGTGAGTGAGTGAGTGAGTGAGTGAGTGAGTGAGTGAGTGAGTGAGTGAGTGAGTGACTTTTCTGTCGCCTGCACGTCATCTTTCTTGCATGGCTACGTTGCTGTCTCAGCTGCTCTCAATCCTGCCACTCTCATTCCCCTTCCTGACGACGGCGGATTCCATGATTGTGTCGATGCTGCCCAACAGATTGCAAAGGCTCGGCCTGATTTGGAAGATACGCCTCTGCCAGATGGTCATGTGGGTTTTGTTGATGGGTCTTCTAAGAAAATGAATCTGGTGTGACCCTTACTGGGTATGCCATTGTTACTGCCGACGAAGTCTTGGAGGCTGCTAAACTGCCATCCTATATGTCAGCACAGGCCACTGAGCTCATTGCTTTGACTGGGGCCTGCAAATTGTTTGCAAACAAGTCCGTCACTATCTGGACTGATAGTCAGTATGCTTTTGCTACAGTGCACGTTTTTGCTCAGCAGTGGAGCAACCGTGGCATGATAACTTCTACAGGGAAGCCCGTCACCCATTCCACATTACTAACTCAACTTTTGGACGCTGTCCAGCTACCTTTAAAGGTGGCGGTTTGCAAATGTGCTGCTCACACTGCAAGATCTGATCCTGTTTCTCTTGGTAATGCTTTTGGTGACAAATCCGCTAAGGCCGCTGCAGAAGGCCTGCTCCATGTCCTCTCGTCTCTCACTGATCATGATTCGATGTCACACATCTCCCCTGATGTGTTGCTTGACATGCAGTCTCAGAGCCCCTCCCAGGAACGACTCTCTTGGGAAAAACGGGGTGCAACTAAAAACACTGATGGTCTTTTTGTGTGACCTTTGGGCAAACCTATCTTGCCTCGTAACTTGTTCAAATGGGCTGCTATTTCGAGTCATGGGGTCACCCATGTCTCGACGGGGGGTATGGTGAAACAAGTTGAAGCTATTTATACAACATACGGCTTTGCAGCTTTCTAACAACAATTTTGCAGAGCGTGTTTGATCTGTGCTAAACACAACCCACAAGGCAATTTAAGACCTCAGAGAGGGAAATACCTGACTCCATTGTATCCGCTTCAGACAATACATATGGTTTATATCCAATTACATAAATGTAAAGGGAAAGAATATTGTTTTTTCTGCATTTATTTGTTTTCTGACTCTGGCTTTGATGATTAAGACTCAATTTCCTCCCAAGTGTAAGGTAGTTCTTGCGAAATGTGATCCCTCGGCTGAAAAACTTTTGAAGTGGCCATATGGGTGATAAGTTGGTCCCCGAGAACTTATGATAAACAGGGGGGAATTGTTAGAAAAATCGTATATATATGTTATCATGCGTTCTCTAATGAGTACTTATTCATAATGTTACTGTTCAGTATGCTTGCTGCTTTGCCTTGCTTATTCTTATCTTGTACAACAGAACAGAAGGATTACGGCTGGGTCAGGGGCGAGATGACGGTTGTGTCAAACAAGATGCTGCTGACAGCTCAGCGTCCACCAGAACAGATCGTGAAAACAACACGTCAAACGATGCGTCATGAACCTTCTGATCTTCCTTAAAGAACGTCACTTTCTCTTTTTATCTCTCGGAATATTGCTTAAACTGTTTTGCTGATATAGCCATATCTGCACGCAACACTTTGTGCGTTACTTTTTGTTTCTTTTATTACGAGACGAAGCCACAATCTCTTCCCCCCCCCCCCCCTTAAGGGCTAATCGTCTCACACTGTGGGTAGGGCATTCCAAATAAAAAGAGCGAGGAGTGTAAAACAGATTTTTAGTGTAGTCGGATTGCTGTAAGTCTGAATGCACTCCTCGCGAGAAAAGACTCAATATTCTGCCTCACTGGTTTTGTCTGCTGATCCTTTATTAATAAGCTAATTACAACTGCTATCTCTCCACCAGCTGAGACTTTTCCGTTACTCCAAAGGGATGACCTTTCGATCGACGGGAGTTCTTTCTCTAGTGACGACTCAGCGAATCTATTGTGGTAAACCTGTCCGATTTGTTTCCTGACTCTGGCTTTGATGATTAAGACTCAATTTCCTCCCAAGTGTAAGGTGTTAGAGATTTGCTCACTCCAACTTATTTTGCAAGAACCACACGGGAGACAAGTAAGTCCTTTTGGACACCTGCAGGTGGAGAGTCCATTCGTCGCTGTGCGTGCAGCGATGATCGAAATGGAGGTCTGACTCAGGCCTCGTGCAGGAGCATTTTTATTGAGAGAAACAGAGTGGGGGTTGAGAGTGGGGGTCAGAGTAGACAAATGGCCGAAGCCCCTGGCTGATCAAAGCACAGCAGGGGGTCCTTCACGATGTTGTGTGAACAAAACAACTTTGACTGCTTCCTCTGCAGCTAGTCAATCAGTTCAAAAGATCTTAGCACTTTGTTCTACTACTTTTGTTAAGACAGGACAGGCGAGTTTAATTATTACAGGTTACATTCCAACATAATCATAGGATCAAGATAACCTGGAAAACCCTAACATAAGGTAGTTCTTGCGAAATGTGATCCCTTTTTTCGTCCGATGTAGATAAGGGTAATTTTACATGCATTAGATTACCTGGTACCGGTGAGAAGCTCGGTGCCCTACCTACTCCATGGTGTGGGTCCATGACCAATGCCACTGCCCCTTTTTGCCCATTGCTCGTAGTGATATTTGGTTTTGGTGTAATAGTAAAAAACTTTATGATAGGTTGCCTTTAAACAGCTCTGGAATTTGCGCTTTGGTAGGCCTATTGTTTCCTGTTCACTTGATACCAATGTCTTATGATCTAACATCTTTTGCTAAGTCCGTAGTGCCCGAATACTGGCCGAGAACGAAGCGAAACGCCGAATGGCAGGGCGCAGCTAATCCAACTTACATAGACGCCACTGGTGTTCCTAGAGGAGTACCGGATGAGTATAAGCTGGTGAATCAGATAGCAGCTGGTTTTGAATCCACCCTGTGTTGGTGGTGTACTCTTAACAAAAATGTTGACAGGATTAACTACATCCACTACAACGTGCAGAGGCTTGGAAACTGGACCGAGGCGGGTTTCAAGGCGGTCCACTCCCAACTGGCCGCTACTTCCCTCATGGCTTTCCAGAATCGAATGGCCCTTGACATGCTACTCTCAAAAGAGGGCGGTGTCTGCGCCATGTTTGGTGAGCAATGTTGCACATTTATTCCAAATAATACTGCAGCCGACGGAAGCCTGTCCCGGGCCCTTGAGGGTCTGAGGACCTTGAATGGGAGGATGAAGGAACACAGTGGGGTGAACACGAAGGTTTTGACCGACTGGTTGAACGTGTTCGGAAAGTACCGCACCCTGGTTTCCTCGGTTCTGGTCTCCATTGCCGTTTTCTCTGCCATTTTGACCCTGTGTGGATGTTGCTGCATTCCTTGTCTCCGATCCTTAATTAATAAGCTAATTACAACTGCTATCTCTCCACCAGCTTTTCCGTTACTCCAAAGGGATGACCTTTCGAACGACGGGAGTTCTTTCTCTAGTGACGACTCTGTCAGCGAATCTATTGTGGTAAACCTGTCCGATTTGTTTCCTGACTCTGGCTTTGATGATTAAGTGTAAGTGTAAGGTACCGTATTTGCCGGTGTACAGGTCGACTCGGTGTATAAGTCGACCCCCTAAAATTCGACGGAAATTTACGATTTTATGATATATCCTTTGTATAAGTCGAGCTCAATTGTTGCATTATATTAAACTTCAAAATTCAATATGCGAAATTTATTGACGAAATGTGTTCAAATTCCGGGAGGCCGTGCGCATGCGGCTGTTTATAAGCACCGCGGAGGAGATCGCGGCCGGCGAGCTCGCGCACGCCACCCGGCACCAACGGGAGGCCGGAAATAGCTCCAAGCCGAGCGGATCGGCACTTTATAAGCACCGCGGAGGAGATGGCGGCCGGCGAGCTCGCGCACGCCGCCCGGCACCAACGGGAGGCCGGAAATAGCTCCAAGCCGAGCGGATCGGCACTTTATAAGCACCGCGGAGGAGATCGCGGCCGGCGAGCTCGCGCACGCCGCCCGGCACCAACGGGAGGCCGGAAATAGCTCAGAGCGGATCGGCACTTTATAAGCACCGCGGAGGAGATCGCGGCCGGCGAGCTCGCGCACGCCGCCCGGCACCAACGGGAGACCGGAAATAGCTCCGAGCGGATCGGCACTTTATAAGCACCGCGGAGGAGATCGCGGCCGGCGAGCTCGCGCACGCCGCCCGGCACCAACGGGAGGCCGGAAATAGCTCCGAGCGGATCGGCACTTTATAAGCACCGCGGAGGAGATCGCGGCCGGCGAGCTCGCGCACGCCGCCCGGCACCAACGGGAGGCCGGAAATAGCTCCAAGCCGAGCGGATCGGCACTTTATAAGCACCGCGGAGGATATCGCGGCCGGCGAGCTCG
Source organism: Syngnathus scovelli (assembly GCF_024217435.2). Lineage (NCBI taxonomy): Eukaryota > Metazoa > Chordata > Actinopteri > Syngnathiformes > Syngnathidae > Syngnathus > Syngnathus scovelli. The sequence goes on from NC_090865.1 coordinate 7,074,682, forward strand.
CGCACGCCGCCCGGCACCAACGGGAGGCCGGAAATAGCTCCGAGCGGATCGGCACTTTATAAGCACCGCGGAGGAGATCGCGGCCGGCGAGCTCGCGCACGCCGCCCGGCACCAACAGGAGGCCGGAAATAGCTCCAAGCCGAGCGGATCGGCACTTTATAAGCACCGCGGAGGAGATCGCGGCCGGCGAGCTCGCGCACGCCGCCCGGCACCAACGGGAGGCCGGAAATAGCTCCAAGCCGAGCGGATCGGCACTTTATAAGCACCGCGGAGGAGATCGCGGCGCCTCATTGGACTTCCAGCGGCCGGCGAGCTCACGCACCCGCCCGGCACATCCGGGAGGCCGTGCGCACGCGTCAAGTGGCCGAAAATAGCCCCCGCCGAGCGGATCGGCTGTTTATAAGCACCGCGGAGGTGGTCGCGGCGCCTCATTCGACTTCCAGCGGCCGGCGAGCTCGCGCACCCGCCCGGCACATCCGGGAGGCCGTGCGCACGAGCCAAGTGGCCGAAAATAGCCCCCGCCGAGCGGATCGGCTGTTTATAAGCACCGCGGAGGTGGTCGCGGCGCCTCATTCGACTTCCAGCGGCCGGCGAGCTCGCGCACCCGCCCGGCACATCCGGGAGGCCGTGCCCACGAGCCAAGTGGCCGAAAATAGCCCCCGCCGAGCGGATCGGCTGTTTATAAGCACCGCGGAGGTGGTCGCGGCGCCTCATTCGACTTCCAGCGGCCGGCGAGCTCGCGCACCCGCCCGGCACATCCGGGAGGCCGTGCGCACGAGCCAAGTGGCCGAAAATAGCCCCCGCCGAGCGGATCGGCTGTTTATAAGCACCGCGGAGGTGGTCGCGGCGCCTCATTCGACTTCCAGCGGGCCGCGCACTCGCGCACGCCGCCCGGTTCAAATTTTCTAAGTGCAACGCACAATGAGATGCATGAGAAACGGCCTTGGTTACCATCACATTTGAAGCGATGAATACGAAGTTGAATTTTATGACTCGGTGTATAAGTCGAGGTCGATTTTTTTCGGTCGATTTTGGATCGAAAAAGGTCGACCAATACACCGGCAAATACGGTATATGTTTTTGCTGTAATGTTACTCCCTCTTGTGGCATTAAAACATTCCTTTACCGCCACCTTCCAATGATTATGCTCATTGACAATGCCAACAATAAGCTTTGCCGGGTTGATCTAAAAATAAACAGAAGAAAAAAATATGTCTGTCAGTAATTTCAATAAAATGTGTAAAGAACCAAATTAATGCCAATTGAGTTTTTTAATAAAATTGTTATAATGTCTTAATAATGTTGTTGGGCCACTAATTGGCCCAACAATATTATTAAGACATTTAACTTCTTAACCGGTGCGGCACGGGGCTCTCTCGGCCCGGCGTCATCTCGGCGCGGCGCAGGGCCCGCGCTGTGCCAAGAGGGCGCGGCACCGAGAAGGCACCGCGCTGCGCCGAGAGGACGCCGGTTCTAGTGAGTGCAGCACCGTGCCGCGCCAAGAGGGCACCGCAATGCGGTGCATGCAACGCGCTCTCGCAGCACCTTCGTAGCACCCTCTGTCCTCTCAGCGCAGCGAACACGAGGCCTGCCATCACAGCCCAACGCGCCCACTCGGCTAGGCTCCCTCTCTGCCTGGTGAAGCGTCCACTCGGCGCGGCGCAGATTGAAGTTCTCTCGGCGCCCTCTTGGTGCGATGCAAAGCTCCCTCGGTGGAACGCAGCGGTTTTGTCTGTGCGGCGGACTCTCGCCGCGGTGCCTACTTGGTGCAACGCACCCTCGGCCCGCCCTCTTGCCGCAGTGCGCGATGCGTGCACAGAGAGCGCGCCCTCTTGGCGCAGCGCGCACGTCTTGCGAGCGCAGGTCTCGGCGCGGCAAAGCACGGCAGCCTCTCGGTGCGGTGCGCGCACCGGGTCGTGTGGTGCAGACACTGTGCCGCGCGCCGCGTCGAGAGGGTGCAGCGCCAAGTGGGCACAGCACCGAGAGGACGCCGCGCAGACTGCGCCGCATCGAGAGGGCGCGTGCCATAGGCCGAGAGGGCGCACGCTCTGCGCGCGATTTGCATGCTGCACCAACAGGGTGGGCCGGATGTGCGGTGCAACGAGAAAAAAAACTCTGCAGTTGCGCTAAATATTATAGAGCAATGGTGAAAAAAGAAACCGAGGATGCCGGGCCGATAGAGCGCGGCGCTGCGGCGCGCCGCAATGAGCCGCGCCGAGAGGGCACCGCACCGCGGTGCAAAGCGCGCTTGCAGCAACTTCCTGGCACGCTCCGTTCTCTCGTGGCAGCGAATTCTAGGCCCGCCATCGCTGAGCGCGCAGCAAGCGCAGCGCGCACGTCTTGCGAGCGCACGTTTCGGCGCGGTGCAGCGCGGCGGCCTCTCCGCGCATCGCGCACGTCTCGCGAGCGCACGTCTGGGCGCGGCGCAACGCGGCGGCATCTCGGCGAGCGCACCTATCCGCGCAGCGCGGCGGCCTCTCGGCTAGACGCAGCACCCTCTCTGCGTGACGCAGCGCTCTCTCGGCGCGGAACATTCTCGGCACAGCGTGCACGTCCTCTTGGCGAGGCGATGAAAAGGAGCCGTACCGATTGGCGCAAGCGCTGCGCCGAGATTGCCGGCCGAGGATGTGGGCGCCGCGCCGAAAGGACGCCACACTGAGAGGGCGCCGCGCCGATGGGGCGCTGCGCCGAAGGAAGTGCGCTCCAGGCCGAGAGGGCACACGCGCTGTGCGCGATTGGCGCACTGCGCCGAGAGGGCAGGCCGAAGGTGCGGATCGACGAGAAAAAATAAGTCTGAAATTGCCCTATATGTTATAGAGCAAAGTTAAAAAAAAAAAAAAAACGGACAAAGCCGGGCCGATTGAGTGCCGTGCTAAACCGCGCCGCGTCGCGCCATGCCGAGAGGGCACCGCACCGCGGCACAGCACGCCCTCGCGGCAACTTTGAGGCACCCTCCGCCCTATCGCACGTCTCTTGAGCGCACGTCTCGGCGCGGCACAGCCCGGCGGCCTCTCGGCGCAACGTGCACGTCTTGTGAGCGCACGTCTCAGCTTATCGCAGAGCGACGGCCTCTCGGTGCAGCGCGCACCTCTCGTGAGCGCACGTCAAGGCGCGGCGCAACGCGGCGGCCTATAGGCGAGTGCACGTATCGGCGCAGCACAGCGCAGAAGCCTCTCGACTAGACTCAGCGCTATCTCTGCGCGATGTAGCGCTCTCTTGGTGCAGCACCCTCCCGGCGCAGCGTGCACGCCCTCTTGGTGCGGTACGCACGCCGCATCACGCCGCGCCGAGAAGGCGCCGTTCCGAGTGAGCGCAATCGCCGGCCGAGAATGTGGGCGCCGCGCCGAGAGGACGCCGCGGTGAGAGGGCGCCGGGGTAAGAGGGCACCGCGCCGAGAGGGCGCGCGCTCTCGGCCGAGAGGGCACACGCGCTGCGCGCGATTTGCGTAATGCGCCGAGAGGGCGGGCCGAAATTGCGGCGTGACGTGAAAAATTAAATCTGAAGTTGCCCTATATGTTATAGAGCAATGGTGAAAAACAAACGGAGGACACCGGGCCGAGTGAGCGCTGAGCTGCGCCGCGCCGCGCCGCGCCGTAACGAGAGGGCACCGCCCCGCGGCACATCGCGCCTTCGTGGAAACTTTGAGGCACCCTCCGCCCTCTCGCACATCTCACAAGCGCACGTCTTGGCGCGGCGGAACCAGGTGGCCTCTCGGCGAAGCGCGCACGTGTCACGATCGCACGTCTCGGCGCGGCGCAGCGCGGCGCAGCACGGCGGCCTCACGGCGCAGCTTGCACGTCTTGGGAGCGCAGGTATCGGCGCGGCGCAGTGAAGACTAGGCAAGCCATTACAGCGCAGCGTGCGCATTGCGCAGCGTGTGCAGCGATCGCAGCATATGCAGCGCGCACGCACTCTCGGCACGTCTCCGTATCGGCCCAGCGTGGAGCCGCACAGCGAGGGCGCCGTGCCGAGAGGGCGTGTGCAACGTGCCGAGTAGGCGCCGAAACGATAGTGAGAGGGTGAACGCATTGTGCGGGCTTAATGCGCTGCGCCGAGAGGGCAGGCCGAGGGTGCGGCGCGGCGATTTTAAAAGAAAAAACGCTCTGACATGTCGGCCGCGCTGCGCCGAGAGGGTGCTGCACCGAGAGGGCCCCGCGCCGCGCCAAAAGGCCACCGAGCCTAAAGAGCGCCGCGCTGCGCCGAGATGACAACGCACCGCGACGAACCGCGCCTTCGTGGCGCCTTTACAGCACCCTTTGCCCTCTCGCCGCAGCGCATTAAGCCCGCATTAGTCCCACCATCACTGCCAAGCGCGCCCTCTCGGCGCGGCTCCCTCTCTGCCCGGTGCAGCGCCCTCTCGGCGCGGCGCAGCTCGAAGGCCTCTCGGTGCCCTCTAGGCGCGATGCAGCGCTCCCTCGGCACAACGCAGCGGTTTCTCTGTGCGGCGCACTCTCACCGTGGTGCCATCTCGGTGCAGCCCACCCTCGGCCCGCCCTCTCGGCGCAGTGCGCGATTCGCGTGCAGCGCGTGTGCCCTCTCGGAGCAGCGCGCACGCTCTCTCAGCAGGCGCGCGTCTACCGAGCGCACGTCTTTGCGCGGCGTAGCCCGGGGGCCTCTCTCGCATCGTGCGCAGCATATGCAGCGAACGCAGCGTGGGCAGCGCGCGCGCACTCTCGGTGCAGCTCCCTTCCGACCCGGCGTGGCGGCCTCTCGGCGCGGTGCAGCGGGAAGGTCTCTCGGCGACCTCGCGGCGCAAAGAAGGGCTTTCTCGGCGCGGCGCCCTCTTGCCGCAGCGCACTCTCACTGCACGCGCCCTCGGCCCACCCTCCCGGCGCAGCAAAATAAGCGTGCGTAGTGCGTGCGTCCTCTCGGCGACCCTTGCACGCGTGCAACGTGCCGAGTGGGCGCCACAACGATAGGGAGAGGGCGAACGCGTTGCGCGCGCTCTATGTGCTGTGCCGAGAGGGCGGGACGAGGGAGCGGCGCGGCGAGAAGAAAAATGTGCTGAGAGGGTGCCCGCGCTGCGTCGGGTGGGTGCTAAACCGAGAGGGCACCACGCCGTGTCGAAAGTACACCGGGCCTATAGAGTGCTGCGCCACTAAGACATGGCAGCGCACTGCGACTAAGTGCACCTTCGCGGCGCCTTTGCCCTCTCGGCGCAGCGAACACTCGGGCCGCCATTACAGCCGAGCACGCCCTCTCCGCGCAGTTCCCTCTCTGCCCAGTGCAGCGCCCTCTCGGCGCGGCGCAGCTTGAAGGCCTCTTGGCGCCCTCTTGGCACGATACAGCGCTCCCTCGGCGGAACACAGCTGTTTCTCCGTGTGGCGCAGTCTCGCCGCAGTGCCTTCTCGGTGCAGCGAACCCTCGGCCCGCCCTCTTGGTGCAGTGCGCGATGGGCTCGGAGCACGTGAGCCCTCTCGACGCAGCACGCACGCTATCTCGGCAAACTCACGTGCCCTCTCGGTGCGGCGCGCGCAATGCGTCTTGCGGTGCAGAGACCATGCCGCCCCGCGTCGCGAGGGAGCTGCGCCGAGTGTGCGCTGCGCCATAGGCTGAGAGGGCGCACGCGCTGCGCGCGGTTTACGTGCTGCACCGACAGGGTGGGCCGAATGTGCGGCGCAACAAGGAAAAAACTCCAAAGTCCCCCTACATGTTATAGAGCTATGGTGAAAAACCTCCCACTGTGGACGCCGGGTCGAATGAGCGCTGCGCTCAGCCGCGCCGCAATGCGCAGCGCCAAGAGGGCACCGCACCGCGGCACAAAGTGCCACTGCGACAACTTCGTGGCACCCTCCGCTCTCTTGTTTCAGATATGCCCGCCATCGCTGAGGTCACAGGGAGCGCAACGTCGTGCAAGTGCAATTCTCGGCGTGGCACAGCGCGGCGGCCACTCGGCGCAGCGTGCACATCTCACGAGCACACGTCACGGCGCCTCATTCGACTTGCAGCGGCCGGCGAGCTCGCGCACCCGCCCGGCACATCCGGGAGGCCGTGCGCACGAGCCAAGTGGCCGAAAATAGCCCCCGCCGAGCGGATCGGCTGTTTATAAGCACCGCGGAGGTGGTCGCGGCGCCTCATTCGACTTCCAGCGACCGGCGAGCTCGCGCACCCGCCCGGCACATCCGGGAGGCCGTGCGCACGAGCCAAGTGGCCGAAAATAGCCCCCGCCGAGCGGATCGGCTGTTTATAAGCACCGCGGAGGTGGTCGCGGCGCCTCATTCGACTTCCAGCGGCCGGCGAGCTCGCGCACCCGCCCGGCACATCCGGGAGGCCGTGCGCACGAGCCAAGTGGCCGAAAATAGCCCCCGCCGAGCGGATCGGCTGTTTATAAGCACCGCGGAGGTGGTCGCGGCGCCTCATTCGACTTCCAGCGGCCGGCGAGCTCGCGCACCCGCCCGGCACATCCGGGAGGCCGTGCGCACGAGCCAAGTGGCCGAAAATAGCCCCCGCCGAGCGGATCGGCTGTTTATAAGCACCGCGGAGGTGGTCGCGGCGCCTCATTCGACTTCCAGCGGCAGGCGAGCTCGCGCACCCGCCCGGCACATCCGGGAGGCCGTGCGCACGAGCCAAGTGGCCAAAAATAGCCCCCGCCGAGCGGATCGGCTGTTTATAAGCACCGCGGAGGTGGTCGCGGCGCCTCATTCGACTTCCAGCGGCCGGCGAGCTCGCGCACCCGCCCGGCACATCCGGGAGGCCGTGCGCACGAGCCAAGTGGCCGAAAATAGCCCCCGCCGAGCGGATCGGCTGTTTATAAGCACCGCGGAGGTGGTCGCGGCGCCTCATTCGACTTCCAGCGGGCCGCGCACTCGCGCACGCCGCCCGGTTCAAATTTTCTAAGTGCAACGCACAATGAGATGCATGAGAAACGGCCTTGGTTACCATCACATTTGAAGCGATGAATACGAAGTTGAATTTTATGACTCGGTCTTAATAATGTTGTTGGGCCACTAATTGGCCCAACAATATTATTAAGACATTTAACTTCTTAACCGGTGCGGCACGGGGCTCTCTCGGCCCGGCGTCATCTCGGCGCGGCGCAGGGCCCGCGCTGTGCCAAGAGGGCGCGGCACCGAGAAGGCACCGCGCTGCGCCGAGAGGACGCCGGTTCTAGTGAGTGCAGCACCGTGCCGCGCCAAGAGGGCACCGCAATGCGGTGCATGCAACGCGCTCTCGCAGCACCTTCGTAGCACCCTCTGTCCTCTCAGCGCAGCGAACACGAGGCCTGCCATCACAGCCCAACGCGCCCACTCGGCTAGGCTCCCTCTCTGCCTGGTGAAGCGTCCACTCGGCGCGGCGCAGATTGAAGTTCTCTCGGCGCCCTCTTGGTGCGATGCAAAGCTCCCTCGGTGGAACGCAGCGGTTTTGTCTGTGCGGCGGACTCTCGCCGCGGTGCCTACTTGGTGCAACGCACCCTCGGCCCGCCCTCTTGCCGCAGTGCGCGATGCGTGCACAGAGAGCGCGCCCTCTTGGCGCAGCGCGCACGTCTTGCGAGCGCAGGTCTCGGCGCGGCAAAGCACGGCAGCCTCTCGGTGCGGTGCGCGCACCGGGTCGTGTGGTGCAGACACTGTGCCGCGCGCCGCGTCGAGAGGGTGCAGCGCCAAGTGGGCACAGCACCGAGAGGACGCCGCGCAGACTGCGCCGCATCGAGAGGGCGCGTGCCATAGGCCGAGAGGGCGCACGCTCTGCGCGCGATTTGCATGCTGCACCAACAGGGTGGGCCGGATGTGCGGTGCAACGAGAAAAAAAACTCTGCAGTTGCGCTAAATATTATAGAGCAATGGTGAAAAAAGAAACCGAGGATGCCGGGCCGATAGAGCGCGGCGCTGCGGCGCGCCGCAATGAGCCGCGCCGAGAGGGCACCGCACCGCGGTGCAAAGCGCGCTTGCAGCAACTTCCTGGCACGCTCCGTTCTCTCGTGGCAGCGAATTCTAGGCCCGCCATCGCTGAGCGCGCAGCAAGCGCAGCGCGCACGTCTTGCGAGCGCACGTTTCGGCGCGGTGCAGCGCGGCGGCCTCTCCGCGCATCGCGCACGTCTCGCGAGCGCACGTCTGGGCGCGGCGCAACGCGGCGGCATCTCGGCGAGCGCACCTATCCGCGCAGCGCGGCGGCCTCTCGGCTAGACGCAGCACCCTCTCTGCGTGACGCAGCGCTCTCTCGGCGCGGAACATTCTCGGCACAGCGTGCACGTCCTCTTGGCGAGGCGATGAAAAGGAGCCGTACCGATTGGCGCAAGCGCTGCGCCGAGATTGCCGGCCGAGGATGTGGGCGCCGCGCCGAAAGGACGCCACACTGAAAGGGCGCCGCGCCGATGGGGCGCTGCGCCGAAGGAAGTGCGCTCCAGGCCGAGAGGGCACACGCGCTGTGCGCGATTGGCGCACTGCGCCGAGAGGGCAGGCCGAAGGTGCGGATCGACGAGAAAAAATAAGTCTGAAATTGCCCTATATGTTATAGAGCAAAGTTAAAAAAAAAAAAAAACGGACAAAGCCGGGCCGATTGAGTGCCGTGCTAAACCGCGCCGCGTCGCGCCATGCCGAGAGGGCACCGCACCGCGGCACAGCACGCCCTCGCGGCAACTTTGAGGCACCCTCCGCCCTATCGCACGTCTCTTGAGCGCACGTCTCGGCGCGGCACAGCCCGGCGGCCTCTCGGCGCAACGTGCACGTCTCGTGAGCGCACGTCTCAGCTTATCGCAGAGCGACGGCCTCTCGGTGCAGCGCGCACCTCTCGTGAGCGCACGTCAAGGCGCGGCGCAACGCGGCGGCCTATAGGCGAGTGCACGTATCGGCGCAGCACAGCGCAGAAGCCTCTCGACTAGACTCAGCGCTATCTCTGCGCGATGTAGCGCTCTCTTGGTGCAGCACCCTCCCGGCGCAGCGTGCACGCCCTCTTGGTGCGGTACGCACGCCGCATCACGCCGCGCCGAGAAGGCGCCGTTCCGAGTGAGCGCAATCGCCGGCCGAGAATGTGGGCGCCGCGCCGAGAGGACGCCGCGGTGAGAGGGCGCCGGGGTAAGAGGGCACCGCGCCGAGAGGGCGCGCGCTCTCGGCCGAGAGGGCACACGCGCTGCGCGCGATTTGCGTAATGCGCCGAGAGGGCGGGCCGAAATTGCGGCGTGACGTGAAAAATTAAATCTGAAGTTGCCCTATATGTTATAGAGCAATGGTGAAAAACAAACGGAGGACACCGGGCCGAGTGAGCGCTGAGCTGCGCCGCGCCGCGCCGCGCCGTAACGAGAGGGCACCGCCCCGCGGCACATCGCGCCTTCGTGGAAACTTTGAGGCACCCTCCGCCCTCTCGCACATCTCACAAGCGCACGTCTTGGCGCGGCGGAACCAGGTGGCCTCTCGGCGAAGCGCGCACGTGTCACGATCGCACGTCTCGGCGCGGCGCAGCGCGGCGCAGCACGGCGGCCTCACGGCGCAGCTTGCACGTCTTGGGAGCGCAGGTATCGGCGCGGCGCAGTGAAGACTAGGCAAGCCATTACAGCGCAGCGTGCGCATTGCGCAGCGTGTGCAGCGATCGCAGCATATGCAGCGCGCACGCACTCTCGGCACGTCTCCGTATCGGCCCAGCGTGGAGCCGCACAGCGAGGGCGCCGTGCCGAGAGGGCGTGTGCAACGTGCCGAGTAGGCGCCGAAACGATAGTGAGAGGGTGAACGCATTGTGCGGGCTTAATGCGCTGCGCCGAGAGGGCAGGCCGAGGGTGCGGCGCGGCGATTTTAAAAGAAAAAACGCTCTGACATGTCGGCCGCGCTGCGCCGAGAGGGTGCTGCACCGAGAGGGCCCCGCGCCGCGCCAAAAGGCCACCGAGCCTAAAGAGCGCCGCGCTGCGCCGAGATGACAACGCACCGCGACGAACCGCGCCTTCGTGGCGCCTTTACAGCACCCTTTGCCCTCTCGCCGCAGCGCATTAAGCCCGCATTAGTCCCACCATCACTGCCAAGCGCGCCCTCTCGGCGCGGCTCCCTCTCTGCCCGGTGCAGCGCCCTCTCGGCGCGGCGCAGCTCGAAGGCCTCTCGGTGCCCTCTAGGCGCGATGCAGCGCTCCCTCGGCACAACGCAGCGGTTTCTCTGTGCGGCGCACTCTCACCGTGGTGCCATCTCGGTGCAGCCCACCCTCGGCCCGCCCTCTCGGCGCAGTGCGCGATTCGCGTGCAGCGCGTGTGCCCTCTCGGAGCAGCGCGCACGCTCTCTCAGCAGGCGCGCGTCTACCAAGCGCACGTCTTTGCGCGGCGTAGCCCGGGGGCCTCTCTCGCATCGTGCGCAGCATATGCAGCGAACGCAGCGTGGGCAGCGCGCGCGCACTCTCGGTGCAGCTCCCTTCCGACCCGGCGTGGCGGCCTCTCGGCGCGGTGCAGCGGGAAGGTCTCTCGGCGACCTCGCGGCGCAAAGAAGGGCTTTCTCGGCGCGGCGCCCTCTTGCCGCAGCGCACTCTCACTGCACGCGCCCTCGGCCCACCCTCCCGGCGCAGCAAAATAAGCGTGCGTAGCGCGTGCGTCCTCTCGGCGACCCTTGCACGCGTGCAACGTGCCGAGTGGGCGCCACAACGATAGGGAGAGGGCGAACGCGTTGCGCGCGCTCTATGTGCTGTGCCGAGAGGGCGGGACGAGGGAGCGGCGCGGCGAGAAGAAAAATGTGCTGAGAGGGTGCCCGCGCTGCGTCGGGTGGGTGCTAAACCGAGAGGGCACCACGCCGTGTCGAAAGTACACCGGGGCTATAGAGTGCTGCGCCACTAAGACATGGCAGCGCACTGCGACTAAGTGCACCTTCGCGGCGCCTTTGCCCTCTCGGCGCAGCGAACACTCGGGCCGCCATTACAGCCGAGCACGCCCTCTCCGCGCAGCTCCCTCTCTGCCCAGTGCAGCGCCCTCTCGGCGCGGCGCAGCTTGAAGGCCTCTTGGCGCCCTCTTGGCACGATACAGCGCTCCCTCGGCGGAACACAGCTGTTTCTCCGTGTGGCGCATTCTCGCCGCAGTGCCTTCTCGGTGCAGCGAACCCTCGGCCCGCCCTCTTGGTGCAGTGCGCGATGGGCTCGGAGCACGTGAGCCCTCTCAACGCAGCACGCACGCTATCTCGGCAAACTCACGTGCCCTCTCGGTGCGGCGCGCGCAATGCGTCTTGCGGTGCAGAGACCATACCGCCCCGCGTCGCGAGGGAGCTGCACCGAGTGTGCGCTGCGCCATAGGCTGAGAGGGCGCACGCGCTGCGCGCGGTTTACGTGCTGCACCGACAGGGTGGGCCGAATGTGCGGCGCAACAAGGAAAAAACTCCAAAGTCCCCCTACATGTTATAGAGCTATGGTGAAAAACCTCCCACTGTGGACGCCGGGTCGAATGAGCGCTGCGCTCAGCCGCGCCGCAATGCGCAGCGCCAAGAGGGCACCGCACCGCGGCACAAAGTGCCACTGCGACAACTTCGTGGCACCCTCCGCTCTCTTGTTGCAGATATGCCCGCCATCGCTGAGGTCACAGGGAGCGCAACGTCGTGCAAGTGCAAGTCTCGGCGTGGCACAGCGCGGCGGCCACTCGGCGCAGCGTGCACATCTCACGAGCACACGTCACGACGCGGCGCACGTCACGGCGCAGCGCAGCACGGCGGCCTCTCGGTGAGCTCACGGATCGGCGCGGGCAGCGCGGTGGCCTCTCGGCACGACGCAGCACACTCTCTGTGCGACGCAGCGCTCTTTTTGCGCGGATCCTTCTCCGCACGTGCTCTTGGTGAGGCGCGCGGGCTGCATCGCGCCGCGCTTATAAGGCGTCGTGCCGATTGGCGCAGGCGCTGTGCCGAGATTGCCGGCTGAGGATGTTGGCACCGCACCGAGAATACCCCGCGCAGAGAGGGCGCTGCAATGAGAGGGTGCTGCGCCGAGAGAACGCGTGCTCTAGGCCGAGAGGGCGCAGGCGTTGCGCGCGATTTCCGTGCTGCGCCGAGAGGGCGGGCCGAATGTCCGGTGTGACGAGAAAAAATAACCCTGAAGTTGCCCTACATGTTATAGAGCAATGGTGGGAAAAAAAACTAAGGACGCCGTGCCGAGAGGGCACCGCACCGCGGCACAGCGTGCCCTCGTGGCAACTTCGAGGCACCCTCTGCCCTTTCGCACGTCTCGCGAGCGCACGTCTCGGCGCGGCACAGCCCGGCGGACTCTCGGCGCAGCGCGCACATCTCGCTAGCGCACTTCTCGGTGCGGCGCAGCGCAGCGGCCTCTCTGCGCAGCGTGCCCGTCACGCAAGCGCAGGTCTGGGCGCGGCGCAGCGCGACGGCCTCTTGGCGAGCGCACGTATTGGTGCAGCGCAGCGCAGCGGCCTCTCGGTGGAAAGGAGCGCCCTCTCCGCGCGACGCAGCGCTCTCTCGTTGCGGCACCCTCTCCGCACAGCGTGCACGCACTCTCGGTGCTGCGGACTTGCCACATCACGACGCGCTTAGAGGGCGACGCGCCGAGAGAGCACCGAGAGGGCGCACGTGCTGCGTAAGCTTTGCACCCTGTGCCGCGTTGAGAAAAAAAAAAGTTTCCCTATATATTATAGAGCAGGGCTCACCAACCTTTCTTAAACCAAGAGCTACTTCTTGGGTACTGATTAAGGCAAAGGGCTACCAGTTTGACACACATTTCCGAAATATCCATCCATCCATCTTCTTCCGCTTACCCGGGGTCGGGTCGCAGGGGCAGCAGCTTCAGGAGGGACTCCCAGACTTCCCTCTTACCAGCCACTTCATCCAGCTCATCCCAGGGGATCCAAAGGCGTTCCCAGGCCAGCTAAGAGACATAGTCTCTCCAGCGCGTCCTGGGTCGTCCCCGGGGTCTCCTACCGGTGGGACATGCCCGGAACACCTCCCCAGGGGAGGCGTCCAGCAGGCATCCTGATGAAATGCCCGAGCCACCTCATCTGGCTCCTCTCAACGTGGAGGAGTAGCGACTCTTCTCCGAGTCTCTCTCGGATGACCGAGCTTCTCATCCAACTCTAAGGGAGAGCCCGGACATCCTGCGGAGAAAACTCATTTCGGCCACTTGCATCCGGGATCTCGTTCTTTCGGTCACGACCCATAGCTCGTGACCATAGGTGAGGGTAGGAGCGTAAATCGACCAGTAAATCGAGAGCTTTGCCTTTTGGCTCAGCTCTCTCTTTACCATGACGTACCGGTACAGAGTCCGCATTACTGTTGACGCTGCACCGATCCGCCTGTCGATCTCGCGCTCCATCCACCCCTCACTCGTGAACAAGACCCCAAGATACTTAAACTCCTCCACTTGGGCCAGGATCTCATCCCCGATCCGGAGAGGGCATTTCACCCTTTTCCGATCGAGGACCATGGACTCGGATTTGGAGGTGCTGACCCTCATCCCGACCGCTTCACACTCGGCTGCAAACCGCTCCAGTGAGAGCTGGAGATCACGGCCTGAAGAAGCCAACAGCACCACGTCGTCTGCAAAAAGCAGAGACGTAATACTGAGGTCCCCAAACCGGACCCCCTCAGCGCCTCGGCTGCGCCTAGAAATTCTGTCCATAAAATTTATGAACAGAATCGGTGACAAAGGGCAGCCTTGGCGGAGTCCAACCCTCACTGGCAACGAATCCGACTAACTGCCGGAAATGCGGACCAAACTCTGGCATCGGTGAAACAGGGACCGAACCGCCCTTATTAGTTGGCTCGGCACCCCGTACTCCCGAAGCACCCTCCACAGAACCTCTCGAGCGATACGGTCGAACGCCTTCTCCAAGTCCACAAAACACACGTGGACTGGTTGGGCGAACTCCCATGCACCCTCAAGGATCCTGCTGAGGGTGTAGAGCTGGTCCACTGTTCCACGGCCAGGACGAAAGCCACACTGCTCCTCCTGAATCTGAGGTTCGAACTCCCGACGGACCCTCCTCTCCAGCACCCCTGAATAGTCCTTACCAGGGAAGCTGAGGAGTGTGATTCCCCTGTAATTGGAACACACCCTCCAGTCCCCCTTCTTTAAGAGGGGAACCACCACCCCAGTCTGCCAATCCAGAGGTACTGTCCCCGATGTCCACGCAATGTTGTAGAGGCGTGTCAGCCATGACAGCCCCACAACATTCAGAGCCCTTAAGAACTCCGGGCAGATCTCATCCACCCCCGGGACCTTGCCACCGAGGAGTTTTTTAACTACCTCAGTGATTTCGACCCCAGAGATTGGAGAGTCCGCCTCAGAGTCCCCAGGCCCTGCTTCCACGATGGAAGGCGTGTAGATGGAATTGAGGAGGTCTTCGAAGTATTCTCCCCACCGACTCCCGACGTCCCGAGTCGGGGTCAGCAGCACGCCATCTCCACTGTAAACAAAGTTGATGTTGCACTGCTTCCCCCTCCTGAGACGCCGGATGGTGGACCAGAATTTCCTCGAAGCCGTCCGGAAGTCATTCTCCATGGCCTCGCCAAATTCCTCCCACGTCCGGGTTTTTGCCTCAGCAACCGCTGAAGCCGCGTTCCGCTTGGCCATCCGGTACCTGTCAGCTGCCTCCGGAGTCCCGCAGGCCAAAACGACCCGATAGGACTCCTTCTCAGCTTGACGGCATCCCTTATTGCCAGTGTCCACCAGCGGGTTTGGGGATTGCCGCCACGACAGGCACGAACGACCTTACGGCCACGGCTCTGGTCGGCCGCCTCAACAATGGAGGCGCGGAACATGGTCCACTCGGACTCAATGTCCCCAGCCTCCCCCGGGACATGGGAAAAGCTCTGCAGGAGGTGGGAGTTGAAGCTCTTCCTGACAGGGGATTCTGCCAGACGTTCCCAGCAGACCCTCACAGAGCGTTTGGGTCTGCCAGGTCAGACCGGCATCTTCCCCCACCATCGGAGCCAACCCACCACCAGGTGGTGATCAGTTGACAGGTCCGGCCCTCTCTTCGCCCGAGTGTCCAAAACATGCGGCCGCAAATCCGATGACACAACTACAAAGTCAATCATCGAACTGCGGCCCAGGGTGTCCTGGTGCCAAGTGCGCACATGGACACCCTTATGTTTGAACATGGTGTTCATTATAGAAAATCCGTGTCGAGCACAGAAGTCCAACAATAGAACACCGCTCGGGTTCAGATCGGGGGGGCCGTTCCTCCAAATCACGCCCTTCCAGGTCTCACTGTCATTGCCCACGTGGGCATTGAAGTCACCCAGTAGAACGATGGAGCCCCCAGGAGGAGCGCTCTCCAGCACTTCCTCCAGGGACCCCAAGAAGGGTGGGTATTCTGAGCTGCCGTTTGGTGCATAGACACAAACAACAGTCAGGACCCGTCCCCCGACCCGAAGGCGGACGGAGGCTACCCTCTCGTTCACCGGGGTGAACCCCAATGTGCAGGCGCCCAGCCGGGGGGCAATAAGTATACCCACACCTGCTCGACGCCTCTCAGCGTGGGCAACTCCAGAGTGGAAGAGAGTCCAGCCCCTCTCGAGAGGGCTTGTACAGCTCTGACAGGGCGGCCGCGCTGCACCGATAGGTTGCTGCACCGAGAGGGCCACGTGCCACGCCGAAAGGACACCGAGCCTAAAGAGCGCCGCGCTGTGCCGAGATGGCAACGCACCGCGACGAAGCGCGCCTTCGTGGCGCCTCTGCAGCACCCTCTGCCCTCTCGCCGGAGCGAACACTAGGCCCGCCATCACAGCCAAGTGCTCCCTCTCGGCGCGGCTCCCTGTCTGCTCGGTGCAGCGCACTCTCGGCGCGGCGCAGCTTGAAGGCCTTTCGGTGCCCTCGAGGCACGATGCAGCCCTCCCTCGGCGCAACGCAGCGGTTTCTCACTCTCACTGTGGTGCCTTCTTGGTGCAGCCCACCCTCGGCCCACCCTCTCGGCGCATTGCGCGATGTGCGTGCAGCGCGTGTCCCCTCTCGGCGTAGCGCGCACGCTCTCTCGGCAGGTGCGCGTCTACCGAGCGCACGTCTTGGCGCGGCGTAGCCCGGCGGACTCTCTCGCATCGCGCGGAGTGTGTGCAGCGAATGTAGCGTGTGCAGCCCGCGCGCACTCTCGGCGCGGCTCCTCTTTGGCCCGGCGTGGCGCCCTCTCGGCACGGTGCAGCGCGAAGGTCTCTCGGCGACCTCGCGGCGCGAAGAAGCGCTTTCTCGGTGTGGCGCCCTCTTGCCGCAGCGCACTCTCAGTGCGGCGCACCCTTGGCCCACCCTCTCGGCACAGCGCACTCAGCGTGCGTAGCGCGTCCGCCACCTCGGCGCACCTTGCACCCAATCTCGGCGCAGCGTGCGCGCCCTGTCAGCGCGGCACGCAGGCTGCGTTGTGCCGCTACGAGTTCGTGATGCGCCGAATGGGCGGCGCGCCGAGAGGAAGCCGCACAGCGAGGGCGCCGCGCCGTTAGGGCGCGTGCAACGTGCCGAGTGGGCGCCGCAACGATAGGGAGATGGAGAACGCGTTGCACGCGCTTTATGTGCTGCGCCGAGAGGGTGCTAAACCGAGAGGGCACCACGCCACGTCGAAAGGACACCGGGCCTAAAGAGTACTGCGCCGCGACGAGATGGCAACACACTGCAACTAGGTGCGCCTTCGCGGCGCCTTTGCAGCACCCTCTGCCCTCGGTGCAGCGAACAATAGGGCCTCCATTACAGACCATCGCACCCTCTCCGCGCAGCTCCCTCTCTGCCCAGTGAAGCGCCCTCTCGGTGCGGTGCAGCTTGAAGGCCTCTTGGCGCCCTCTTGGCGCGACACAGCACTCCCTAGGCGCAACGCAGCTGTTTCTCTGTGTGGCGCAGTCTCGCCGCAGTGCCTTCTCGGTGCAGCGAACCCTCGGCCCGCCCTCTTGACGCAGTGCGCGATGGGCTCCGAGCACGTGCGCCCTCTCGACGCAGCGCGCACGCTATCTCGGCAAGCTCGCGTGCCCTCTCGGTGCGGCGCGCACAATGTGTCTTGCGGCGCAGAGACCGTGCCGCCCCGCGTCACGAGGGAGCTGTGCCGAGTGTGCGCCGCGCCGATACGACGCCGCCCAGAGGGCGCCACGCCGAAAGGGCGGCGCGCCGAGAGGGCGCGCGCCAGAGCCCGGGAGGGCGCACGCGCTGCGTGCAGTTTGCGTGCTGCACCGACAGGGTAGGCCGAATGTGTGGCGCAACGGGAAAAAAACCCCGAAGTTCCCCTTCATGTTGTAAAGCAATGGTGAGAAAAATATCACTTTCGACGCCGGGTCGAGTGAGCGCCGTGCTCAGCCGCGCCGCAATGCGCTGCGCCGAGAGGGCAGCGCACCGCGGCACAAAGCGCCACAGCAACAACTTCGTGGCACCCTCCGCTCTCTTGTGGCAGATAAGCCCGCCATCGCTGAGGGCACAGGGAGCGCAGCGAGCGAAAGTCTCGGCGCAGCACGGCGGCCTCTCGGCGCAGCGCGCATATCTCACGAGCGACCGTCTCGGCGCGGCGCAGCGCGGCGGCCTCCCGGCGGGCGCACGGGTTGGCGCGGGAAGTGCGGCGGCCTCTCGGCACGACGCAGTGCACTCTCTGCACGACGCAGCGTTCTCTTGGCGCGGAGCCTTCTCCGCACAGCGTGCACGCCCTCTTTGCGCGGCGCACGGGCCGCATCGCGCCGTGCTTATAAGGCGACCGCTACGCCGAGATGGCCGGCCGAGGATGTGGGCACCGCGCCAAGATTACCCCGCGCAGAGAGGGCGCCGCAACGAGAGGGCGCTGCTCCGAGAGTACGGGTGCTCTAGGCCGAGAGCGTGCACGCGCTGCGCGCGATTTCCGTGCTGCGCCGAGAGGGCAGGCCGAACGTGCGATGCGACGAGAAAAAAATAACCCTGAAGTTGCCCTATATGTTACAGAGGAATGGTGGAAAATAAAACTGAGGATGCCGGGCCGATTGAGCGCCGCGCTGCTCCGCGCCGCTCCGTGCCGAGAGGACGCCGCACCGCGGCACAGTGTGCCCTCACGGCAACTTCGAGGCACCCTCCGCCCTTTCGCACGTCTCGCGAGCGCACGTCTCGGCGCGGCATGGCCCGGCGGCCTCTCGGCTCAGTGCGCACGTCTAGCTAGCGCACTTCTCGGTGTGGCGCAGCGCGGCGGCCACTCTGCGCAGCGTGCCCGTCACGCGAGCGCACGTCTGGGCTCGGTGCAGCGCGGCGACCTCTCGGCAAGCGCACCTATTAGCGCAGCGCAGCGCAGCGGTCTCTCGGCGCGACGGAGCGCCCTAACTGCGCAACGCAGCGCTCTCTCGTTGCGGCGCCCTCTCCGCGCAGCGTGCACCCCTTTTTGGCGCTGCGGACTCACCACATCGCGCCGCGCTGAGAGGTTGTGCCGCCGTGAGAAAAAAAAAGAAAGTTGCCCTATATTTTATAGAGCAGGGGTCAACCACCTTTCTTAAACCGAGAGCTACTTCCTGGGTACTGATTAAGGCAAAAGGCGACCAGTTTGACACAAACTTCTGAAATAGCCAATTTGCTCACTTTAGCTTTCACTTTGTGTTATTATTGTCATTTACAGTTCTCAC
Organism: Syngnathus scovelli; assembly: GCF_024217435.2. Taxonomy (NCBI): domain Eukaryota; kingdom Metazoa; phylum Chordata; class Actinopteri; order Syngnathiformes; family Syngnathidae; genus Syngnathus; species Syngnathus scovelli. The sequence goes on from NC_090865.1 coordinate 7,093,110, forward strand.
GTCAGTGTGATTTTAACAAGAATAGCAAAAATACACTCAAACCTCGGTTTTCAACCAGAAAACGGTTCGAGAAGGCGGTTCGAGAAGCGAATATGTCGAATTCCGAAACTTTTTTTCCCTCTACAAATAAAAATTTAGGCCGTTCAAGACTAAAAAAACACCTTTTTTTAAAAGCATTTTTTTTTTCATTTGAACATTTTTGTCTGATTGCGCAACTGCAGCGCACCACCGAACGCGCATTATTGTGACAGAGCCGTTGCTGAATTTTAGAAAATATTTTTAAAGTCCTGATGTACTTTCCAGAATTTAAGCGGACCTAAGTGCGCAGGGAGGTTAATTTTGTCTGATCGTGCAACTGCAGCCCACCGCCGAACGCGCAACCGTCGCGCGTCGCCGACCGCGGAACTGCACCACGCTGGTCGCATTATTGTGACAGAGCCGTCTCTGAAGTTTAGAAAATATTTTTAAAGTCTTGATGTACTTTCCAAAATTTAAGTGGACCTCAGTGAGCAGGGAGCTTTATTTCGTCCGATCGCGCAACCGCAGCGCGCCGGGTGCTAAGTGTCGCATTGCTTTAAGAGCATCTTTGTGTTTTGGGATGGTATTGAAGTGTAATTTGGAATTCCCTCTCTATTCCTGTAGGTGGCCTTAGAATGTCCACCTGGCGTCAGTGATACGATTCTATACTATATTTGCTGGTCAGGGAGAATTCAGTTTCAGCAATGTGTGCAATCCTATAATAAGGTAAAGTGGCTGTTGTCGTCCATCACCAACAGCGCTGGTCAAGATCTCCTTTTTAGGATTGAAGTAAACTAGTAGATTGAAAACCGCAGCTGGTACACAAAGCCATGACATCAGCTCCTTGCCAGGTATAAAAGATACGGGCCTGACAGGGGTTGGGGGGCTTTTTACATCCATGCCTGGGGCCACTCAACGTTTTGGAAAGACTTCACTCTGACATCGGTTGAATAAAATCTTTTCCCAATCAGCCGTGGGTCTCTGAAGTGCTCATTCGTCGGGAAACAGCCACCGATCACCGAGTGTTTTTTGGAGACCAGCGAAGCAGCAAAAACAATATACCACATTTTTGGCGTCACGAACAGGATTTGTGTTCTCCAGGGGACCGTCCCGTCCGCTCTCTCCGCGAGCATCCAGCGGCCGGCCGACGACCTGTATTGAGGTGAGTTGCTTGCACTCAAAGTCGCCGCAGCATGCTCGCTCTTGGAAACGGGGGGAGGGAGCGTTATTCTCCACACGGAGGACAGTTAAACGGATCTGATGGGGCCACGGCTGGCTCCAGGGAAAGTTGTCTCTCCTAGTCAAAAGTCGTCATAATGCGACTTTTGAAGGGGGAGTGGCCCCAAATAGAGACAGTGAAAGAAAAGTAAAATAAAAACCGGAAAAATAAATAAAAAACAATAAATAAAAAGGGAACAGTAACAAAACGTTTTGGGAATTGTATGAATGACATGTCTTGTGAGAATGTTAATCGAGAAGAAATAAACGCCCCAGGGAGGGCGAATGTGAAGCAGGACAGGTTGTCGAGAACAACGCTGGTCGGCTGTCACGAGAAGAAAATAGTAGGAAGTCCCATAAAACGTGGACGTGGAAATTAGTCGTGTCAATGGTCCCGCGGAGGATCGAAATTTTAGCTGTGTGATTGTGGCGGAAACACAGGTACGATTGAACTATGCTGCGACAAGATACGGGTGAATCCACACGGGCCAGGGGCTACTGCCGAGATGTCCGGTGGGAGCCTAGTCTCTGCCAAAGTCCAGCGCACAAGGGAGGTTGCGTTGACCGCGTTTGGCCAATAGGAACAAGCGCAACCTTGGCATCCGTATTGTGAGAGTGGATGGGAGAAGATATCCGGCCAGGTCAGGGACCTGTGGGCCGAAGAGAAGGATGCGCGCGAAGCCACGTCGTTTGGGCACTGATCGAATTAGAGGTGTATGTGAGTTATAAGGCTTGTCAATTTAAATGCTGGTGTAAGACGCCCCCAGGTAAAACTTAAGAGGACTGGCGGTTTTTGAATATTGATTAAGCTGATACGATCTGCTTGCGGTTCGATTCCTCTATGGGGATGTATTATAATAGCATGCACGTCTGTCAAAGTTTGATAAATTTCAGCCTGTACAGACCGTGTTTGGGAAATAGGTGCTGAACGGCTGTGTGTAGAGAAAATCCCATTCTGTGAAGGGTAAAACGTGGCAATGAGGCCTCTTGAAGTGCAAGGATTGGTATACCATGAAGGAAAAGTAATTTGTGTGCACACTTAAGTTAAATTCTGCAGAAAATAAAGGGGAAAATATAAAGCGCTATTAGAAACGAAACGAAACAAAAGTTAAGTAAGACGTGCGTATTTGTCACCAAACACCAAACTGCATAGCAGCAGTTGGCAAGCAGCAAAACGTGGAATGGATTCGAATCCTGCTCTGTCTTCTATGTTTGTGCGTGAGCGTTTATCGCTCAATGGCGTCTGTTTGTGATTGTCTGCGCGTGCAGAGACGTGTGGGATCCTATGTGTGTGTGTGTGTGAGTGTACCCATGGGTGTGTGTATGTGAGCGTGCGTGTGTGCGCGTGTGCGCGATCGTGAGTAAGTGTGTGTGTTTGCTCTTGAGTGCGTGTGGGTGAGCGTGCTTGTAGAGGCAGCAAAAAGTTAAAAGGATAGTGAGCTTCTCGGTGCTCTGGGGCACGTGCCCGCCTGCGGTGCACGCTCGGGGAGGGGAATCTGGTTTCGGGGGCGGGGCAGGGAGTGGCCTACCTGTACCTGCCCACCGTGTTTCAAGGCTAGGCACTCCCCGTGTGGGTGACGTGGGGGCAGGGCGCGGGGCCGGAGTTGTGCCCATTTTGGGGCCTACCTTACTGGTAGCGAGAAAATGTGACAGGATGATGGAGGACGGCATGCTGAAGGAGCAAAAGAATGCATGACCAACAGTGGAGGTCCTGAGGTAACTGCAACCCAGGAGAATTAATGTGCCACAGCTGTCTAACAAGAAACAAGAGGCACGGGAATGCTACCTAATACTACACTAATATAGATGTGCATGTATGCATCTCAAGAAAGAGTGTGGTCACTCATAAATAATGAGGGACCCTACTAGGGTCAGCTGGCGCCCCCTAGACCCTCTGGGAGCAATGAGAAATTGGAGTTGAAGAAAAGCCCAACTTGTTAATTTAAAGTAAAGACAGAATGATAAAATTAAAAAACAATTATTGATATTGCTCTCTGGGGCTCTCCTCAATATTTCTGATTTTCTGTTTACATAAAAAACCTGAGACGGCGGATACATCCGTTTCTCCAGGGGGACAAAGAGACACAGACTGAACTTCCAAGTCGTCTGGAGAAGAGCTTCGTGGAGCGTCGCATTCAAATTCTTAAGGCCAGTATGATTTTGTCCACAAACTCTTGCATTTCACTCTAACCTGAGAACAGGGATTGCATAGCAGACTGACTACAGACTGATCATCATAAACTTGTGAACAATTGTTTTTCAAACAAGGTGTCATCTCCAACATAAGTTGAGCGCGGGTACAGAAATAGCGCGGACGGAATACACCGGATCAAATATCAATTGAGACAGCCGGTCTTAAGGGGTCCATCTGAGGTTGGCAAAATCGTATGTCTATTGTTTAGTTGATATTGTTACCTGCAATCAAACCAAATCCCCCCCAAAAAAATGGGAGAAAGGATCTATGCTAGTCCAATGGTGACTACCCCCATCGAGATAGTGCTGAGAAACTACCCGCTTATTAAGGGGGTTAAAGAAATATCAAAAAAATGGAATAAAAGATGGCCTGACATCGAGAGGCCTTGGCCGGTGGAAGGGACTTTTAACAGGGAAGTAGTTGAGACTATACGTGTACTAGTATCAGCATACAAGGCAGGACATCAAAAAGGAAAAAGAGGAGAAAAGAGGAAGGAAAAAAGAGAATGGGAATAGGGATTGTTAAAAATATTTGACGAAGAGGGACTCAAATTGAACCGAGAGTTCCAACAGAGAAAAGAGAAAATTAAAGCTGAAGTGCAGAAAAATATGGAAGAAGCTAAGAACCTAATGGAAAAAGCAAACATGCCTTTTTCACATGTGTCCCCTGTTAAGAATCCCCCACCGTATGATGTGAGTGAAGACCGTGGAAATGTCTATCCACAACTTCCGATAATCAACCAGGAAGGAAGTTATCAGCTGGAGACAGAGGATAAGGACATTGTCGAAACAGGAAGAGCAAAGACCACCATCATCATGCACCCTAGCCCTACCCGCAAAAGAAATAGAACACGATTTGCGAAGCATGACACTTTTGACTACACCAGAAAGGAGCTGCAGTATGACAGCCAGAGTGATGCTGAAGGAGCAGCGGGGGGCTATGACCCCACAATCAAAAGCATTTTGAAAAAGGCGGAGGAAAAAGGACGCACTCCGGGGAAAAAGATTAGAACAAGAACATATTTTAGTAGTACCGACAGTGGAAGCGACAGTAGTGATGATGACGGGGGAGACAAGGATCCCACGCCTACCTCATGCTCCACCCCCACGGCCATGGAGGATTGGAGAAGAACTGCCTTAATGAGCATTAAGAACAGGAAAAAGCAATACCTGGAGGAATTGGACTGGAGTGTGGAACCAAAGGAGCAAGAGGAGCTGGAGGAACAATTGCAAAGGTTGGAGGTCGCTGAACGCAAGCTGAAGAAAGAAGCGTCCAAAGTACCAGCGTCCCTTTTGAGCCAGGGGCAAAGATCAAGGCGGGCAAATACAATCCTACCAGTTTTGGTGAGAGGACAACAGCTGGAATACAAACCATGGCAGAATTCCGACATGTCAGCCATACTTGAGAAGCTGCCCACCATTCAAGACGGAGCACACCCTTGGATATCCAAATTGGAGGAGTGCATGGTGGGAACCCAATTCGCGGTAGGAGACCTTAAGAGGCTTCTGGCTAACGTGATGGGAGTCCATACCATGAAAGACATTTTGGGAAAAGCAGGGTTACATCGCTTTGCTACAACATCAGCAAATGACTCTGACCTGTTTGCAGCAGTCCGAGGCCAGATGTGGGGAGCACTGAAGGCAGCGTACCCGACCAATGCAAACCCTGATAATATTGCGCTCGAACCCCTGGGACTGACAGAGAACGCACGCTCATACGTGGCAAGAGCATATCAGACTTGGAGACACATCACAGGAAATGATCCAGATACAACCCAAATGGAAAAATCTATCTTGTGGGATAAGATCCAAAAGGGCCTGCCCGTGCAAGTGAGGAGCAAACTGGCTGAAGTGGTGGGACTGGGAAGCATGACGACTAATGTCTACACTGATCACATCGCTCATCAAGTCGATTGGTTCCGCAAGAAGGAGATGGCTCAAAAGGAGCAGGACCAAGAAGTGGTGAGGAGGCTGAACCAAGTGCAGCTCGTGGACAATAAAAAGGAAAAGAAGCAGACAGTCGTGGTGCAAGCTCCACCGCAACAAATCATATTACAGCCCACGTCCCCGCATGGCCTAACTCCGCCGGCAGCCATGGCGGTGCCCTTCAACCCAGCCCCTCAATGGGGAAACAGACCGGCCCATCTCTGGGGAGCCACGGCCCGTGGAGACAAAGGACGGGCAGGAAGGCCTAATCTCCCGGCGGGCCTGCAACAGAGACCTAATGCGTGCTATAATTGCGGACGACCAGGCCACATGTCTCGCCAGTGTGATAGGCCCTATAACAACTCCTCTGGAGGTGGCTTCCGAGGGGAAATCAAACCACGAGGCCAAAGGCCTCAGGGCCCGGTAAACCCCTTTGGGGGACCGGAGCCTGGATTTTAGTGCCCTAAGGGGGGATGTCAGCTGGTAGTGTCAGGTCCAGAACAGGAGCCAACAATAACAGTGAAAGTAAATGATCAGCCTTTGACAGCTATGGTTGACAGCGGAGCGGCTTTCACTTGTATCCGGCCCGAAGACGCTAAACATCTCCCCATGTCCGGTCATTTTGTGCGGACAATAGGGTTCGAGGGTATTAAACAGCTGATCCCTTCCACAAGACCAGTAAAGCTCTGCTGGCAAGACCACACAATAAAAATTCCAGTCCTGGTGTCAAACCGTACACCTATCGCCCTCCTCGGCAGAGATGCCCTGTGTGGATTGAACTGTACCATAAAGTGTTCTCCCGATGGATGTGAGGTTGAAATACCAAACAAAACGTGCCACAAGGTGATGATGCAGTCAAGGTCCGGGAAGTCAACGACCACTGTATGTTGGGTGGGAGATGTCAGCGACAACCTGTTGGAACCATACAAGAAGTGGGAAACGTTTATCCGCTCCAATAGACCAGGAGCAAGGACCCCAGAGTACCCATTCCACTGCACGCTACAATATCACAAAGACCTAACGCAGGCACAGGCAGAAGAGTGGTTGCGTCAGCAACCTCAAGAAGTGCAATTGAACGGCACTTGCATTATCCTGGGACCACAGGGAGTGGCCATGAAAATCCAGAGAAACGGATTCATTGACAAGGAATTTATAGTCAAGAATAGCATCCCACATGTGACTTTGTTGATAGCAGATGACTGGGAGCAGCAACATGTAGGAGAAATGATGGCAGAGGCGGAAACACTCAAGTTTTCCCCGCTGGCAGGAAACAATGGTCTGTGGGTGAGTGTTGATAAACGTTTCATGAAAATCATGGTTTTAGCGCATGGACATGGACAGCCCCAAATGGTGCAGCTGTCACACGACTCCATCCTCAGTATGACGACAGATCAACTCAGAGGACATGCTACAACAGGTCCCTGACTACCTGTGGTCTCGCTATAGTACGGATATTGGACTTGTAAAATCAGCACAACCGGTAACAGTGGATCTTCGGCCAGGCTGCAGACCTCCATGGAAAACACAGTACCCCCTGAAGGAGGAAGCAGTGCGGGGGATTGAAACACAGATCGAAGGATTGCTCGTGGCAAATGTGTTGAGGGTAACGCAGACCCCTCTTAGTAATACACTAATACTGCCCTTGAAAAAGCCTGACAACACCCACCGGCTAGTACATGACCTTCGAGCCGTGAACGAAGTGGTGATTGACAATGTAGCCGATGTGCCAGATCCGCACACCCTGCTGGCACAGATTCCGCCGGATGCGGAATGCTTCTCAGTGGTGGACCTTTGTGGCGCCTTTTTCAGTGTCCCACTCAGTAGTGAATCACAAGGACTGTTCGGGTTCACGTTCAAAGGACAGTTTTATCAATATCAGAGACTTCCTATGGGTTACAAACATAGCCCTCATGTGTTTAACAAAGTGTTAAAGGATGATCTCGAAGGGCTCGAAAGACAGGTGCAGAGCACTGTTATTCAATATGTGGACGACATTATTGTCTGTGCATCAGATGTCGAGACGTGCCACAAAGACTCGATCAAACTGTTGCAAATTTTGGCAGAAAATGGTCATAAAGTGTCACAAAAGAAATTACAATACTGTCAAAAACAGGTTGACTATTTGGGCCAGAAAATATCGTATGGACAGAGACGTATCTCAGATGGCCATTTGGAGGCGATACGAACGGCTCCAAAACCCAGAACTGTTCGGCAAATGTTAACCTTTCTGGGAATTGCGGGATATTCGGCCTCTTGGGTCGAAGAATACGCCAAATTGGTGGGGCCGCTAAGAGCTATGATCAAAGACACAGGCAATAATGATCTCCACGCCACTCTGGATTGGACACAGGATGGCCATGTGGCATTTGAAACAATCAAAGCAAGATTGCAAGAAGCTCCGGCATTGGCTTTACCAGATTACTCCAAAAAGTTTGTGTTATTCGCGTCAACCTCGGCGGGGGGGTAGGTTTGCATGTGCAATTCTTTGTCAGCCTACAGGCACAGGGTCTGGACCCCAACCTGTGGCCTATTATTCGACATCCGACTCCGAGGTGGAGATGGGCCTGCCACCATGCTATAGAGCTGTGGTTGGAGTCTATTTGATGTATGACAAAGCCTCTGCTATCACCATGGGCTATCCTGTGACAATTCTTACTCACCATAGTCTTCGGACTCTGTTGAACCATGGCAAGTACACCTTGACAGAGCCCCGGCTCCGGGACTATTACAGGCTCTTGGAGCAAGAGGATGTCACTCTAGCAAGGTGTACTACTGTAAACCCAGCTAAGTTTTTGCCAACTTCAGAGGATGGGGACCCCCACGATTGTTTGCATGAGTCAGAAAAATACTCTAGACTGCGGTCCGATTTGCAAGCTATCCCCTGAGGGAAGCGGATCTCGAACTTTGGACAGACGGCTCTTGTTATCGAGTCGGAGAAAATTTATGCGCAGGCTATGCGGTCGTGCAAGCGCAGGGACCTGAGTTTGTAACAATCAAAGCCGAAGTCGTGCCACAACCGGCCTCGGCCCAACTTGCTGAACTGGTGGGGTTAACAGAAGCATGCCTGCTCGCAGAAGGGAAAAGAGTGACAATCTATACAGATTCGGCATATGCGCATAGCGTGTGCCACCTGTTCGGTGCTGTGTGGAGGAATCGGGGGTTCAAGAAGACTGACGGTTCCCCCATCCAGCATCATGCGCAGATAATGAAGCTGCTGGTGGCCATGATGAAACCTAGAGAAATAGCCATTGCAAAATGTGCTGCCCACAAGTCCAATGCGTCCAGAGTCACGCAGGGAAATAGAGTGGCGGACGAAGCAGCCAGGGCTGTCACGAAAGGCAGCCAGAAGGGGAAAGTTTTGTTGGTTACGCATGAAGTCGACCTCGAAGACAGGGTCACACTCAGAGATGTAATCTTAATGCAGGCAGCCGTTAACCCGATGGATAAACACCTTTGGGAGCAAAGGGGGGCGAGTCAAGACCCTACTGAACTGTGGAGAAATCACGAAGGTCTGGTAGTGGCGCCGCCAGATTTGCTGGGACTATTAATCCAGGAGGCACATGGGTTGGCCCATGTGTCAAGGGGGGAGGTAAAGAGAAAAATAGCCGCAGAATACGGGTTTTGGGCGCCATATTTTTCAAAGTCAAAGTCAAAGTCAAAGTCAGCTTTATTGTCAATTTCTCCACATGCCAAAGACACACAAAGAAACCGAAATTTCGTTCCCCCCTATCCCACGGTGACAAGACATGGCTCACAACAGACAAACAAGTAACAAGTATAACAAAAGCGTGCTGAATAAATAATGAATAAATAACACAACAATAAATAAATAAATAAGAGGAGCAGAAAAAAAAAGGAGCAAGTGCGCGTACAGCAGACATTCCCGAAAATAGCGCAACAGTGCCACACGCTACGCAGAAGGGGGTAGCGAGTTCAGGGCCCTAACAGCTTGGGGAAAGAAGCTGTTGGCAAGTCTGGTGGTGCGGGAGCGCAGGCTCCTGTACCTCTTCCCAGAGGGCAGAAGGTCAAACAAAGAGTGAGCCGGGTGACTCACATCTCTGGCAATCGAGGTTGCCTTGCGGGCGAGATGGGAGGTGTAAATGTCCTTCAGGGAGGGTAGCGAAGCACCAATAATCTTACCAGCCGTATTCACTATGCGCTGCAGGGCCTTCAAGTTCTGTTCAGTGCAGTTACCACCCCAGACAGCGATGCAACTGGTGATGACGCTCTCAATAGTGCCACGGTAAAATGTAGACAGGACTGCCTGAGGAGCACATGCACGCCTGAGCTTCCGCAGAAAGTACAGGCGGCGCTGAGCTTTCTTTGCCAGTGACGAGGTGTTTTCGGACCAGGAGAGGTCCTCACTGATGTGCACCCCCAGGAACTTGGTGCAGCTCACCCTCTCCACCACAGCACCGTCGATGATCAGCGGCAGGTGTGTTGTGTGACCCTTCCGGAAGTCAACAATGATTTCCTTGGTCTTATTAACGTTCAGCAGGAGGTTGTTGTCCCTGCACCACGTGGTCAGAAGGTCAACCTCCGACCTGTACCGAGTCTCGTCGCCCTTTGTGATGAGACCCACCAGAGTCGTGTCGTCAGCAAACTTCACTATGCGGTTGTCGCTGTAGGTCGCAGTGCAGTCATGCGTCAGCAGGGTGAAGAGTAATGGACTGAGCACGCAGCCCTGGGGGGCCCCCGTGCTCAGCGTGATGCTGGCGGAGATTTTGTCGCCAACACGCACCACCTGAGGCCTCTGACAGAGGAAGTCCAGTATCCAGTTGCAGAGGGAGGTACTGAGGCCCAGCTCGTCGAGTTTGCAGATGAGTCGCTGCGGCACAATGGTGTTGAAGGCAGAGCTGAAGTCCACAAACAGCAACCTCACATATGAGTCCTTTCTCTCCAGGTGGGTGAGGGCCGAGTGGAGGGCAGAGCAGATGGCATCCTCAGAGGACCGCTTGGCACGGTACGCAAACTGGAAAGGGTCAATGGTGGGGGGGAGAACGGACTTGATGTGCTCCATGACCAGCCGCTCAAAGCACTTCATGACGATGGGCGTCAGTGCCACAGGGCGGTAGTCATTGAAGCAGGACGGTGCAGGTTTCTTCGGCACAGGAACGATGGTGGCAGCCTTGAAACACGAGGGGACGATGGCCTGCTGCAGGGAAACGTTAAAGATGTCCGTGAAGACACCCGACAGCTCCCCAGCGCAGTCCTTCAGCGCTCGACCCGGGATGTTATCAGGGCCCGCCGCCTTACGGGTGTCAATAGCGGCAAGCGCCCTCCTCACACCGTCGGCAGAGAGGCGCAGGGGCTGCTCGTGTGGGGGGGGAGTGGTCTTCAGCGGGCAAGTGCTGTTCTGGGCGTCGAAGCGAGCAAAGAAGCGGTTCAGATCGTTCAGCAGACGGATGTCGCCCTCACAGCTCCTCGGCGCGGGCTTGTAGTCCGTGATGGTCTGAATGCCCCGCCAAAGGCTACGTGCGTCTTTGCTGTCCTTGAAGTGGGTGGAGACCTTGCACGAGAACGCCTTCTTCGCTTCTTTGATGCCTCGGGACAGGTCGGCCCTCGCTGTCCTCAAGCCAGCCTCATCCCCCGCTCTGAAAGCCTTGTCCCTGGCCCTCAACAGTCTGAGGACAGCCCCCGTCAGCCACGGCTTCCAGTTCGCGCGAGTGACGACGGATTTCGAGCAAGTCACATCATCGATGCACTTCGTGATGTAAGAGGTAACAGAGTCTGTATACTCCTCTATGTCCGTCCAATCGTTGTAGGTGGCTGCCTGCTTAAACAAGTCCCAGTCAGTGGTGTCGAAGCAGTCACGAAGTGCATCGGAGGCACCCTCAGGCCACACCCGAACCTGCCTCCGAACCGGCCTGGATGCCTTTACCAATTGTCTGTATGCGGGCAAAAGCAAAACGGTGAGATGGTCAGAAAGCCCCAGATGGGGGAGGGGGGTGGCTTTGAAAGCTCCCTTTTGCGCCGAGTAGACTAGGTCCAGGAAGCTGTCGCCACGTGTCGGAAAAGGAACATGCTGGTGAAGCCTCGGGAAAACAGACTTCAGGTTGGCATGATTGAAGTCTCCAGCGAAGATGGTGAAACCGTCAGGGTGCGCTGTTTGCTGTTCACTGACAGCCTGGTACAGTTCACCAAGCGCCGCGATCCTGTCTCCTTCGATGTTGGAAGGCGGGATGTATACCGCGACTAGCAGAATCGCGGTAAATTCCCTCGGCAGATAAAAAGGACGGCACTTAATGATCACAAACTCCACAAGCGGCGAGCAGTGCTTACATACCACCACAGAGTCCCGGCACCATTCTTCTCGGACGTAGACTCATATTCCACCTCCACGCGACTTTCCCCCTCGTACAATGGCACGGTCCGCCCGATAGCACGCTAGCCGCTCCAGGTGCACCGCAGAGTCCGGAATGTTGTCACTCAACCAGGTCTCGGTGAACACGAGCACACAGCAGTTCCGCACCGTCCGGTTCGTAGACCTCAGCAGGCGAACGTAATCCATTTTGTTGTCCAGCGATCGAACATTCGCCAGAAGAATGGAGGGCACCGCCGGTCGCGCTGGGTTGGCCGCCAGCCTGGCCCGGACGCCTCCGCGCTTGCCCCTCTTCTGCCTCCTCGCACACCGTTTCCGACGGCTCCCAACCGGAGGAGGAATAATAATTGGAAAATGTGCAATCTGTTTGAAAAACAATGTGAGAAGAGGGGTAGCCACCCCCACGGGTTATATCCCGACTCCTAATGGCCCCATGAGCGAACTAGCGGTGGATTTTGTCGACATGATACAATCTGTCGAAGGGAAAAGATAGTCAAGTCAAATCAAGTCAAGTTTATTTGTATAGCCCTAAATCACAAACAGTCTCAAAGGGCTTCACATAGCCAAAATTGACAATTATTCTCAAAGCATCCCCTGATCATAAGCTCCCAAAAGGGCAAGGAAAAACTCAAAAAAACCCTGCCAGGGGAAAATGAGAAACCTTGAGAAGGGACCACAGATGGAAGGATCCCCCTTTCAGGATCACCAGGTTGTAATGGATGCAGAGAGTGCACAAGTAATACATAATATGAAAATCAATGAAAAAAATGGATGTCGGAGGTGCCCTCGATTGTCCTGGCAGTGTCCTCAAGGGGGCCGAGCCGCAGCTCCCCCATCCCGAACTGGTCCCCGAGAATCCAGCCAGCCGCTATCAGCTTTTGAGCCACCTAACACCCTCCCCAGCCGGGGAGGAGGTGGGCAGAGAGAACAGAACAAACTCCGGCCAAATCGGCCATCACAAGTTAGTTAAAGGCCATCTCATAGAAATGTGTCTTTAAACGTGTCTTAAATGTTTCTACTGAGGTAGTAGTTCTAATATCCATTGGTAGGGCATTCCAAAGCTCTGGAGCCCGAATAGAGAATGCTCTAGACCCTGCCGACATTTTCTTGGCTCTCGGTATAACTAAAAGACTAGCGTTTTGCGAACGAAGGTTACGAGACGGAACATAAGGAACGACTAGGTCGACGAGATATGAAGGCGCTAAGCCATGCAGTGATTTATAGGTTAGTAGAAGAACCTTGAAGTCACATCTTAAATGGACCGGGAGCCAATGTAATTTGGCTAATATTGGGGTAATGTGATCAAATTTTCTTGACCGTGAGAGCAGCCTCGCAGCGGCATTTTGCACTAACTGTAGACTTTTGATACTGGATTTAGGAAGACCAGAGAATAATACATTACAGTAGTCCAGGCGCGACGTGACGAACGCATGTGTTAGGGTTTTCCAGGTTATCTTTATCGTAGGATTATGTTGGAATGTAGACTATAATGATTAACCAATCTTGTCTTGCTCTCACAACGTAGTAAAGTAAAGTGGTTGCTTCCTCTGCTTGAGTGACCAGCTGCAGAGGAAGGAATCAAAGTTGTTCTGTTTCCCACAACATCGTAAAACACCCCCTGCTCTGATCTTACCAGAGGCCGGGGGTTCACCAAACCTGTCCACTCTCACCCCCACTCTGTTCCTCCTAATAAATATGCCCTTGCAGGAAGGAGACTTTTCAGACTTCATTCGATAATCGCTGTTCAGACAGCGACGAATGGACTCTCCACCTGCAGGTGTCTAAAAGAACTTGCTTGTCTCCTGTTTGGTTCTTGCAAAATAAGTTGGAGTGAGCAAATCTCTAACATTTTGGTGCCGAAACCCGGGATCCTCATACCCACCATCTGACCGGCGAAGGAGGACGTGCTGCATTGTCGACAAGCCAGCGTCCATTAGGAGGACCTGGAAAAGAAAGTCCTGGGAAGAGAATTCTTCGCTGGGCCAGCATCTTAGGTCTGCCTTCGTCTGACAGAGGTGGATTGACAGGATCCGGCGGTGCAACGAACCAGGGGACAAGTAAGTTAAAGCGCTAAAGATACGGCTTTGGTTTGTCCGAGCTATGAGATTCGGCTTTGGTTTGTCCGAGCTATGAGATTCGGCTTTGGTTTGTCCGAGCTATGAGATACGGCTTTGGTTTGTCCGAGCTATGAGATACGGCTTTGGTTTGTCCGAGCCATGAGGCCTAAAAAAAAAGCGCTGGAGTTTGTGTGATTGAGTGTGTGACTGGTAGGATAAATTGACTAAAAAGCAGTTCTAGCGTTGATCCACGGCAATAAAACAGGCTAGTAATCTGTTGAAAGGTCAATTTAAACCTGCATTGAGGATCCTCAAAAAAAAAAAAAAAAAAAAAAAAAAATTGTAAAACCTTAAACTACTAGAATTAAGATGGGAAATAAAAACGGTAAATCTCTACCTCTTGACGGAGATGAGAAGTACATGGCGAGTAGATTTCTTAATTGTATGCAATACATGCCAAAGTGGAAGAAAAAGTATGGTGTAGAAGGGAAGTTGAAAGTTGAAGTGTGGAAGATAGTGGTTGAAGTTTTGGAGGACAGTGTGGCTAGGAAGATAGGACTGAAAAAGAAAAGAAAAGAGTGAATTGGATTGTGCTAAAATGTGGTTGAAAGCTTCACAAGAAAGAAGAGAACAAATCCAAAAGACAAAAGATAGAAAGTTGAAAAGTGATGAGGCCGCCATTCAATTGAGATTTGAAAAAGAATTCAGGGTGCATAGTGGCATCCCATTCAATGATACAGCTGAGAGTGCTTATCAACAACAGCTTAAAAATGCGCTCCTCACTAATTTCCGCCCTGAAATGGGCAGTTGGGTGAGGAAACACTTGGTGGAAGCGGACACTGCTTGGTTTACAAAAAACATGCAGTGGCCCGGAGACGCTGATAAAGGGATTGAGAAAGGCAAAAGTTCTGATGTATTTCATCTAGATGATGATAATGATCTAAATGAAGATACAACGATCTTCTTCCAAAGTTTCCAAAGGGGCAGAGGAAGAGGTAGAGGCCAACAAGGTCGCAGGCCGCCATATAATTCAAAACCCCCACGAGATTCTGACAACTGTTGGAACTGTGGGAGACGAGGACACTTCGCACGAGAGTGTCGTTTTGCAAAACAATATCAATCAAAGGGTGGAGGAAGGAGCAGAGGAAAAGCCATATTTTTAGCATGACAAGCTTCCTCCTCTTTGACCGCTTATGCTCATACAGAGAAAGAAAGAATAGATGCCCATATGACAGCAAAACATGTCATTGTCAGATTATTAGATTTTTTTTTTTTTTTAGATTATTAAAAGTCCTGTCCATCCAAGAAGTATGACAATGCTGTTTGTATGCCCTAATTACAAATGTCTAGAGCTCAAATTGTGTTACACTAAAGTTAAAATACGCAAATCAAGTGGTAAAGGAATGCAACTTGCTTCTAGAAGATAAATAAATAAAATTAGAATGTGCTGTCCTTGTGTGCATGGGAGGGACCAGCTCATGATCGACCACAGGAAATGGCCAGCCTGTGACGAATCATTGGTGCTGGAAACTACCTTTTGCATGTGAGAGCTGTGCATGTGTGTGCGTATATGTTAAAATGATGAACATTGGCTAAAGTTTTAGTATAAAACAAAAAATTTGCTAGACTGTGGTCTATCCAATTTGCACCGCAGAACAGAAATGATTTTGATAGATAAAAATGAGAGGAAAAAGAGAGAAATCTGTTTGCAAGCAGAAACTAATCCACACTAGTGCATGTTAAGTGTCGAGCCCACATGAGAAATTCGAAGAAAAAAAATGACAGAACATGCTTTCAGGAATTGGAAGAAGCTAAATTGTGAATTTAAGATTTTGCAATGCTACATTTAATAGGAATAATTGATTGGTTGTGTTATAAGATTATACAAAATTCTAAATGCAAGCTAAATCTGAGATTGAGTTCTTCAAATTTAAAAACAAAGAAAAAAATTCAGATTAATTTGCCAATTGTTTGTTTTAGTTAAGTTTTTTAGATTGGTGGATTGTTCTACCAGGAAACCTGAGTTGAAAATGATATATGAATGTTGTGTGGTGAGCTTGGATGAATTGGGACCAATGTGATAGAAAGACTCCTTTTTGGAGACTGCGTGTGAGATGCAAATGAACATTGATGAATGATAGCCTGAATGAAAAGAAATTACAGGTTGAATGGTTAAAGTTGTTGGCAACTACTATGGAAAATTAGTAGAGCGACTTTGATGAAAGAGTGATTTTGAGCAGGTTGAATGTTAGAAAGAAACACGTAGCTTTTGGATTCATAATTAACTAGAGAAAAAAAACTGGAGAACCAGTAACACATGTAGAAGATGTGTGAACTGAGAAATTGAGAAGCGTTTTGGAAAGAAAGTCAAATTAAATGATGATGGAATCGTATGTAGTAAAGAACGCATTCTCCCAAAAAGTTTGTCAAGGTGTGAGGCATGGGCGTTGCCAAGCCTCAAAAGGGGGGGAGTGAGTAGGACAGATAGTGGAAGATAGTAATAATACAACACTTTATGACAATGAATTTTCGAATACATTTGGTGTTATATTGTGGTAAATTTTTTGTTCTTGTGTAGATAGGTTAGCAACACGAGAGATTTAGAGGTTCAAAAGAAAGACAGTTAAAAGAAAACATTTTTGATTTGGACAATTGCAGGCTAACAGGAACATGAGAACGATAAGAACTACGAGGTGGGATCCAATTTCATTAGGGAGATTGAGAATTCACAGCACCATACTCTAAGTCACATTTTTGAGCAAGCATGACAATAACATGTGATAGGTCAAGACATACAGATCAGGGCTTGATGTGGAAAGCAGACCTCGATGAGTTGATTTTCAATAATGATACTGAAGACAACATACTGTCCGATTAAATTGGAACTATAGATAAAATGTAGCTCAAAAATAGGATGAGTTGCAGGATTTACGATATAAAAACGAGACCGCTGTTATTAGAAGAATTTGAAGTTTGGTAAACAAACATTACCAGCAAATTGATGGAAACAGCTACATTTGGAGATAGTCTTACAAGTTAGATGTCCCAGCCTGTCATTCTCAGTGTCAGGGCCCCTGAAACCCAATCCGAGTCTTCGCCTGCAGCCGTGAACAACTACAAAATGGTGCCTGGCTCTGAAGCACCTTTGACCTTTGGCGAAGGACAAGAAAAGACTGCTGTTGTGCTTGGAGAAGGACAAGTACACTCCGGAGGACAGACAACATCCTCGGGGACGAGAAAAGACAGTGAAAAGCGGAGGAACTCACAATGATGAAAATTGACTCATTTGAACAATGGACTCATTCAAGAGTGATGGATGGGGTCGCTCTGAAGCAACAACAAAAGAACACCCAACTTGATAGGGTGAAGTGCGGCAAAAAGATATGGACTTGGAGTGTCCGACAACCAAATCGCACTCCTTGCTACGGCGTTCCCAAATTTGGTGGAGCTTGGTTCAAAGTGGAAGGGAGGTTCATTGTGCACTGAGTTTGACAGAACTGAGGAGATTTGATAAATAAATAAATAAAAATTTGAAAAATACGTAGGGCTACAGATTATAATCAGAGATTGAACGGATTTGGATAAAACAAATAGGCTAAAACGGTAGGAAACAAGAGCAAGATCTTATATTTTGGCTCATCAAGCTTAAAACGTAGAGGTCGAGTTATATAAATTTTAGAACAAGACATTTGGCAGTCAGGAGGAAGCTAGGTAGCTCAATGTACCTACTCAATACAATAGTAAGTTTTTTTATACCACAGTGAAGGTTGGATGGTTAGAAAGTTAGGTACGTTCAATTTTTGACATTCACACAGTCATGCATAGGAGCCACAAGGCGACAGTTAACAAGACAATGACTGCAATAGGGGCCACCTACGACTGCACCGACATGAAAAAGTAGAAGTGAGAGAGCAGAATATGGGATTATATGCTAAAACGTCTGCTATACAGTTACCAATAGGAGATTCTATCAAGAGAAGCTACATGAGAGATGGATTAGAATCTCTTTGTCTGCGTGGGTGCGTGTGTGTGTGTGTGTGTGTGTGTGTGTGTGTGTGTGTGTGTGTGTGTGTGTGTGTGTGTGTGTGTGTGTGTGTGTGTGTGTGTGTGTGTGTGTGTGTGTGTGTGTGTGTGTGTGTTCACACCCTGTGTGGGTGCGAGCGTGTGAGGAGAAAGAAGGCATGGATAAGACAATCTCTTTTACACCAGGAGGCAATAAATGGGAACGCCCCTGTCATAAATAGTTTTTGGTTAAAGGGAATCATTAGGAAGTGTTCAAACTCTTCCCGCAAACATTCCTATTTGCCAGTTAAATGGGCACTACAATTGACTACGAGAGTTGCAAACAACAGATGAAGAGCAGTCCTTGGCAGATTATATGATCAGGACGCTCAAACTGTGTCAAAGACAAATTTACTGCCGCTTGATCTTTCCTCCTCACAGGTCGACAACCCCATCAATCCAGGAGACTGGGTCTACATCGAGGTCATCAAAGGAAGGAACTGGGCCAGCCACGACGGGAGGGACCATTCCAAGTCTTGCTGACTACACATGTTGCACCCAAGGTTGCAGGACCCACAAATGCATTAACGACGACTGCTCTCCAGGAGGAAACTGGATGGGAGCTTTGGACATCACCGCTGTGTGCCAGGATGAGAGAGCCGTTTTCAAGGTGTAAGGGCTCTACTACCAACATGGCTGCACCATCGGACGGGACCTACTTAATCCAGAAGTTCAGAGGCACTGCCTCACCTGCATCCTATGAGTGCACGTGCCTGTTCAGTACGGATCATGGTTTTGTGGTCACAGGAGTTGTCCGATGCTGCCTGCCAACTGGACACGAGTGTGTGCGCCGGTGTGTGTGACAGACCTCACCTACAGACTAGAACATCAGCTGACGAAAACACGGGCACATATACAACTTCTTAGACGTGACAGTTGTGATAATGATAATGAGACGTGGATTGCGTAGATGCTGTTCTGTTGAGCATGTATTACGGAAACTTGTTGATTTGACCATCGAAAATGCTTCACAAGTGATGGATACAATGATGTACTGTTTCTGTGTTTTTCTTTTTATTTTTTATTGATAGCATTCTGGTCGCCTGTGGCAACGGGGCCGTGTAAGAATTTTCCTGCTAATAACATCTGGCCAGCAGGTTTTTCGCTTACACAATAAGTTTGAGGTAATGCCTCATCTTCACTGGAAAGTGTTGCTATCATTGTTTGTTGTTTTTATTTTTACCATTCTACTTTCTTCATTATACGTATATATGTTTTTTTTCTTGCTTGTCTTTGTTGTTTGGGGTGACATAATCATATGATAAAACAGGAGGGAGATGTTAGGGTTTTCCAGGTTATCTTTATCGTAGGATTATGTTGGAATGTAGACTATAATGATTAACCAATCTTGTCTTGCTCTCACAACGTAGTAAAGTAAAGTGGTTGCTTCCTCTGCTTGAGTGACCAGCTGCAGAGGAAGCAATCAAAGTTGTTCTGTTTCCCACAACATCGTAAAACACCCCCTGCTCTGATCTTACCAGAGGCCGGGGGTTCACCAAACCTGTCCACTCTCACCCCCACTCTGTTCCTCCTAATAAATATGCCCTTGCAGAAAGGAGACTTTTCAGACTTCATTCGATAATCGCTGTTCAGACAGCGACGAATGGACTCTCCACCTGCAGGTGTCTAAAAGAACTTGCTTGTCTCCTGTTTGGTTCTTGCAAAATAAGTTGGAGTGAGCAAATCTCTAACAGCATGTATAATAGTTTCCGCATCCCCGGTCGAGAGGATAGGACGAATCTTAGCAATATTACGAAGGTGAAAAAACGCAATCCTGGTTATATTCTTAATGTGTTTTTGAAAGGAGAGCGTTTGGTCAAATATTACCCCGAGATTAGTTACCGTATCACTCTGAGTGATAGTACGGTTATCTATAGTTATAGTGGTTTCCTTAAATAAATGTTGATAACGAGTAGGTAGGACCAATTATCAACATCTCAGTTTTATCCGGGTTAAGACGAAGGAAGTTGAGAGACATCCATTGCTTAATCTCCGCAAGGCACGCCTCGAGATTACAGCAGTCCTGTGGATCTGTCATCGATAACGGCATATATAATTGGGTGTCATCCGCGTAGCATTGAAAACTAATATTATATTTACGTATTATGTCCCCAAGCGGAATCATATAAATATTAAATAAAATCGGTCCGAGTACCGATCCCTGTGGGACACCACACGTAACATTATAAAGCTCAGAGGACGTATTACCATGGACCACTCGGTGCGTCCTGCCTGATAGACAGGAATTGAACCAGCTTAGTGCTGACCCTGAGATACCAACACAACTTTTAAGACGCCCTAATAAAATATCGAAGTCTACAGTGTCAAAGGCAGCACTAAGATCAAGTAGTAACAATACAGACGACGTATTTGAATCCATAGCTATGAGGAGATCATTAGTCACTTTAGCAAGTGCTGTCTCTGTAGAATGATTAGCTCTAAATGTCAAGCGCAGAGCAGGGAGAGGACTCGAATGCAGAGAGTTCTGTCAAGCGCAGAGCAGGGAGAGGACTCGAATGCAGAGAGTTCAATGTCCAAAAAGGCTTTTATTGTCTCCACTGACAGTCGAACAAAAAACGCCTCACTAGGAGGGAAAAAAGGGGAAACAAAGGCGCCTCGAACCGAGGGAGAAAAAGGGGAAATCAAAGCGCCTCGAACCGAGGGAAATACAAAAACAAGGTAGCGATGTAACCAAGTTAACATCGGTGATCAAAGTCGCTCAAACAAGGCTTCTACGTGGAACTCGAGGGTTTCGTGATCGCTAGTGTTCTGACAAGGCAAGACGCACTGGCACTGGATACTAGGAAAGACGCGGGTTATATGGACACAGGAGGGGAACACAGGTGAAGACAGTTGGTCATTGACGCAGGTGCACACACTTGGAATCAGGGGTTCACGTGACCGGACGCGCAGGGGAAGGACACACTGACTGGAACGAGAGGAAAATCACAATAAAACAGGAAATGATCCGGACGACACATGACAGCATGACACTAAAACCAGACTGAAAAGAGTCATATCGATTATTAGCGACCATGTAATCAATAAGCTGGTGTGCTACTACTTTTTCGAGAAGTTTTGCTATGAATGGGAGGTTTGAAACTGGCCTATAATTACTGAGACAGTCCGGGTCAAGATTTGCTCGCTTAAGTAGTGGTTTAATAATAGCGGTTTTAAAGGCTATTGGCACTATCCCAGAGGAAACAGACAGATTGATTATATTTAAGACGGACGGTCCTAAAATTGGAAATAATTCTTTAAGTAGTTTGGCTGGAAGCGGGTCGAGTAAACATGTTGTTTGTTTAGCCGTACTAACCAATTTTGTAAGCATTTCAAGGGACACGCTTTTAAAATTTGAGAGGGTTATTGCATGATCCCCAGCGCTAGTAACCGGCGGAGCGATTGGCATGGTATTCTTGATCTCGTCCCTAATGGACTCAATCTTTTGAGCAAAAAATTTCATAAACTCGTCAGCTGAGTGGAAGGAGCTATCGGGGGTCGGCTGGCGCAGAGTTAGCTTTGCCACTGTATCAAATAAGTATTTAGGATTGTTTTTATTAAGATTAATGACTTGCGAAAAATAACGAGTTTTTGCTAAAATAAGCGCATCTTTATATTTCAGGAGGCTGTCCTTCCATGCCTGATGGAAAACCTCAAGTTTGGTTAAACGCCATCTGCGCTCATGCTTTCTACATAATTGTTTAAACGTACGTGTTTCATCTGTGAACCACGGAGTTGGCCATCTACGGCGAGTTTTCAGACGTAGCAGTGCCACAGAGTCGATGGCTTTTAATAATGTCGCATTGAATTCATTTGTAAGATTATCGATAGAGCCACTGTACGCAGGAAACATGGCGGTTGCCGGCGACAGTAACTCAGATAGCGCAGTTGCAGTCATGGAGTTAAAATTACGGCTGCTATAATTCTGATTGCTCTCTTGTCTTTGACAAGGAACTAAAATTTCAAATTTTATTAAAAAATGATCAGACAGAACAGTAGTGTATGGCAGTACTGTTATATTTGAGGTTGCTAGTCCCCGGGATAATACCAGATCTAAGGTATTTCCATTCTTATGCGTTGCTGCCTGTACAGCTTGCGTAAAACCAAACGTATCGATTAAAGTTTGAAATGCCGAAGTCAGTGGTTCTGACGGTGAATTCATGTGGATGTTGAAATCACCCATGATAACTATATTATCTGCATTTGTCACTAGATCAGCCACAACTTCTGAAAATTCATCCAGGAAGCCAGA
The DNA here is from genome assembly GCF_024217435.2 of Syngnathus scovelli. Taxonomy (NCBI): domain Eukaryota; kingdom Metazoa; phylum Chordata; class Actinopteri; order Syngnathiformes; family Syngnathidae; genus Syngnathus; species Syngnathus scovelli. Next base: position 7,115,158 of record NC_090865.1, read on the forward strand.
GTAAGCCCCGGGTGGGCGGTAAATAACAACAAGATAGAATGACGGTAACGCAGTGGATCGCACAATGAGAACTTCAAATGTTTTAAATACGTGAATTGAGCGAGGCCTAAATCTAAGCTCAGAATTAGAAGATATATGTTGGTGGTCGTAGACCGGTTTTCAAGATGGCCGGAGGCCTGTCCAACTAAACGGAAAGATGCTCAGTCTGTGGCCAAGTTTCTGTGCCGCGAAGTTATCAGCAGATGGGGTCTGCCGGATAGGATTTCTTCAGATAACGGGAGAGAGTTTGTGGATAAAACGGTCAAAATCATAATGCAAAAATTGGGAATTAAACAGCGGCTCGGAGCAGTGTATCATCCACAAAGCCAAGGCATTTGTGAAAAAATTAACGGCGTCATAAAAAATCGAATTTCCAAAATTTGTCAACATACAGGCTTGAATTGGATAGCTGCCTTACCACTGGCACTGATGGTTTGCCGGTCGAGTGAACTCCGCGATTTGCATTTGACCCCACATGAATTGGTAACCGGTAGACGCATGCCTTCGCCGTGTTTGCGTACCAGTGGGAAAGGCCCAAGCCTGTCAATTTTGGAGGACGAAATGAAAGCCTATGTCAAACATTTAACCACGATACATAGGAATATTTCCACCTATGTTGTTGACAGGCAGAAACAAGAAGAAGCACAAGAGAAACTCGAAGCAAACACTAAAGACACAGTTCAGCCAGGAGACAAGGTGTATGTGAAAGTGTTCCGCCGCAAGTGGTACAACGAAAGACGGCAGGGGCCATTTGAAGTTGTCCGCTGTACCGGAACAGCGGTGCAAGTAAAAGGGTCGCCAACTTGGTACCATCTGACACACTGCGTCAAGGTGCCCAAAGATGAAGAACCCCAAAGAGGGAGTCGTGGCTGCGAGAACTCCGAACAACTGCCAGAACAAGAGTCGCCCAGGGGTCCAGATCGGGATGAAGACGGGCAAGGTCGAGCTGTGATGGATAACGTGTCTGCTGTATCTGTTCCTGAGGACATCGGGGGCGACACAGCCGACGATCGAGGAAGCCAACAGTTCGACAATGTCAATCTCGATGACGCGCCCTCCCCAGATGCAGGTGACTCTCCCCAACACAGCGACACCGAGCCAACTACCACCGGAGATGGTGTCCCCAATGGACACGGTCACCCAACAGGACCCAGTGACGGACGCCCAGTCCGCCACAGAGTCCGGCCGGAGCGTTACATTGAGCAATGTTGAGGGAGTGTTGGGAAGAGCTGTCATACTGCCATGTAATTGCGCAAGGGCAGGAAGGTCCCTGTGCAGACACACCGCCAAATGGGAAGACAACACCGGTAACATCCTTGCCCTGGCCCAGCGAACACATGTGGACAATGTACTGTTACTAAATACATATAGGCGATTTGAGGTGTTAAGAGATTGCGCTCTATTTCTGACAAAAATTGGCATGAGTGATTTCGGAAACTATACGTGTACCTGTTTCAAAATGGGAGTGGGAAAGGCAGAACGCATGGGCGACCAAACGACGGTAGACAGTGTTACTTTCGTGACATTGACGGAGAAAAAAGAAATTGATGACGAACAACCAGACAGCCCAGTCACGGAGTATGTTAAGACGGAGAAGGCAGTCACAATCAAAATTGACATTGTACCCATGACAACGATTGGCGACAACATTGAAACGGAGTCGGCCGCGTCGGGGACGCTCATGACAACGGCGGAGGCGGTAAAGCCGACGTCTGACGTTCCAGGACCTGTCCATGAAGCGTTTGCGGACTCGGACTGGTCCCCGGCGGAGGTGCTAACCAATTTGCATGCTATGGCAAGACGGGAAGCTGCTTGGAAGGCTTATGGGTTCGATGCTTTGGCATTACCGGGGGTTGATGAATGGGCAAGAAGAAATATGTGGTATCAACTGATGGTGCATTCGATCAAGTCGTCCAAGACAGTGAGTGGGCTGTGCTTGGTAAGGGTAAAATCACCAAGTGCGCTGAAAGCTGTTTTTCAGACTGTTCCGGTGCCGGTATCCGAGGATTGCCAACTTAGGCTACTGCTTTGGTTGGTGTACGAGCAGTCGTGGAAAGCACCTGAAACTGACGCTCAGGTCAGGAAGATTTTTAAGCCCACAGGCGTGTGCGCGTGGATAAGTGAACTTCCCTAGTTGGATATGCTCGCCGTGCATGAGGACATTCAAGTTGCGGTGCCAGAATCCATAGATGTGCCATCTATAAAGGTGCCCGCCTGTTTTTGCTCTAATGTGACTCACGGTGGTACGGGGGTGCCTATGGGGGTGGCAGATTGCGACTATTACTCTATGCAGTTCCCAGGTGAAGCATGGGGGGAAAGGGGAGCCATCCATCCGGTGACCTTTCCTCTACCCGACTCCTATAATGCGATTACGGTGATGGTGGAGAATCGCACGGTGCCTGGAAACACAACCCTAGGTAACCTTAGAGATATCACCTAAATGTTGAACAGAGGCTGTGATTTACCGAAGTCAAATTCCTTGTTTGGCACGCTCAAACATGGCGAATAAAAAACTCTTGAATCTTGAATCTTGAATCTGGTGGGTATGTGGGACTAAAGCGTATTTGTTTTTGCCTTATGGATGGTTGGGTTGCTGCTATTCTGCTACCCTGAAGCTCCCGTTTGAGGTGATGAAAATAAAGAGGGGCCACAAGCCAGAGGGGGAGATTTATCAGGCGGTCCCAAGCAGGGCCAAGAGGGAGATGGCGGCGTTTCACACTACGGATGCGTACCATTGGAGAATTAGCTTGGGGGGAAAATGGGGCCTTGGGATCTTTCCCTGGTATGGGGTGACATTTTTGGCAGATCACATTGA